>NC_091283.1:321097915-321401249 GCF_032444005.1 Ranitomeya imitator
ATGACCACAAATGATGCTCCATACTGTATAACGGCCACACATGATGCTCCATACTGTATAATGACCACAAATGATGCTCCATACTGTATAACGGCCACACATGATGCTCCATACTGTATAATGGTCACACATGGTGCTCCATACTGTATAATGGCTACACATGATGCTCCATACTGTATAATGATCCCACATAATGCTCAATACTGTATAATGACCACAAATGATGCTCCATACTGTATAACGGCCACACATGATGCTCCATACTGTATAATGACCCCCCTCCTGTATGCATGGCTCATCTCTCTCCTATCCCATATACATAGATCATATTACCCCTCCTGTATGCATGGCTCATATTCCCCTCTGCATGGCTCATATTCCCCCCTGCATGGCTCATATCCCCCCCTGCATGGCTCATATTCCCCCCTGCATGGCTCATATTCCCCCCTGCATGGCTCATATTCCCCCCTGCATGGCTCATATCCCCCCCTGCATGGCTCATATTCCCCCCTGCATGGCTCATATTCCCCCCTGCATGGCTCATATTCCCCCCTGCATGGCTCATATCCCCCCCTGCATGGCTCATATTCCCCCCTGCATGGCTCATATCCCCCCCTGCATGGATCATATTCCCCCCTGCATGGCTTATATCCCCCCCTGCATGGCTCATATCCCCCCCTGCATGGCTCATATCCCCCCCTGCATGGCTCATATCCCCCCTGCATGGCTCATATTCTCCCCTGTATGCAGGCTTATCTCTCCGCTCCTGCTCCTGCTCGGCGCGCCGGCTTATGTCCTCCTTCATTTCCCCCCCCCCCCGTTCCCCCGTCCCTCATACTCACCTGTCTTCCCACTGCACGGCCGTGCCGACATCCCTCGCGCTCTGTCCCGACTCCAGGCGTCGGCGTCGGCGCAGCACCTTCTTCCTGCTTGAGCGGTCATGTGACACCGTTCATTAAGATCATGAATATGCGCATATTCATGATCTTAATGAGCGGTGTCACGTGACCGCTCGTGCAGTGCAGACGCCGAGACCATCGCTGGAGCAGGCAGGGTGAGTATTCAAGGCGAGCGAGCGAGCGGGCGGGCGGCGGCGGGGGGGCCCTGGAGCGGGGGGAGGGCCCTGGAGCGGGGGGAGGCCCTGCCAGCAGATGCCAGTGTCAGGGCCCACCGGAGGGTCCTCCGGTTCCCCGGTGGGCCAGTCCGAGCCTGCATGGGGCGATCATATGGGGCAGGATGGGGAGATCATATGGGGCAGAATGGATACTCATGAGGGCAGGATGGGAGAACATGTGGCTTACGCCAGGAATGAGACACACGGTGGCCAGGATGGGGAATATTATTACCATAGAGGCTAATTTAGGGATATTATGACACTATGTCGCCTCTTTTTCTTCATGTGGTGTAATATAGAAGTTGGGAAAAATTAAGTAATGTATTCTACAAGCGGAGCTCGAGATAACTGTGTTATTTCCTGCAGAGAGAAGTCCTGGCTGGATGAAATCATGGCGGCCTGTGCTGGATGAAAGATGAAAGACTTCACCTAGAGACGTCACTGGTGAGTCAGTGTGTTACCTATACACTGACACTATACACTGTTTACTGTATACAGAGCTCCTGTGTATAATTTCACTAGTGATCACTGTATTATCTGTACACAGACACTGCATACTAAGTACAGATCTCCTGTGTATATTGGCACTTATGGTGATATTTTTTTAATTACTGATCAGAATTGTAGTATTCAGTCACTATGTGGTGGTAATATGTGGTCTGGACATGATGTTGCGGTATTTGTTCCTTGTATGTGATATTATTCGATCACTGTGGTGGTAATATGCGGTCTGGTCATGGTGTAGCGGTATTTGTTCTTTGTATGTGATATTATTCGATCACTGTGGTGGTAATATGTCATGTGGTCATGGTGTAGCGGTATTTGTTCCTTGTATGTGATATTATTGGTCATTTTAAAAATTGAAAAATAAATAAAAATATACCTACATTGTATTGCATATTTTAACAAATATTTAATAGGTTACAGTAGAGTAGGGCCCGGCCAAAAGTGTCTACCGTGTTATGGTGGCGGCTTAAAAAATCTTTTGGCCAAAACAAAAGCTGCCAGCTATATGTGTGATCTGGTGATGGGAACTATTAATGTGCGATAGGTGAGAAGTGGAGTTTTTCCAAGAGAGAGCGGTGGGACTGTGGACAGTTCGAGGGGTGGAGCGTGGAGGCGGGGCTGGGGTGGAGCCTGGGCGGAGTCTCAAGGGGGCCCCGAAAATTTTGCCAGTATGGGGCCCCGAAATTTCTAGTGGCAGCCCTGCTGGTTTCACACTAGCGCTCAGCAGGGTTGAGGATTTCCTCCGTGAAGCCCTGCCCACTCCCGCACCTCTTCATTCAGTTCTGCCTACGACTGCATGCGGCGTGTGTACCCTATCTGTAATATTGGGTATGCGGCTGTATGTGGATGCCTCTGCATGCGTCATTTTGATGGTGCGAGGACCTGCGCCGAACGCAACGAGTTGCAATTTTGTGCAGTTGCCGCACCGTCAAAATGACGCATGCGCAGGCATCCGCATACAGCGGCATGGCCTGCGTACCCAATGTTAAAGATAGGGTACGCATGCAGCCGTAGGCGGAGCTGAATGAAGAGGTGTTGCATTGGGTGGCGCTTTGTTATGAAAGGCAATTCAGTACCACAATGGACATAGCGGTCAGAGCACATACAGTGATCTGACAATAACCCAAAATCATAGAACGAGCTCTGAGACGTGGGAACTCTGCAGACCGCAATCCCTAAACCTCTCCAAACAACACTAGAGGCAGCCGTGGATTGCGCCTAACTCTGCCTATGCAACTCGGCACAGCCTGAGAAACTAACTAGCCTGAAGATAGAAAATAAGCCTACCTTGCCTCAGAGAAATACCCCAAAGAAAAAGGCAGCCCCCCACATATAATGACTGTGAGTTAAGATGAAAAGACAAACGTAGAGATGAAATAGATTCAGCAAAGTGAGGCCCGACTTTCTTAACAGAGCGAGGATAGAAAAGATAACTTTGCGGTCTACACAAAACCCTAAAGAAAACCACGCAAAGGGGGCAAAAAGACCCTCCGTACCGAACTAACGGCACGGAGGTACACCCTTTGCGTCCCAGAGCTTCCAGCAACAAATTAGACAAGCTGGATAGAAAAAATAGCAAACAAATAGCAAAGAAGAACTTAGCTATGCAGAGCAGCAGGCCACAGGAATGATCCAGGGAAAAGCAAGTCCAACACTGGAACATTGACAGGAAGCCAGGATCAAAGCATTAGGTGGAGTTAAGTAGAGAAGCACCTAACGACCTCACCAGATCACCTGAGGGAGGAAACTCAGAAGCCGCAGTACCACTTCCCTCCACCAACAGAAGCTCACAGAGAGAATCAGCCGAAGTACCACTTGTGACCACAGGAGGGAGCTCTGCCACAGAATTCACAACAGCGCTTCACGGAGGAAGTCTGCAACCCTGCTGAACGCTAGTGTGAAATTAGCAAACAATTGATCAATTCTTTGAGCCACCCCGCCACGTCACGGCATTCTCATAATGGGGCAGTCCTACTCTACGTTTTTTATATTCGCTGTGCCATAAAGGCCTCCTAAATGTATTAAAAGCAAGACCACATTAAATGCAAGCTGTACCTGAAGCATTTCTGAATCACTCCCATGGCGCCAGAAAAGGCAAGCGCAGATGAAGGTTGACCAGGTCCAGCCATAGACATTTCAGGTTTAACCTCCACACTGCCCAACCAGCACCACAGATAAAGGGTGAGACAGGCTGAGACACAGGTGCACAATTAAACAGTGCCTAGGGCAGGGCAGGGCTGCTGTATGTGTGTACAGCAGCCTATCAAACACAGTGAACACAGAAAGAATGGTGTACATAACCCAGCGCGCACGGCCACAGTGGCTAGTGTGAAATTAGCTTAAGGTGGCCACCGGACGAGTCCTTGAGGAGAGATATGTGTCATTGAGTCTATTAGCTGCGATGATGTGAGCTCGGAAGCATGCTCCAGAACATATAGTGCTGAGAGAGTTATTAAGCCATTCCAAGGCCGGGCTTTATGAGCAGTCATGAGAGATGGGTGGGAATGACTGATCCCATATCCCAACCCCAGGAGCATGATTTGGCAGTTAAAATGGAGGCCGAGTCTCATTCAGTGTCTGGAGCTGTGTATGTGTGTGTGTGTGTGTGTGTGTGTGTTGGTCTGTGCTAAAGAATTGGACACTATTCTGAGCAGGCGGACCCGCTGTAACATAGTAACATAGTAACATAGTTAGTAAGGCCGAAAAAAGACATTTGTCCATCCAGTTCAGCCTATATTCCATCATAATAAATCCCCAGATCTACGTCCTTCTACAGAACCTAATTGTATGATACAATATTGTTCTGCTCCAGGAAGACATCCAGGCCTCTCTTGAACCCCTCGACTGAGTTCGCCATCACCACCTCCTCAGGCAAGCAATTCCAGATTCTCACTGCCCTAACAGTAAAGAATCCTCTTCTATGTTGGTGGAAAAACCTTCTCTCCTCCAGACGCAAAGAATGCCCCCTTGTGCCCGTCACCTTCCTTGGTATAAACAGATCCTCAGCGAGATATTTGTATTGTCCCCTTATATACTTATACATGGTTATTAGATCGCCCCTCAGTCGTCTTTTTTCTAGACTAAATAATCCTAATTTCGCTAATCTATCTGGGTATTGTAGTTCTCCCATCCCCTTTATTAATTTTGTTGCCCTCCTTTGTACTCTCTCTAGTTCCATTATATCCTTCCTGAGCACCGGTGCCCAAAACTGGACACAGTACTCCATGTGCGGTCTAACTAGGGATTTGTACAGAGGCAGTATAATGCTCTCATCATGTGTATCCAGACCTCTTTTAATGCACCCCATGATCCTGTTTGCCTTGGCAGCTGCTGCCTGGCACTGGCTGCTCCAGGTAAGTTTATCATTAACTAGGATCCCCAAGTCCTTCTCCCTGTCAGATTTACCCAGTGGTTTCCCATTCAGTGTGTAATGGTGACATTGATTCCTTCTTCCCATGTGTATAACCTTACATTTATCATTGTTAAACCTCATCTGCCACCTTTCAGCCCAAGTTTCCAACTTATCCAGATCCATCTGTAGCAGAATACTATCTTCTCTTGTATTAACTGCTTTACATAGTTTTGTATCATCTGCAAATATCGATATTTTACTGTGTAAACCTTCTACCAGATCATTAATGAATATGTTGAAGAGAACAGGTCCCAATACTGACCCCTGCGGTACCCCACTGGTGACAGCGACCCAGTTAGAGACTATACCATTTATAACCACCCTCTGCTTTCTATCACTAAGCCAGTTACTAACCCATTTACACACAATTTCCCCCAGACCAAGCATTCTCATTTTGTGTACCAACCTCTTGTGCGGCACGGTATCAAACGCTTTGGAAAAATCGAGATATACCACGTCCAATGACTCACCGTGGTCCAGCCTATAGCTTACCTCTTCATAAAAACTGATTAGATTGGTTTGACAGGAGCGATTTCTCATAAACCCATGCTGATATGGAGTTAAACAGTTATTCTCATTGAGATAATCCAGAATAACATCCCTCAGAAACCCTTCAAATATTTTACCAACAATAGAGGTTAGACTTACTGGCCTATAATTTCCAGGTTCACTTTTAGAGCCCTTTTTGAATATTGGCACCACATTTGCTATGCGCCAATCCTGCGGAACAGACCCTGTCGCTATAGAGTCCCTAAAAATAAGAAATAATGGTTTATCTATTACATTACTTAGTTCTCTTAGTACTCGTGGGTGTATGCCATCCGGACCCGGAGATTTATCTATTTTAATCTTATTTAGCTGGTTTCGCACCTCTTCTTGGGTTAGATTGGTGACCCTTAATATAGGGTTTTCATTGTTTCTTGGGATTTCACCTAGCATTTCATTTTCCACCGTGAATACCGTGGAGAAGAAGGTGTTTAATATGTTAGCTTTTTCCTCGTCATCTACAACCATTCTTTCCTCACTATTTTTTAAGGGGCCTACATTTTCAGTTTTTATTCTTTTACTATTGATATAGTTGAAGAACAGTTTGGGATTAGTTTTACTCTCCTTAGCAATGTGCTTCTCTGTTTCCTTTTTGGCAGCTTTAATTAGTTTTTTAGATAAAGTATTTTTCTCCCTATAGTTTTTTAGAGCTTCAATGGTGCCATCCTGCTTTAGTAGTGCAAATGCTTTCTTTTTACTGTTAATTGCCTGTCTTACTTCTTTCTTTAGCCACATTGGGTTTTTCCTATTAATAGTCCTTTTATTCCCACAAGGTATAAACCGCTTACACTGCCTATTTAGGATGTTCTTAAACATTTCCCATTTATTATCTGTATTCTTATTTCTGAGGATATTGTCCCAGTCTACCAGATTAAGGGCATCTCTAAGCTGGTCAAACTTTGCCTTCCTAAAGTTCAGTGTTTTTGTGACTCCCTGACAAGTCCCCCTAGTGAAAGACAGGTGAAACTGTACAATATTGTGGTCGCTATTTCCTAGATGCCCGACCACCTGCAGATTTGTTATTCTGTCAGGTCTATTAGATAGTATTAGGTCTAAAAGTGCTGCTCCTCTGGTTGGATTCTGCACCAATTGTGAAAGATAATTTTTCTTGGTTATTAGCAGAAACCTGTTGCCTTTATGGGTTTCACAGGTTTCTGTTTCCCAGTTAATATCCGGGTAGTTAAAGTCCCCCATAACCAGGACCTCATTATGGGTTGCAGCTTCATCTATCTGCTTTAGAAGTAGACTTTCCATGGTTTCTGTTATATTTGGGGGTTTGTAACAGACCCCAATGAGAATTTTGTTACCATTTTTCCCTCCATGAATTTCGACCCATATGGACTCGACATCCTCATTTCCTTCGCTAATATCCTCCCTTAAACTGGACTTTAGACAAGACTTTACATAGTGTGTTGTATAGACTTTTTACTTTATGTTTTCACTTTGTGCCGGAAAAGGCTGTTCTTTTGTTTTGCTATCCTGAGCTGTTTATGAAGTTTAAATAAACTTGCCTGGACATTGCAGCAATACCACTGTCTGTGCCTACCTCAACCGCAGCCGAGTGAGTAGAAACCGATACAGAGATTAAAAGGTAAGTTATTGGCCAGGCCTAAGGCTACTTTCACACTAGCATTGTTTGCTGTACGTCGCAATGCGTCGTTTTGGAGAAAAAACTCATCCTGCAAATGTGCTTGCAGGATGCGCTTTTTCTCCATAGACTTGCATGACGGATGCGTCATGTTTTGGCCGAACGTCAACAGAAAAAAACGTTACATGTAACGTTTTTTTGTGCGTCGAAGTCCGCAATTTCCGACCGCGCATGCGTGGCCGGAACTCCGCCCCCTCCTCCCCGGACCTTACAATGGGACAGCGGATGAGTTGTAAAACTGCATCCGCTGCCCCCGTTGTTCATTATTTTCGCAGTTTGCGTCGGTACGTCGGGCCGATGCATGTCGACGGCCCCGTACCGACACTAGTGTGAAAGTAGCCTAATAGACCTTCATACATTGCAGGCTCAGGTACCATTATTAGGCATGTAAGTATCGTCGTAACTAGGCCACCTCATACTATTGAGTACTTGGGGGCGGGGGGTATTCAGCCGGACTCTGTCACACTTTCTTAGATGCCATATTTGCTTTTTACAACAGCAAGTGGTTAAACTGCCAGGGTTTTTGTTGCAGTCCCTCCTGTGTCATCCATCTATGTTCTGGGACCCAAAAGAGTTAATTTGTAAAAAAAAAAAAAAGTTTCACTTGTTAAAAAAAATATAAAACAGCAGGAGACATATTTTATTATTTTTTATTTTTTACAAGAATTCTTGGAGCCAATTTTCTTTTGATACATTTTAATATCTGCTTTTTCTCGTGATTTTCTTGTAATATAGGAAAGCCTAAGGCCAGAAAAAAAAAAACATAAAACACTGTACATGGAGACTTTGGGACCAAATAATTTCTGTTTGCGGTGTTTGTCAAAACAACATCTATATATATAATTGTCTATTGTCTAAGGGGTACTTCCGTCTGTCTGTCTGCAACTTCCGTAACGGAAATCCCGCGTCGCTGATTGGTCTCGCCAGCTGTCTGTCATGGCTGCCGCGATCAATCAGCGATGGGCACAGTCCGATTAGTCCCTCCCTACTCCCCTGCAGTCAGTGCCCGGCACCTGCTCCATACTCCCCTCCAGTCACCGCTCACACAGGGTTAATGCCAGCGGTAACAAACCGCGTTATGCCGCAGGTAACGCACTCCGTTATCACAGCTATTAACCCTGTGTGACCAACTTTTTACTATTGATGCTGCGTATGCAGCATCAATGGTAAAAAGATCTAATGTTACAAATAATGATAATAAAAAAAAGGTTATTCTCACCCTCCGACGTCGCGCTGTCCTCGGCAGTGCAAGCGGCAGGCTCCGGTGCCAAGGATGCTATGCAAGAAGGACCTTCCGTGACGTCACGGTCATGTGACCACGACGTCATCACAGGTCCTGCGCTCACACCAACCCTGGGACCGGAAGCTGCCGCGTGCACCACACACAGGCGCCAGGACTTCAAGGGGCCTTCGGAAGGTGAGTATATGTTTATTTTTTATTTTAAGTCTTTTTTAACCACGCATATAGCTATATACTACGCAGCCTGTGTTACATACTGCGTGGGCTCTGTTATATACTACATCTCTGTGCTATATACTATGTAGCTGTGTAATATACAACGTGACTGTCCAATATACTACGTGGCTGTGCAATATACTAAGTAGCTATGTAATATACGTGGCTATGTTATATACTACGTGGCTCTACTATATACTACGTCACTGAGCAATATACAACATAGCTGTGCAATTCACTACGTAGCTGTGCAATACACTACGTGACTGTCCAAAACAAAAAGTAAAAAAGTCGGGCTGCACAGCCTCACTCCTTTCGGCAGTTCAACAGCGGTGACTAATAGTAATCAGCCTTCAGCGCAGGGGGTGCTCGCATGGAAGACAACTGCATATATATGACGAAGAACAGAAAAATGCGGCAGCACTCACCCTGTTGTGGTCCAATGCTTTATTCAAGACATGAAGGGTTACAGCTTCGCGGTCCGAGGGAGTGCAGATGAACGGGAGGTGAGCAGGGAACGACGACGGCCGTTTCGCACTGATCCAAGCGCTTCTACGGGTCTGATAGCGGAGGAAGTGACGCTGGCTAAAATAGGTGAGTGAGAGTGAACTGCCCCCACCCCGCCGCACGCCCACAATTCCGATACCAAGAGGCACAGGTGCATAACAAACAACACATTAATTGAATTAAAAACAACGCTCCCTGATAAACAAACTTTGACAAAATCAGTGGAAAGTAGAAAAACAAGGGAAATACGCCTCCAGGACGATCACGCAATCTAGTCTACCACAAATAATTTGTATACACAGAAACATCTGAAATATATATATATAAAAAACCTGGTATGCAAACTTGTTACGTCTCCTGAGGTTCAGGGGAATGTGACCGGCTAATCCATAGAAGAATATGACAAGGAAAGCAGAGAAATAAAGATGTAAATAGAGGAAAAAAGTATGGACTCTCTTACCGGATTATAAGATCTTATAGGCTATAAAAAGACGGACATGTCAATCCTGTCATTGAAGCCAGCGGGACCGGTGACTTTCGTGCGAATAATCCATCGCGCTTCCGCCCTTAGTAAGAGTTTGTGCAAATCCCCTCCTCCCGGTGGTAGTATTACCCGCTCTATACCGGTGAAAGTGAGAAGTTCTGATTTACCCTCATGCATCTCCCTCACATGGTTAATAAGCCTAGGCACACCCTTCCCCGTCTGTATGGAACGAACGTGTTCCCTGAACCGTACATACAGGTGACGTATCGTTTTCCCTATATAAAACCTTCTACAGGGACAAAAAATGACATACACTACATAGTCCGTTTTGCAAGAGATGAACGTTGTACGGTATGCCTAATAGGACCTATGTTCATACTGCATCCAATGACGTGACGTGCACAAAAATGGCACTGCCCACAACGGTAATTCCCTTTGAGGGTCGACCGCTCCAACCAATTGCCCTGAGTACCTGACAGCCGGTTGTGGACCAGAATATCCCTGACCCGTGTGCTTCTCCTATTTGAAATCAAAGGGCCTCCTGAAGCCCTTCCTGAGAGGTCCTTATCCCTTTCCAATACATGCCAGTGGCGTCTTATGGAAGCCCTGATCTCCCGATCTAACGGGCCATACTTAAAGCAAAAGGCAAAACGAGGTTCGACTAAACCCTGCTTGCTGCTATTCTGCCCCTCTGTGTTGGAGATTACCCTATTCATAGCTGCATCTAAGATGGCTTTTGGGTAGCCCCTCTCGCCTAGGCGTTGACAAAGTTCCCTCGATTGATGTTTGAACCCTCTCTGCGTGTTATTCACCCTCCGGGTCCGAAGTAGTTGACTGTAAGGGAGGGAACTTTTAACATGCGCAAGATGAAAACTATTAAAGTGTTAGACGGCATTGGTGGCAGTGGGCTTCCGAAAAACGGATGTACAGACATTACCCTCCTGGATGGTAACCAACACATCCAGGAATTCTAAATGGCATCCCCCAAAAACAGAAGTGAAGGACATCCCCATCTGGTTAGTGGTATTTAAATAATTCACAAAACATGTGAAGTCCTCCTCCGTGCCGTCCCACACCAGGAACACATCATCGACATATCTCAAAAACAGTTTAATGTGTTTGAGGAAAGCATTGTTACAAGAATACACATAATCCTCCTCAAACACAGCCAAAAAAAGGTTGGCAAAAGTGCATGCGACCGAAGTCCCCATGACAGTCACGGTGGTCTGATGATACCATGTATCCAAAAAAGTAAAGGCGTTATGGGTAAGTACAAAACTAAGCCCATCGCACACAAAATCAACGAAGGCTCGACTGCGATCAGTAGTGCAAAGTACACGTCTGATGCAGTCGACCCCAAGTGATTGAGGGATACTGGTATAGAGATTGACCACGTCGATGGACGCCAGGGAGAACCCCGGCCGCCATGCAAAGTCCCAAATGTGATTAAAAAAGGACTTGGTGTCCCGGGTGTGGGACGGGACGGAGACAAGCAGAGGCTTCAACAACCACTCTAAATACTGAGAGAGGGGTTCAGTCAAAGATCCCACCCCCGAGACAATGGGTCTGCCAGGGGGCTGGGTGATCGATTTGTGTACCTTCGGGAGATAATACCAATATGGCTTAGTGGGGAAATGTGGAAAAAGTTTTTCCGCTTTCCTCTGGGTAATCACTCCTTTCTCCACCGAAACCCTCAAAAAGGATTGCAATTCTGTCTTAAATTTATTCGTTGGATCTTTAAGTAATCTACAGTACGTGCCACTATCTGAAAGCTGCCGCATAGCCTCCATCTCGTATGCTTCCCTAGATAACAGAACCGTCTTTCCGCCTTTGTCCGCCGGACGCAAAATCACATCTGACCACCCAGCCATTTCCCTCAAAGCCATTCTCTCGGGGGTAGTCAAGTTACAAGGTGCCTTTTGATACACCAATGCCTCCATATCTTTCAAAACCAGGGTCTCGAACAGATCTGCCATGTTCCCTGGTGAGACCGGTGGTATATACGTCGACGGGACCCCTCCCACAAAGGGAGTAGACTCCGATGGCCTAGTCACATTAAATGATCCATCAGGATCATTCAGACTCAGTAACAGAGCGGCGTCATCTCGGTAATCTGCTAACGCTTCTCCAGGAGAGCTTGCCAGGAAACCCAAGGGTCCAATATGACAGGGACGCTCCCCTTCCAGGGTGGTCATAGTAGTGGAACTTGATGAAAAGGCTTTGTGCAGGTGAATCTTCCTGATTGCCTTGAATAAATCGATCTGAAATTCCATAAAATCAAAGTCATCAGGGATGCAATAATTCAGGCCCTTAGCCAACAGGTTAAGATGTGCTGGTTCTAACACACGATTGGTTAGGTTGATGACACAGTCCTCAAGTGCGGCAGGTATTAATGCCCCTGCCTCCAGGAAACATTCTTCCTCTTGTGTCCCCAGCCGGGGATATACCCTCTGCTGCCTCTTCCCCCTACGGGTCCTTCTCCTAAAGGGGGTACGGCTGTTGTTGAGGATTCGGAGGTTGAGCCCTCTGTTGGTTCGGGATTCATGACACCTCCTTCACTGAGACTTAGTCGGACTCAGTGGTCAGATAGTCGCCCTGACGGCGTTGGTTACGTTTTCTGAATTTCCGTTTTGTGTTGTTTCCGGCTCTGCTTCTCTCAGAACCGAACTGCTGAGTATCCTTCTGAGCTTTTTGCCAAGAGAACACTTGCCCGGAATCATAATCATTTTTGTCTCTGATAAATTTGTCTCTTTTTCTCTGTTTAATTTCCGCTTGAATGGGGATAAGTTTGCTGTCCAGTTTTTTATTGAACGAAACCCATTGGCTCTCTGTTAGTCTGCTTTTTAACTCTGATTGCGTTTTCATAATTTCTGTATTCAGTGCATCATAATTTGGTATGTTAGATTTGAGCACCAAAGATAGTAATTCCTGGGAACTTTTCAGCATAATTTTTTCCCATTCAGACTTGAAGGATGGATCACTGCCGAAGTGCGATATCTCCTTCCAAACTCGAAGTCCCCTAGGGACTCGTCCATTATCCACATAAGACTGGAGGGAATTGTTAGTCCAAAAGAGTCTGATTTCCCTTTCTGATAAATTCATTAGTTTGTATTCCAGGGATATGGTACTAAGCATATGTACCTGATCCACCTGCTCACACTCCCTGAAGTAGTTGGCTACGTCCTCTCGGCCGGCTTGTAGTCCCACACAGACTGAAGGCATGTCAGGATCCATAATATGGTAACCACCGACAAAAAAAGTGTGTGACTGCACACTCTATAGTAACACCGCAATGATGATCACAGGCGTGCTAGCTCCATTATAGAAGTAATAATCCAAAACAAAAAGAAAAAAAGTCGGGCTGCACAGCCTCACTCCTTTCGGCAGTTCAACAGCGGTGACTAATAGTAATCAGCCTTCAGCGGAGGGGGTGCTCGCATGGAAGACAACTGCATATATATGACGAAGAACAGAAAAATGCGGCAGCACTCACCCTGTTGTGGTCCAATGCTTTATTCAAGACATGAAGGGTTACAGCTTCGCGGTCCGAGGGAGTGCAGATGAACGGGAGGTGAGCAGGGAACGACGACGGCCGTTTCGCGCTGATCCAAGCGCTTCTACGGGTCTGATAGCGGAGGAAGTGACGCCGGCTAAAATAGGTGAGTGAGAGCGAACTGCCCCCACCCCGCCGCACGCCCACAATTCCGATACCAAGAGGCACAGGTGCATAACAAACAACACATTAATTGAATTAAAAACAACGCTCCCTGATAAACAAACTTTGACAAAAATCAGTGGAAAGTAGAAAAACAAGGGAAATAGGCCTCCAGGACGATCACGCAATCTAGTCTACCACAAATAATTTGTATACACAGAAACATCTGAAATATATAAAAAAAAAACCTGGTATGCAAACTTGTTACGTCTCCTGAGGTTCAGGGGAATGTGACCGGCTAATCCATAGAAGAATATGACAAGGAAAGCGGAGAAATAAAGATGTAAATAGAGGAAAAAAGTATGGACTCTCTTACCGGATTATAAGATCTTATAGGCTATAAAAAGACGGACATGTCAATCCTGTCATTGAAGCCAGCTTCCGGCCCTCGGACCGCGAAGCTGTAACCCTTCATGTCTTGAATAAAGCATTGGACCACAACAGGGTGAGTGCTGCCGCATTTTTCTGTTCTTTGACACTACGTGACTGTGTTATATACTACGTGCCTGTGCAATATACTACGTGGCTCTACAATATACTACGTGGCTCTGCTATATACTACGTGGCTGACCAATATACTACATATCTGTACAATACACTACGCGGCTATGTTGTATACTATGTGGCTCTGCTATATACTACGTAGCTATGTTATATACTGCGTCGGTTGTGTTATATACGTCACTGTGCAATATAGTACGTAGCCTGTGCTATCTACTACCTACATATTCTAGAATACCCGATACTTTAGAATCGGGCCACCATCTAGTTTTTTTTATAAAAGCCTCAAACTTCTGTGTGTGAATCAAACATGAGATCTAACATGATAGAAGATTACAGTTCGGGGAAGACGGGAAACCTTCATATAGACGGCCGGTGGTGATGGAGTCAGTGATGGACTCTGGACAAATATGTTTCTAGAGCCGTAGTAGAAGATGAAGATGTCGTCCTCATCATGAAGTAGTTATTTCTCCTGTCACGTGTAATGAATATCTCCTGCAGTATTACTAATGCCGATTCCAGTGTCGGTAAATGAGACGAGAATTAGCGTTATGGAAGATGAGTCTATGAGAAACGTATTAAGCTGCCGACTCCGAGGAAGAAACTGCTTGTTGTCTGTGGCCTAAACAATTTATAGGTTTTATTAGTAGATGTAAAAAACAAAACTAAATACTGTAAAATAATAAATCTCCTCATATGTTTCCCTTATTATCTCCAGTAATTGTATTATTACACAGGATTCTTATGATGTTATATCGGCTCATCTTCTCATTCAGGTCTCTACAATATCTGATCCTCTCAGTGAAGATCTTTTATATAAGAGAATTTTCCTGATTTACCCATCCATAGATATGGGTAAAGACAAGATGGCAGACAAGATATTTCACCTCACCCTAGAGATCCTCTTCCTGCTTACTGGAGAGGTGAGAGATTCTGATGACGTCACATTACATCATTCTTATCTATGGGAATAACAGATGGACAGAACTGGAGAGGTGAGGACTTTAATAAATCTCACTAAAGACATTTCTAATGTGTCTCTCCATAACCAGGATTACACAGTAGTGAAGAAGACCACTAGTGAGCGCTGTCAGGACCCTGTGTCTGAGGGATGGGGAAGACACCTGAGCCCAATCACGGGTCCTTCACCTCACCCCCTGATACATGAGGACATCAATGACCAGAAGATCCTAGAACTCACCTACAAGATGATTGAGCTGCTGACTGGAGAGGTGGGAATGCTGGGACATTATACAGTAGCGCTATGAAGGGATCGGAGTGATGACGGTATCATTGTATGTGTCAGATTCCTATAAGGTGTCAGGATGTCGCCGTCTATTTCTCCATGGAGGAGTGGGAGTATTTAGACGTACACAAAGATCTGTACAAGGACGTTGTGATGGAGGTTCCCCAGCCCCTCACATCACCAGGTAATAGACAGGACTAAATACACACGGCCTATAATTATCTGTATGCAAAGAATGAATTCAGTCCCTTTATATATGTTTCCTCCAGATCTATCCAGTAAGAGGACAACACCAGAGAGATGTCCCCGTCCTCTTCTTCAACAGGACTGTAAACAAGAAGATCCCAATGTTGCTCAGGATCATCAGGTAGATGGAGAGAAGGTGTCATGAGATCTCCCCTGTGATGTGTAGACTGCTGTGAAGGTCTTGTGTCCAGTCTTGTTTTATCCACCAGTATTATATGTTTTATACTTAGATTCATAGTTTCAGATATATTCCATTGCTCCTTGGGTTTCCATGTGTAAATTACAATAAGGATGATTCCTCTACACTGTGACATCCATTCAAATATTTGTGGACAGTTATTAAGTCTCCTCTTAGCCTTCTTTTGCAAAATAAACATTTCCCAATCGTTTAACCATTCCTCGTAGGACATACTTTTCAGTCCGCTCACCAACCTGGTAACTCTTGTCTGAACTTGCTGCCGCCCTTCAATTTTTTTTTTATATGTGGTTCCCAGAACTAAACACAGTATTCCAGAAGAGATCTGACCATGGAGGAATAGACATGAATAATTACTTGACGTGATCTAGTCTCTGTGCTTCTCTTAATACATCCCAGAACTTGTGTAATGAGAAAAGTGGAGATGGCAGGATTAGGGCTGATCATAGATGTAACTTCTCCATCTGTCTGTTACTTGTACAATATTTGTTTCAGGATGAAGATCTGACCCATATTAATACTGCAGAGACCTATGTGAGAGATGATGAGTCGGGTAAAGAGGAGATTCCCACATATGGCTACCCAGGTGAGTAGTAACCACTAAATATGGAGAAGTCATAGATTCTTCTCAGTCTCCGGCTGTGGCTGCTTTATTGGGTCATGTAGTCCGGCCGTATCACAATCGTGCGATCTCCAGTTTTCCTCTAGACCACAACATTCTCCTCCACCTAAAACTGTTCAAATGACTTTGGGCATTGAAAGCCATTTTCTATAGAACTTACAAACTGGAAGATCAACCTCCTTCAATTAGAAGACGCTGACAGTTACCTGCCCAGATCTGTAAACTACAAAGCCAAATTACAGCATACATAGAATGTGCTGACAAGTTAGAAAATCACTTGAAGAAAAATATGATGGGCCTGTAAGAAAAAGCGGAGGGTAATGATGCTGTTGTCTTCATAGTAGCCTGAGATCTTATCGGATGAATCTTCCTTTTGTCCCTTCTGTGCTGCTGAATCTGCTCATATGGTCCCTACAAGATCAGGTCCAGTTTTTCTGGTCAAACTTCACTTTTATGATCCACAACATTAAATGTGCAGGGAGGGCAAGTGAGAATTTCTGTACAATAACAACAGAGTTTCTCTTTATCCTGACTTTTCAATTTCTTTTAAAACCAACTAACTTCAAACAGGATTGTGATAAACTACTTAAAAAATATTACACCTGTGCCATGATATATCTCTATGCTGTGCGTGGCTGTGATGGACCTTTCTCCCAAAACATATGTTTTTGTTGGGGATATAACATGTTTTTTTATTCTAGTTCTTTTTGTACAGGTTCATTTTATATGGTAGTTTGATGATGGCGGGATCGGCCTGCCTCACTTATGTGAGTTTGCAACTACTTGGTAGCCTTTAAAAGAAGGTCTCCATTACCTCTTCCAAATGCCTGAGATTTAAATTTAAGACACCTCAGCTCTGTAGTATTATTAAAACTTCTCCATGAATGTTTAATATTTCTTCTTGAAACTCATCTGACAGAAAATATTGGCCTTTAGGATAGTTTAGATTGCCAATAGCCACCAAGCCCCATACTCTAATTACCCAGAGAGTTTTCACCAGGATAACAGAAAACCAATGGACCTTCCAAATTATTTTCCAACGTCTCTTGAATCTGAGAATTCCCTATTGATGGTTGTACACTACTTTTTGGGCACATGGTAGGGTTACGAAAGGAAGGAGTGCCATTTAGCTATTTGAACACAGATCTTGCTGGAATAGATTGCAGATACAATGTATTTGGAGCACTGTTATTGATCACCTGCCAGATCAAAAGATGGCCAACATGAGAAGGCTTGGCTCTATCTACTCCATTTTCCAGATCTCAGTGATTGCCTTTCTCATCATCCTTTAACCCTTCTACATGGATCTAGACTTACATAGAGACCCCTAGGCTTTGGCCATGGTGTTACCTGATGTTCTGTGGCGTGAGATGGCAAGAAGAATAGTCAAGTAGTTTGGTCTTAACCAGGAGGGCAGAGAAAGTAAAAAATCAGAAGACACAAGAGTAGTCAGTAAGTGGGCTGGGATTACAACAGGAAACAAATACAACAGCTGAGGGCTGAGCACAGAGGACTGAACCAGAGATGAACAAGGCTGTATCTGGCAGCTTCCGGGAATATGCTTTAAGCTTTAGTAGGATTTGGTGCTTTCCAATTGGCTTAAGCAGGTAGCAGATTGCTGGACAGCACACAAACCCATACTGCCAGCCTGGATGGTCTCAGGCACCCTAATCTTAGTGGCTGGACAGAGCTTCTGGTTTCGACATCTCTTCTATTACCAGCAACACCTGCACAATAAATAAGACTCTGCCTGGTGATGGAATCAATCATCGCAGGAGCAGATTCCAGTGGAGATGGAACATCACCATTTGCAGACGCCCTAATATAACAAAATTACAGAAAACTAAAGCAGTATAAATCCCCATAATGTGACTCCATTTTGGATATTATAACCCTCAGTAAATTATTCTATGGTAGTGACTATTTTGACTCCACAGCCACTTTACGAAAATTAGCTCACACTGGATGTTGCAACATGAAAATTGCGCATTTGCCATTTTATTATCCAACACATAGTGCCCAGAGTGTGATCCAGGAGACACACACAGCGTAAATTTAGTGGGTTCTTCTCACTATAGTAATGGCAAATATATGGATGCTAAATGTGGATTGAGCACACTGCAAGGCTCAGAAGCGAGTAGAAATTTGACTGTGGGAGAGCAGATATTGCTGTATTGGTTTATGGAATTCATGTTGCTTTTCAAGAGCTTTTCAGCCACTAATAATGTGGAAACTTGTTTTTGGTGTCTTGTATTTCGCGAGATGAGTAAAGATTTTATTGGTGTAATTTTCGCCTGTATAACATTGTTTGGTGGCTTTTTATTCCATGTTAGGGAAGCAGAATGAACAAACAGTTGAAGACAATGATGTACTAGTTCATGATGTGAGGCTTTCAATTAGACTGTGAACTGTCATTGTTTTGGTGAATAATTCAATATTTTTAAAAAGCTTGCAATTTTCACAGACCGCTTAAGTAGAAATGTTCAAAAGTATAACATTTGAGGATATTTTATTAAAAATTAATAATTGGTTTTATTTTTAGCAGATGATTGTATAAGGAGATCAGAGGGACAGCTGACATCTTCAATTTTTTTAGCGGATGCTCTTGAGATCACAAAGGATGCATTTGAAATGAATGTCATTACTCCAGATATACCATCATCCCATCACAGCAAAGATGAGTCACCTGATCCTTTGAAACAGGTTCTGTCTTCTGGTTCATTACCAACTACTAAGGAAAATCAAAGTAACAATATAAGCATTAACAAACTAATTGATTCTAAAGGAAACAAGCCATACGGAAATAGTTTTCTCAAGAAGACTTTTCTTAAACATGAAAAAATTCACATAGCAGAGAATAGATTTTCATGTTCAGAATGTGAGAAATGTTTTAACCATAAATCAAATTTGGTTAAACACCAGAGAACTCACACAGGGGAGAAGCCTTTTTCCTGTTTAGAATGTGGAAAATGTTTTAACAATCAATCAAATTTTGTTAGACACCAGAGAACTCACAAAGGGGAGAAACCTTTTTCCTGTTCAGAATGTGGGAAATGTTTTAACCAGAAATTAGATTTAGTTAATCATCATAGAACTCACACAGGAGAGAAGCCTTTTTGCTGTTCAGAATGTGAGAAATGTTTTAACCGAAAATGGAGTCTTGTTATACACCAAAGAGCTCACATAGGGGGGAAGCCTTTTTCCTGTTCAGAATGTGGGAAATGTTTTAACCAGAAATCAGATTTGGTTAAGCACCAGAGAACTCACACAGAGGACAAGCCGTTTTCCTGCTCAGAATGTGGGAAATGTTTTCATTATAAATCAGATTTGGTGAAGCACCAGAGAACTCACACAGAAGAGAAGCTTTTTTCCTGTTCAGAATGTGGAAAATGTTTTAACTATAAATCAAGTTTTGTTAGGCACCAGAGAACTCACACTGGTGAGAAGCCTTTTTCCTGTTCAGAATGTGGAAAATGTTTTGTGAAGAAATCATCTCTTCTTAGTCACCAAAAAACTCACACAGGGGAAAAGCCTTTTTCATGTTCTTAATGTGGGAAATCCTTTCCACTGAAATCAACTCTTAATAAACATCAGTGAAGTCACCTTGGGAGATGCTTTTTTTTATGTTCAAAATGTTGGAAATTTTTTAACTGAAAATTTTAACTTCTTAAAGGGTGTAAGATACCACTCACTGAATGTGTTGGGGAACACTCACTTGGCAGCAGAATTAAGGCACACAGGATCGATTTTCCACTTAAACAGTCCATGCGGTTTATTTTGACACAGCATAAACCCGCATAAAATACAGTCTATTTCAATAGCAGATATACCGATCTGCCTTTCATACAGTCCCCTTGTCCGAAGTTACCTTCCAGGAACTCCGCTTCACACACTGACTTTTTGTCAGTCTTGTCGTCCAGGGAAGCTGCCTCACTGGGATCACTGACCCGTATTATGACTTGCTCGACAAGCTCAAACCTGTCAGTTCCAGATCCTCAGAAGGATGGTATAGCTTTCCCCAAAAGCAGATAGTCATCACGGACTCTGCAGGCACATGACCTCCTCCATGTGCTTTCCAGGAAAATCTGTTCCTTTGCAGGACCATCCAACAAAGTCCATGTGACCAAACAACAGTCTCATTATATCCCATGAGACACACCCATTGATGGGAGCAGTGTGATTAGCCAAACCTGCCCAGCTATTCGTCTAACCCTGCAAGCCCAGCTCACATAAAATAAGTAAGGTTTGTGGAACTACAGGTCACAGAGAAACATTCCAGGCTTACAGCGCAGATAACTTCCGCCTCTGTGACACATACTGGCCATTCACAATAACGCAGGTCACTGTCTCACAAGGGGTTGACCACTACTAGGACAAACCCTTGTCATTCCTCATGTTTGGCCATGTTAAAATAAAAACACTATAAAACACAAGAATGATCAGTACTAAATATTTTTAACAGCCATGTTGTACTGAACTGCCATCTTGTAAAAACTTTCGCCAACTAACTTTGCAGCTACCGAGATGACGCTATTGGAGCTCTAGCCAGAATGGAGACATAAAATGAGCCATTAGCAGGTATGGTTGGCATAGACAAGGGTTAATAGGAGTAGCTGCAGGGCTTTGTGAGAGTAATTGAGTGGTGTCATATGGTAGTAAGTAGTGTCTGTGACAAGGACAATACAGTTGTCAATATTTGAAGAATTATGTGAGTAACAACATTAGTTAAAAGGGACATAGGGATTTATGGATTGTAATGGAGTTTGGTGAAATACTCCTAAATATTGTCATGTTGTATTATCACTTTCTTTATGGTCTTTCCCTGCAGTATGAGGTTATCATGTATACACCTTTTGCCGCTATATGTAGTTCCTTTGTCTAACCATATACAGTGCCTTGCGGAAGTATTTGGCTCCCTGGAACTTTTTCAACCTTTTCCCACACATCATGCTTCAAAAATAAACATACCAAATGTAAATTTTTGGTGAAGAATCAACAACAAGTGGAACACAATTGTGAAGTTGAACGAAATTTATTGGTTATTTTAAATTTTTTGTGGAAATTCAAAAACTGAAAAGTGGGGCGTGCAATATTATTCGGCCCCTTTACTTTCAGTGCAGCAAACTCACTCCAGAAGTTTATTGTGGATCTCTGAATGATCCAATGTTGTCCTAAATGCCTGATGATAAATATAATCCACCTGTGTGTAATCAAGTGTGTAAATGCACCTGCTCTGTGATAGTCTCAGGGTTCTGTTTGAAGCACAGAGAGCATCATGAAAACCAAGGAACACAACAGACAGGTACGTGATACTGTTGTGGAGAAGTTTAAAGCTGGATTTGGATACAAAATGATTTCCAAAACTTTAAACATCCCAAGGAGCACTGTGCAAGCGATCATATTGAAATGGAAGGAGTATCATACCACTGCAAATCTACCAAGACCCGGCCGTCCCTCTAAACTTTCATCTCAAACAAGGAGAAGACTGACCAGAGATGTAGGTTGCAGCCAAGAGGCCCATGATCACTCTGGATGAACTGCAGAGATCTACAGCTGAGATGGGACAGTCTGTCCATAGGACAACAATCATTCGTACACTGCACAAATCTGGCCTTTATGGAAGAGTGGCAAAAAGACAGCCATTTCTCAAAGATAGCCATAAAAAGTGTCGTTTAAAGTTTGCAACAAGCCACCTGGGAGACACAACCAAGCATGTGGAAGAAGGTGCTCAGGTCAGATGAAACCCAAATCGAACTTTTTGTCTTCCAACAAAACAATGATCCCAAACATAATGCAAAATCTACAATTGAATGGATCACAAATAAACGTATCCAGGTGTTAGAATGGTCAAGTCAAAGTCCAGACCTCAATCCAATCGAGAATCTGTGAAAAGAGCTGAAAACTGCTGTTCACAAACGATCTCCATCAAACCTCACTGAGCTCGAGCTGTTTGCCAAGGAAGAATGGGCAAGAATTTCAGTCTCTCGATGTACAAAACTGACAGAGACATACTCCAAGTGACTTGCAGCTGTAATCGCCGCAAAAGGTGGCACAACAAAGTATTAAGTTAAAGGGGCCGAATAATATTGCACACCCCACTTTTCAGTTTTTGAATTTCCACAAAAATGTAAAATACGCAATAAATTTCATTCAACTTCACAATTGTGTTCCACTTGTTGATTCTTCACCAAAAATTTACATTTGGTATCTTTGTTTGAAGCATGATATGTGGGAAAAGGTTGAAACGTTCCAGAGAGCCGAATACTTCCGCAAGGCACTGTATATAAAAAGCCCAAATGAAGTCCTACATATATTCAGAAGTAGAAATCAACAACTCAA
Organism: Ranitomeya imitator; assembly: GCF_032444005.1. NCBI lineage: Eukaryota > Metazoa > Chordata > Amphibia > Anura > Dendrobatidae > Ranitomeya > Ranitomeya imitator. The sequence goes on from NC_091283.1 coordinate 321,120,455, forward strand.
CAACATAGCCTACAAACATTACTCCCATAAACAACATTTCCGTATGAAATATATCTTTGTTTCAACAATCCTGCATGTGTCCAGTCATCTCTATTAGTGATGAGCGAATATACTCGTTGCTCGAGATTTCTTGAGCATGTTCAGGGGTCCTCCGAGTATTTTTTAGTGCTCGGAGATTTAGTTTTTCTTGCCGCAGCTGAATGATTTACATCTGTAAGCCAGCATGGGTACATGTGGGGGTTGCCTGATTGCAAAGGAATCCCCACATGTACTTATGCTGGCTAACAGATGTAAATCATTCAGCTGCGGCAAGAAAAACGAAATCTCCGAGCACTAAAAAATACTCGGAGGACCCCCGAGCATGCTCGAGAAATCTCGAGTAACGAGTATATTCGCTCATAACTAATCTCTATTCATGTCAGCAAGCATATGTAATGGCATTTAGCTCATTCAACTTCTGCATAGATCCTGCATGTGTCAAGTCATCTCTAGTCATGTCAGCAAGCATATGTACTGGTATTTAGCTCATTTCAACTTAATCTGCTTGTCCCTTTATGCTGTAAGGTCATGCAACCTTTTCAAAGTTGTTTATGATCCATGTAGGCCTGCATAGTTTTTGTTAGTTCATTTATTGCCTCCTGCTGTCTTAACTTAGCTGATTGATTGCTAACAAGGTAAAATAGTGAGAGGTCTAAGAGCTAGCCTCCTATAGGCCGGCATCACACGTGCTAGAAACTCGCACGAGTCTTGCATTGTATTTTCATGACTATGAAAATTGTACATTCACACTGAAGGCATCAAAACTATGAATTAACACATGTGGAATTATACACTTCACAAAAAAGTGTGAAGCAACTGAAATTATGTCTTATATTCTAGGCTCTTCAAAGTAGCCACCTTTTGCTTTGATGACTGCTTTGCACACTCTTGGCATTCTCTTGATGAGCTTCAAGAGATAGTCACCGGGAATGGTCTTCCAACAATCTTGAAGGAGTTCCCAGAGATGCTTACCACTTGTTGGCCCTTTTGCCTTCACTCTGCGGTCCAGCTCACCCCAAACCATCTCGATTGGGTTCAGGTCTGGTGACTGTGGAGGCCAGGTCATCTGGCGTAGCACCCCATCACTCTCCTTCTTGATCAATAGCCCTTACACAGCCTGGAGGTGTGGGTCATTGTCCTGTTGAAAAATAAATGATGGTTCAACTAAACGCAAACCCAATGGAATAGCATGATGCTACAAGATGCTGTGGTAGCCATGCTGGTTCAGTATGCCTTCAATTTTGAATAAATCCCCAACAGTGTCACCGGCAAAGCACCCCCACACCATCACACCTCCTCCTCCATGCTTCACGGTGGGAACCAGGGATGTAGAGTCCACCTGTTCACCTTTTCTGCGTCACACAAAGACACGGTGGTTGGAACCAAAGATCTCAAATTTGGACTCATCAGAGCAAAGCACAGATTTCCACTGGTTCAATGTCCATTCCTTGTGTTCTTTAGCCCAAACAAGTCTCTTCTGCTTGTTGCCTGTCCTTAGCAGTGGTTTCCTAGCAGCTATTTTACCATGAAGGTCTGCTGCACAAAGTCTCCTCTTAACAGTTGTTGTACAGATGTATCTGCTGCTAGAACTCTGTGTGGCACTAACCTGGTCTCTAATCTGAGCTGCTGTTAACCTGCGATTTCTGAGGCTAGTGACTTGGATAAACTTAACCTCAGAAGCAGAGGTGACTCTTGGTCTTCCTTTCCTGGGGCGGTCCTCATGTGAGCCAGTTTCTTTTTAGCGCTTGATGGTTTTTGCCACTGCACTTGGGGACACTTTCAAAGTTTGCCCAATTTTTCGGACTGACTGACCTTCATTTCTTAAAGTAATGATGGCCACTCGTTTTTCTTTACTTAACTGCTTTTTTCTTGCCATAACACAAATTCTAACAGTCTATTCAGTAGGACTATCAGCTGTTTATCCACCAGACTTCTGCACAACACAACTGATGGTCCCAACACCATTTGTAAGGCAAGAAATCCCACTTATTAAACCTGGCAGGGCACACCTGTGAAGTGAATACCATTCCCGGCGACTACCTCTTGAAGCTCATCAAGAGAATGCCAAGAGTGTGCAAAGCAGTCATCAAAGCAAAAGGTGGCTACTTTGAAGAACCTAGAATATAAGACATATTTTCAGTTGTTTCACACTTTTTTGTGAAGTGTATAATTCCACATGTGTTAATTCATAGTTTTGATGCCTTCAGTGTGAATGTACAATTTTCATAGTCATGAAAATACAGAAACATCATTAAATGAGAAGGTATGTCCAAACTTTTGGTCTGTATTGTGTGTGTGTATATATATATATATACATATATATATATATACTGTGTGCATATATATATATATATATATATATATATATATATATTATTGTAAGTGGAAAGCCCATATGGAAGAAGTATAACAATTATATACTATATCATCCTACATTACATATCTCAGCTGTACAGTCTCTTCCGAGTGGTAAATAGCATTTCACAATAAAACCAGATACAAAAAAATATAAATAATGGATTTACAATTCACACATGAATAAATATTAAATTGTAGACTAGTAAAATTACAGTGCTTATGTAAACATTAAAAAAAGTACAAACAATAAGTGTTATAAACCTGATTCTACAGGGCATGTGTGGCATTATGGGCATGACATGGTCACTGCTTCAAATAGAGTCTTCATTGCTAGTGAATAAATCCAGAAGCAGCAGAGTGTAGCAAACCGCATATTACGCGTGTTTTGCTTGTAATGCTTCCTCATAAACCCTTTCTGAGGAAGCATTACAAGCGAAACGTGCTTAAAAGTATGCCTCTGGATAAAGTAATCATCTCTATAGATCTGTCTTGTCTGTGTATTGTCTTGTCTTTGGTATTTGGACATTGTGGGGTTTGCCACGTTCTACTGCTTCTTGATTTATGCACTTGCAATGAAGAATATTTGAAGCAGTGACCGTGTCAAAATACTATTTTTGCCTTCACACACTCATTCCCTGTAATTGTGTGGATGTGTTTGGCATAAGAGAAACAATCGACAAGTGGGTTATAAATAAGGTATTGTAAGATTGTGCTTGAACGGGATTCAAGCACTTAGGCATGGTTTTTCTACTTAAACAGTCCATACGGTTTATTATGGCGTCATAAACCGGATCATGCACAGTCCATTATATACGTTTCATAGAACACAATAGGCACCCACCGGTGACATTAACTTGCAGCTTTATCTTAGACACTTCAAATACGGCTTTATCTCACAGACACTAAACATGCTGGACCTCTCACTTCGTCCAGTTACCATGGGTGTCTGTACGCCGAACAGTTCATCAATGTCCCTAGTCATATAGCGCACATGACATTGGGTCACGGTCTCTAAACATGCTGAACCTCACTTCGTTCAGTTACTGAGGGAGACCACACAGTTCATACAATATCACAAGCACCGACAGTCAATGGTACCTTATGGGAGCTCCTGCTCCACCAGCTGACTCCTCGTCAGTGCTCTCTCCTGGGGAAACTGCCTTATGGGGTTCACCAACTCACCTGGCCGGCACACATCAGTCAGTCCAGAGCCACCACAGACCGTCCAGGTCCACAGTCTTTCAGGTGCTCTAGGAAGACTCCACTCACAGGAGCTTCCAACACAGACTGTCCAGGACCACAGTTTCACTGTGCGCTATTCAGGACGTCCATCCCACATGGGACCTACCAACACAATGGCATGTGCTCTTCAGGATTCCAACTCCCTGGAGATCCAACACAGGCTGTGCTCTTTAGGAAGCCTACTCCCAGAACTTCCAACACAGAATACTCAGTGCGCTATTCAGGACGTCCGTCCCTACCGGGGACCATCCAACACACAGGCATGTGACCTGTCCAGGTGTTATTCAGGACAAAGCCCCACCACATGCTCTGCAGGGAGATGACACTCCTAACACAAAGGCTCTCCAGGACCTTTCAGCATAGACCATTCAGGTCCACACTCAGCGACCATGTGACCCACACCCTGGTCACATTTTGAAGCTGTAACCACTCCCACAGGTGTGAGTGTGTGTGGCTAGTTCGACTCGCCCAACTCTAATAACTAGCCTAGTAAGTCTCCCTTCACAACTATACAAACACTTGAGGGACTACAGGTCCCAGAACAACAACATTACATCAGACTTACCACGCTGCTCTGCAACACATATCGGCCACTTACAATTCTGCCAGTCACTATTTCACCACCATTAATAACCACAGATACGCCTCCATGCATATCCTGGGGAGCACACACAGTGCCCCCTAGCTTCCACAGGAGTCACTGCATCACAGTATAAATATAATATATGTCATAGAAAAAGTGCATGAATGAAAGGCACCAAGGTTATTAGTATATATACATGGTGAGCTGGATCCTTATAACCTGAAGACTAGCGGTAATAAGCAAGTGGTGTACGGTGCTCAGCATCAAAAAATGCATAGAACATGAAATATTAAAAAAGTAGTGATGCGGCACTAATCCAGTTGCTGTGAAAAACGTAGTCTTTGTTATTCCATCAAGGATTTAGACATGTTCATAGGATAAATAAACCAAATTAATAATGAATGTAATTCTACACGGAGATTCATTTTCAGTTTTAAACACAGTCCTACTGATAGGATACAGAAAATGCAGCTATTCCGAAAAACTGGCATGTATTGGGGTCTTATAAAGACCTTTTCAACATATGTTCCTTAGGTTCACAATTTGCATACAAAAGGACACATAATTTGGCAGATCTCCTGGTCCACAATCGTTTATTGCCAAAAGATAACTGATTAAAAAATAATTCCCCACAAGGTAATCATAAATGTGGAAATTGCAATTTCTTCCATTTGCATATGGATCACCCCCAGACACAGGGCCACGCGTTCTCGGTACCGAGCCTCTCTGGTTCGGTTCTGTGGTTGTCACGGTGGCTAGACCCGGTCCGCGACCCTGCTAAGGGGCGTCCAATGAAGGTAGTGGTACAGTCTGTCAGGGGTTCGTGACGCCACCTGTGGTGTTCGGTCAGGGTGACCGACGCTGCTGTGGGGTCCGCTGGGGTGATGGAATGGCAGCTGGATGGTATAACTTCCCACAGGTGAAGTATGTCCCCAGGGCTTCCCAGTAAGGTGGATGGTGATGGTGTGAGGTGCAGGCAATAACGAGGACACAGGGTTGCAGTCTCTTTACCTCTTTACTGAAGACTTCAGGATCCTCAATCCAGAGCACGCTTAACAGGGCTATCAGAGACTGGCCGGTCCGATGGGCACATCCAGAGTTTCCTTCGCAGATGGAAATCGTTGCCTACCACTAGCGCCTGTGTGTTGTAGTCCTACCCTGCTGAGCATTCGGGGAATAGTCCTCACAACTGCTGTTCTCGTTCGTTCGGAGCTCTTCCGGGAGCCTAGAGACGCCCCTCTCCACGCGTTGCCCCCTATGTCTTCGTAGGTGTAGTAAGGTAGACAGCCAACCTATAATTAACTGTCCTGCGGAGTTTGAAGTAAGGCCTGAAGTCAGTTACTCCTGCGGTGTTCCGGCCACCGACTACGCGCCTCAGTAAGATGTTGCCTCTCTCTCTCGGCACGACTCCTACTGGCTCTCCTTTGTGCTTGATCTCGTTTACACTGTTCCACAATATCCTTTCCTTCGTGTCTCTCTCCTGGATACCGCCGCAGGGTGTGCAGGCGCGGTTCTGTTACGTTCTGTTCTGTTCGCTAGGCACCTGCCAGGTTCCCACGCCTGACAGGGACCCCCCTGTGCCTTCTCCCTGCAACACCCCCTGCCACGGGATGTTGCCTGAATCCAACCCAGTCAGCTTCTGACTAACTTCCTCCCCAGCCCCTAGTTTTACCAATGTGAGGAGTGGCCCAATAAATAAAGCCTTTTTCTCCCCCTAGTGGCCGGAGTGTGAAGTGTAATGTGTTCTGGTGATACCTGGTCAGGAGAACTCCTTAGTGCCATCAGACGTACCGCCACTCTCCTTTAGCGGCAGAGTGCCATACTGCAACGACCAGGTCTCTGGGGCGCTGCACATATTACTAAAAAATCCCTTACAAATCGGACCCATTCAACATCGAGTTTGTGATTTTATATATTGCAAAAGTAAATTTGTAGTTTATATTTTGTTCTGCCCGTGTTTATTCTATTACACGGGGAAAACCATCAGACCCTTAGTCACTAGATTTCACGAACATTATCATTCCATTAGCACCAATTCAACATTTGCAGGAGAAACACAATTCCAACCCTGAAATGTTACGCTTCGCTGTTCTCGAGATTGTTAAATACACTCCACACGGAAGAGATGACAACAAAGTGTTAATGAGTCACGAAGCAAAATGGATAATAAAATCTAAAGCATATGGTCCCATAGGACTTAATGATAGATTGGATTTGTCTATTTTCCTGTAAAAATCTATATTTAGCATTCTGCAAAAGTTTAGTAATTATGTTTTTAATGTGTTTTTGTTTTTGTTTCACGATTTTTTCATGAATATCTCTTTACATTTCATGGTCATAAACCCATATAAAGGAAATGACATCATATAATTGCATACCTGGATAATTGGAAGTGTCTTGCACTTGAAATCGTCCGTCTTCTTCCCCACATGCCTCGTTATACCTGTTTATCCCATGAACCTTGTCTAAATCCTTGATGGAATAATAAAGACAACGTCTTCACAGCAACTGGGTGAGTGCCGCATCACTACTTTTCAATATTTCATGTTCTATGCACTTTTGATGCTGAGCACCAAATACCATCTGCTAATTACCGCTAGTCTTCAGGTTACAAGGATTGAACTCACCATGTATATGTACCAAGAATCTTGGTGCCGCTCATCTGTGCTCTCTTTTTGTAACAATACTACTGTGCCTGATTGGCCAGCAAACTCACCTGACCTTAACCCTATAGAGAATCTATGGGATATTGTAAAGAGGAAGATGAGAGACACCAGACCCAACAATGAAGATGAGCTGAAGACTGCTATCAATGCAACCTGGGCTTCCATAACACCTCAGCAGCGCCACAGGCTGATCACGACCATGCCACGCCGCATTAATAATAATAATAATTTTTATTTATATAGCGCCAACATATTCCGCAGCACTTTACAATTAAGCGGGGACATGTACGGACAATAAATTCAGTACAAGTTAAGACAATTTAAACAGTGACATTAGGGGTGAGGTCCCTGCTCGCAAGCTTACAATCTACAAGGAAATGGGGGGGACACAATAGGTGAAAAGTGCTTGTTATTTCAGGTCTGGCAGTTATAATAAATAGGGATGTTCATATAAAGCTGCATGATCCGGTCATCAGCCCGTGTGTTTAAGAGCAATAGTCAAGTATCAAGTGCAGTTATCGTGTGCATGGAGGGTGTGGAGACAGATGAATAGTAGGGTGTAGATTCACATGCAGATAATATTTGGAAGGAGGGAACAGGGCAAAGTTAGTTTACTGAGTAGGTGATGTGGTAGGCTTGTTTGAAGAGATGGGTTTTTAAAGCGCGCTTGAATAGGTCGGGGCTAGGTATCAGTCTGATCGTCTGGGGAAGTGCATTCCAGAGAGCTGGCGCAGCACGAGAGAAGTCTTGGAGATGGAGGTGCGAGGTTCGGATTACGGGGGGATGTTAGTCTTAGGTCATTTGTAGAACGGAGGGCATGTGTAGGGCCATAGACGGAGATGAGAGAGGAGATATAAGGCGGTGCAGAACTGTGGAGAGCTTTGTGGGTTAGAGAGATGAGTTTATACTGGACCCTGTAGCGAATGGGTAGCCAGTGTAATGACTGGCACAAGATGGAGGCATCGGTGAAGCGGCTGGACAGAAATATGACCCTGGCTGCCGCATTCAAGATGGATTGGAGAAGAGAAAGTTTGGAAAGAGGGAGATCGATCAGAAGAGAGTTGCAGTAGTCCAGACGAGAATGAATAAGAGCGACAGTAAGAGTCTTAGCAGTATCAAAGGTGAGAAAAGGTCGGATTCTGGAGATGTTTTTAAGATGCAGGTGACCGGAGCGAGCGAGTGATTGGATATAGGGAGTAAAGGAAAGTTCGGTGTCGAATGTGACCCCAAGACAGCGGGCATGCTGCTTGGGAGTTATGCTTGAACCCTCCAGGGTAATTTCGATGTTGGGTAGAGTGAGGTTAGTAAAAGGGAGAAACACAAGTAGTTCAGTTTTGGAGAGATTTAGTTTCAGATAGAGGGAGGACATGATGTTAGAGACAGCAGACAGACAATCCTTGGTATTTTGAATTAGAGTGGTGTGTGATGTCAGGGGAAGAAGTGTATAATTGGGTGTCGTCAGCATAGAGATGGTACTGGAACCCAAATCTGCTGATTGTTTGTCCAATAGAGGCCGTGCATAGAGAGAAGAGGAGGGAGCCTAGGACTGAGCCCTGCGGAACCCCGATAGTGAAGGAGCGGTCAGAGAGGTAGGAGGAGAACCAAGAGAGGGCTGTGTCCTTGAGGCCTATGGAGCAGAGCATAGTGAGAAGGAGCTGGTGATCCACAGTATGAAATGCGGCAGATAGATCCAGGAGAATCAGCAGAAAGCAATGATCTTTGGATTTAGCTGTTATTAGATCATTAGAGACTTTAGTGAGGGCAGTTTCAGTGGAGTGTAAGGGGTCAAGAAGAGAGTTATCCAAGAGATAGCGGATTAGACGGGAGTGGACCAAGCGTTCCAGGAGTTTAGAGATGAAGGAAAGGTTAGAGACAGGTCTGTAGTTAGCCGTGCAGTTCTGGTCCAGGGATGGCTTTTTAAGTAAAGGGGTACTGATGGCATGTTTAAATGAGGAGGGAAAGATACCTGAAGAAAGAGAGAGGTTAAATATTTTAGTCAGGTGAGTGGTGACCACTGGTGAGAGAGACTGCAGGAGAGGTGAAGGAATGGGGTCACTATTGCAGGTTGTAGGCCGAGCAGAAGTGAGGAGCTTGGAAACTTCTTCTGAAACAGGCTCAAAGATGTCTAATGAACTTGAGGTGCGGCAGGGAAGGGGATCCAGGCACTGAGGAGATTGGGCTGAGATATCCTGATGGATGTGGTTGATGTTTTCTAGGAAATAAGTGGCCAGATCCTCACCACTGAGATTGGTGATGGGGGCCTGTACTTTAGGTTTCAGGAGGGAGTTTAAGGTTTCAAAAAGTCGTTTTGGGTTGTTGGATAGTGAGGTGATAAGGGTGGTGAAGTAGGATTGTTTGGCCAGAGAAAGGGCAGAGTTTTAGGTTTTGAGCATGAACTTATAGTGGATGAAGTCTTCTGCTAAGAGAGATTTTCTCCACTGCCGCTCTGCACACCTTGAGCAACGCTGAAGAAAGCGTGTTTGCATAGTGTGCCAGGGCTGCCGTTGTCTGTGTCGGGTCTTTCTGCGTGTAGAAGGTGCTGCTTCATCCAGGGCATTCTTCAGTGTAATATTGAAGTGTGACAATGCTAAGTCTGGAAAGGAGAGGGAGAAGATGGGGGCTAAAGATGTGTGGGGGTTGTCCATAAGCTGCTGGGTATTAATGGTACGTGTATTCCGATAAGTGTGGTAAGTGGGGGTGTCCTGGGTGAGGAGGCAATTCTTGACAGAGAAGGAAAGAAGGTTGTGGTCCGAGAGCGGAAGAGTGGAGTTAGTAAAGTCGTGCAGCGATCCGAGAAAACCAGGTCCAGAGTATTCCCGTCCTCATGCGTAGGAGAATTAGTAAACTGTGAAAGGTTGAATGAAGAAGTAAGAGAGAGATGATGAGAGGCAGATTGGGAGAGGGGATCATTGATGGGGATGTTGAAGTCTCCCATGATGAGCGTGGGGATGTCACAGGATAGAAGGTGAGTAAGCCAGGTGGCAAAGTGGTCTAGAAACAGGCGGGAGGAGTCTGGAGGAGGATAAACAACCGCCACCCGCAAGGAGAAGGGCTTAAAGACTCTGATGGCGTGGACTTCAAAGGAAGGAAATGTAAGTGAGGGAACCGGGGGGATGACCTGGAAAGCACATTGTGATGAAAGGAGTAAACCAACACCTCCACCCTGTCTGTTCTCAGGTCTGGTGGTATGTGAAAATTTCAGCCCACCAAACGAGAGAGCGGCAGCGGCGGTGGTGTCTGAATTCTGGATCCAGGTTTCTGTAATAGCAAGAAGGTTAAGGGAATTAGAGAGAAAAAGATCATGAATGTAAGTTAGTTTTTTACACACAGACCGTGCATTCCAGAGAGCACAGTGGAAAGCAATAGGAGAAGGCATGCACTGAATGTTAATAAGATTAGCAGGGTTTCTATATGTAGCTGGAGGAGAGTAATGTATGCTGGTGGAGGGAGGTACAGGGTTTGGGGAGATGTCACCTGCAACTAGTAGGAGGAGAAAAAACAGAAAGAGCAGGTGGTGGGATGATTTGTATGAACGTTTTGAGTGCTGCATGGCGGTAGTGGCTGGTTTGGAGTGGGTAAGAAATGTCAGTAGAGCCTCAGAGTTATACATGGGAGAGGGGAGAAGGGAGGGGTGGATATAGAGAGAGTGCCCAGAATGTGTTAAAGGGCGGGCGAGTTGTGAGAAAGCAGAAGTAAAAACAAATAAGAAGCAGATTGATATGATAAATGCATAATGTAGTATGACTGACCAAGAAGCATGATTGTTTGAAAAACTTATGCACCTTACCTGTCTCCTGCCCAACTGCCATTGTATAACTGCCAAGCACTTTATACTGTTGCACTTAATATCTGTTGCACACGCGAACCCGCACGCGTCCTATCCCAGCCAGACTAAATATATATGAAATGAAATGACTGCTAGTTTCAGGAACCAAATGGCCACAATCAGCAATTAACCAATTAGCATAAGGCCCTAGCAGGCGTTACTATGCAATTAATGCAGTAATGCAGTAATTGATGCAAAAGGAACCCCGACCAAGAATTGAGTGCATTTATTGATCATACATTTCAGTAGGCCAACATTTCGGATGTTAAAATCATTTTTCAAGCTAGTGTTATAAAGTATTTTAATTTACTGAGATAATGACTTTTGGCTTTTCATTGTGTTGTAAGCCATAATCATCAACATTAACAGAAATAAACACGTGAAATAGATCACTCTGTTAGTAATTAGTAATGAGCGAACGTGCTCGCCACTACTCGTTACTTGCCTGAGTATCGCTATGCTCGGCCTACTCGGCGAGCAGCGAGCATTTCCGGGATTATTCGACGGTAACTGAAGTCTCCACCCAGCAGTTTTAGCGGACTTTTGAGACCCAATCACAGTGCAGGGATTGTCTGCCAGGCCATTAAACGCCGCAGCCATCTTTGTTGTGGTCGTGCAGTGATTGGCTGGTCACACAGCATTATCCCGAGTATAAGAGACCTGGCACCGCCCTGCTCACCGCATTCTGTTCCTGTTTCAGCGAGAATAGGGCGAGCTGGTGCCGAAATAGGGTCAGAATCATAGTTTTAGAGGTAGTGTAGGTTTGCAACTCTTACATCCACAACTCCTGAGAAACCAACAGTCCTTTTTAGGGCTAATTCGTGGGTCCCGCTAGGTAGGCAGGTCACAGCATATCAACATCAGTGCAAGGCCTGCAGGTACTGTATGTGCATCCATTGGTCCCACTGCATCCTTCCCAAAGCTCCATAACTGCCTGCTGCTGCAGCTTATTTACTGTCTATATACCTTTTTTTCCCAAAAAATTCCCCCCCCCCCAAAAAAAAAATACAGTCTGTTCTGTCAGACTGAGGCCTGTGTAAAAACTATAGTTTGTCATGCATGCGTAGCATAGTTGTGTGTGCTACCCTTATGCACCTTTTTTTTGGTGGTTTAAATTCACCGAAAAAGGCCTCATATCTGCGTGCTCCAAGTTTGGTCATTAGAGGCCATTTGTTAAGTTGTTGGAGGCCGGTGTACTCATCTTTTGGCTGTGTGATACTCAAATTCTATACAGCCCTATTTCGCCTCCCAAAAAATTTGAAAGGCCACAGATTTGCCAGTGTGGTATTTGTTACAGCCGTCATATATATCTCTGCTCCAAGTTTTCGCATTGGAGGCCGGTGTACTTATTTTTTGGCTGTGAGATACTCAAATCCTATACAGCGCTAATTTGCATAAATTAACTTAAAATTTTTTGGGGGAATACAGCCTGTTTGGGTGTTTTGGTTTGAAAAATCATAGATTTGCAGGCATACTGATCACATATTATTTCACTACTAATAAAGACATTTGTGTTAAGCATTTGAAATAGTGCAGTAGTCCATGTAAAATGGGCAAGGCAAGGGACGGGGAAGTGGACGTGATGCTGATGGTGCATCCAGAGGATGAGGCCGTGGGCAAGGTGAAAGTGGGAAACAACAAAGACCCACATCTTATCGCTCAACCTTCCTATCCCAGTTTCTAGGGGACCGCAGCACACCACTATTGAAGCCAGAGCAGTGTGAAACGGTTGTTGATTGGATAGCGGATAATGCTTCCAGTCACTTAGCCACCACCACCACCTTGTCTTCCACACGGTCAAGTCTTAGTAGCCATGAGTGTGGCCAGGATATTCCTCACCCTGATCCTCCTTCCTCCCACCATGCCGAGTGCCCTGAGACAACTGATCCCACACTTGGACACTCTGAAGAGCTGTTCAGTTTTCCATTTCAAGATTCAGAAATCTCTGCTGGTCAACTTGAAGTGGGGAAAGATGAGATCGCATGTAGAGCTGCCCAAGGCTTTGACGAGCCCCAGTCACACAAAGCCGATGGTGGGAAAGTGTCACAAGAGGTGGATGATGATGAGACACAATTGCCAGAAAGTCAGGAAGAGGAGCAGGGTGCGGATGTGGAAGACGAGGTGGTGGATGACATAGTGACTGACCCAACCTGGCAGGAGGACATGCATGGCGAGGACAGCAGCACAAATGGGGAAGGAGGCATATCCCCCCCAACAGGCAGGAAGAATCAGTGTGGTGGCCACAGACAGAAGGCATGCATCCGTTCCCCATAACACCAACATGAGTGAAGTTGCCATCCAGAGTCTGGATATTTTTTAAACACTCTGCCGATAACCCAAAACAGGCCATTTGCAGAACCTGCCAAGCCCGCATCAGCAGGGGTAGCAAAACAACCAGCCTGACCACCACCAGCATGATCAGGCACATGCAAGCAAAGCACCCGACTTTGTGGGACGAACCCCAGGCTCCAGGACCACTGCCTGCTGGTCACACCACTGCTTCTTTCACTGTTTTGCGTAGAAGCCAATCCCCAGTACACCGTGCATGTGAAGATGCCTCTAGCCCTGCACCTGTTGTGGCCCACAGTCAAGCAGCACCATCAGCAAGCGCGTCCATGTCCTTGTCCCAGCACAGCGTTCAGTTGTCTATAACCCAGTCTTTTGGAACGCAAGCGGAAATACCCAGCCATTGCCCCACAGGCCACAGTCCTCAATTCTTATATTTCACTTCTGCTTGCGCTAGAAATGCTGCCTTTTAGGCTTGTTGAGACGGAAGCTTTCCGCAACCTGATGGTGGCGGCCCTCCCAAGGTACTCGGTCCCCAGTCGCCACTATTTCTCCCGGTGTGCCGTAACGGCATTACACCAGCATGTATCCCACAACATTATCCGTGCCCTCAACAATGCTGTTACCGGGAAAGTCCACCTAACCACGGACACGTGGACAAGTGCTTGTGGGCAGGGACGGTACATCTCACTGACGGCACACTGGGTTAACATAGTGGAAGCCGGGACCCAGTCGGAGCTTGGGATGGAACACATCCACCCCACGCCGAGGATTGCTGGCCCTACATCAATCAGGGTTGCCCCCACAGTCTACAGCTTCTGCACCTCCTCCTCTTCGTCCTCCATGTCTTAAATCAACACATCAGTCAGAAGCTGGAAGCACTGCAGCACTGCCTCAGCCAAGCGGCAACAGGCTGTGCTGAAGCTAATCTGCATAGGTGACAAACCGCACAATACAGTAGAGTTGTGGACAGCGCTGAAAGAGCAGTCAGATGTTTGGTTGACACCGCTGAACCTACAGCCAGGCATGGTTGTGTGTGACAATGGCCGTAACCTGGGGGCGGCTCTGAGGCAAGGTGAGCTCACACAAGTACCTTGCTTGGCCTATGTGCTTAACCTCGTGGTTCAACGTTTTCTGAAAAGCTACCCGGAGTTGCCGGATCTGCTAGTGAAAATACACCGTCTGTCTGTCCATTTTAGAAAGTCAGCTACAGCTTCAGCCGCCCTTGCTGTGCTACAGCAGCGGTTTCAGCATCCAGCTCACCGACTTGTGTGATGTCCCCACTGGAACTCTATGCTGCATATGTTGGAAGGGATTTGTGAGCAGAAGAGGGCCGTTGTTGACTACCAACATCAACAAGGCGTCGAATTTCAGGTCAGACTCCACACATAAGACCTCAGGAGTGGACATGGATGTCAGACATATGTAACATCCTCCAAAACTTTGAGGACTAGACCAAGATGGTGAGCGGCGATGACACCATAATTAGCATCACCATCCTGTTTCTCAGCATTCTGAAAAACTCTCTGCACACAATCAAAGAGGATGCATTGCAGGCGGAGCACGAAGACATGAGCAAGGAAACATACAGGGGGATTACACTCAGCCCAGCCTCATGTCTTCTCAACGTGGATTGGTAGGCAATGAGGAGGAGGAGGAAGAACAGGAGGAGGAGGGGGAAGAACAGATGTGTATTTCATCATACACATCTGTATTAGCTTATGTTCAGCTGGGATGGCCTGAGGACAGGGGGGAGGAGAATGAGGACAGCATGGTCAGTCATCCTGTTGGTGAGGACACAGAAGTCTTGCCTGTTAGCAGTCTGGCATGCATGACTGACTTTATGTTGCGCTGCTTTTCACGTGACCCTCGGATTATCAAAATTTTGGGTGACACTCATTACTGGTTGGTGACACTTCTAGACCCACGCTACAAGGAGAACTTTCAATCTCTCCTGCCTGAGGCAGAGAGGTGTACTAAAATGTTGCAGTACCACAGGGCCCTTGTAGCGGAATTAGTTAGAAAATTCTCATGTGAGAACGCTGGCAGCAGACGTCAGAGTTTGTTGTACAACCAAGGACTCCAAGCGAGAGAGACAGAAGTACAATCCAGCTCAGGCAGGGGATCAATGGCCAAGACCTGGGACAGCTTTCTCAGACCCTCCCATCCTGACGGCACAGGGTGCTGTCACAAGAACTGCAATGTTTGGGAAGACGGTGAGGGAGTACCTTGCAGATCATACAAATGTCCTCCGTGATTCCTTGCCTTTTAATCCTTTTAATTATTGGGTATCCAAGCTGGACACGTGGCATGAACTGGCTCTCTACGCCTTGGAGGTCTTAGCCTGCCCTGCTGTTAGCATTCTGTCAGGTTTTTAGTGGCGCTGGTGGAATTATAACAGATAAGCGCATCCGCATGTCAACTGAAAATGCTGACAGGCTGACTCTTATCAAAATGAACAAGGCCTGGATTGGGAAAGACTTCTGTACACCACCAAGTGAAAACAGCGAAACATAACCGCTTAATACGCTTCCAGATTTGGTCTGTTTGTTTTTATCCTCCTCCTTATCCTCATCCTCCTCATCAAGAACCACTATATCACCAGGGTGAACGTGGTCTGTATGGTGAATTTTGGCCAAGGGTGCTGTGATGGCACTTATTTTTTAAAAAAAGGACAACACATTGGGGAATTAGGCATGATATTACTTTGGGCCGACTTCTTAACTCTGTCTCCTGCAATCTGTCCTGTACCTGACAGTAGATCACCAGGGTGAATGAGGCAGCTGATGACAGCTAACTCCAAGGAGCAGCCATACCACTAGAAACCACAAGAGGGAGCCCAAGAGCAGAACTCACAAAAGTGCCACTTACAACCAACGGTGCCTGTTGGCCAAGGGGCCTGTGATGGCACTCTTTTATTTTTTTTAAAAAGGACAACACATTATGGGGAATTCGGCATGGCATTACATTGGGACTACTTCTTAACTCGGTCTCCTGCAATCTGTCCTGTACCTGCCACTAGATCACCAGGGTGAACGTTCTCTGTACGTGGCGTGATGGCAATCTTTTCTTTTTAAAAAAAGAATTTTACATTGAGGAATTGGTCATGACATTACATTGGGCCGACTTCTTAACTATGTCTCCTGCAATGTCTCTTGTTTAACTGCCACTAGATCATCAGGGTGAACGTGCTTTGTACTGTTATAGGCCGGTGAAGTTTGGTCTAGGGGGGCTGTGATGGCACTAGTCTATTTTTACAAAAGGTACCCCCCATTGATGAAACCACGTCCTTGTTGGACAACACTTCAGAATCATAACATTTGTGTACCTTGAAGAGCTAAGTTGAAAAGCTTGTTTTTGTGTTGCCTGGTTGCTAACATTGGGCACAATACACTTCATATAAATTTGATAAAGCAATGTTGTTACTTTGCATCAGTAGTTCATTAAAAATATAGCTTTGTCCACTATATTTGTTTCTCTCCTTGCGAGCCTTAACTTTGTCTACCTCAAATGTACAAATGGAGAATTTACAAATGGCGATTTGTAAACAAGATTGAAATACTATATACCGAATGCATTCAGAAAATCACATAGCTGCATTTCTTGTAAAACATTTAGAGATGTGACAGACAATGCTCATAGTGATACAATCTTGATAAATGTTTGTTTATTCACTTCACAAACCGTTCTAAGCCTTTATATGTTTGCTGTTTGTCATTGTAAAACATTAAGGTTTACTGAAACTATGCCGGTGGTGGTTTGATCTAAATCCTTGTGGCTTTTATTTTCTAGGGGTTTATGACCCCTTGTCTGATGACTCCATGATATCTCACTTTCATCCAACCTTGAAAAGTGGTCACTTGAAGGTGTTGGTGAAACTAGAGTTACTACATAGTGTTATTCACTATATAAGACCAGATAAACATGACTAAGACAGATGCCAAAACTGGGGTACCTGTACATGTACAGTGTGCTAATACCTTTATAATTGGGGATGCCCATGCAGTGTAGGTAATCTCTCAGGGGTTCTATGTCTTGGTGTTGCTTCTCTGATATTCCAGACGGATGATGTTTAAAAGCCTCTTGGTGATGATCTAACTCTACTGTATGTAGTTAATCTTCATATATACGTAATCACTATTTGTTTAATCCTTATATGTACTTATTAACCTGTGTATGTTAACACATACAAAAGTGTACGCTCTCACACTATTCAATCATACTATTCCTTGAGTTTTGTAGTTTGCAATAAAATTGCCTTGTATTGCAAGTATTTGCCTTTTTTAAAGCCGTATCTGAGCCTTTGTGTTAAAAGCATGTCAAATAAAAGTGCAAAATTCTCCTGTAAATAATTGTGCAAAGAGGGAACCATCATACCATTAAAAAAATGAGTGAATTTTCCTGGGCCCATCCAGTATGTGGGTTCCAAGGCCTAATGGGGTGCATATGACTGACTATGCAGCAGGGCTGGCCTTGCTGCCAATGTATAAAACCAAGGAGTACGGGAGTACAAAATGCATATTGTGAAGTGGATTTTCATGGGCACATCCAGTATGTGGGTTCCAAGGCCTACTGGGGTGCATATGACTGACTATGCAGCAGGGCTGGCCTTGCCACCAATGTGTAAAACCAAGGAGTACGGAAGAACAAAATGCATATTGTGAAGTGGATTTTCATGGGCACATCCAGTATTTGGGTTCCAAGGCCTAATGGGGTGCATATGACTGACTATGCAGCAGGGTTGACCTTGCCGCCAATGTGTAAAACCAAGGAGTACTGAAGAACAAAATGCATATTGTGAAGTGGATTTTCATGGGCACATCCAGTATGTGGGTTACAAGGCCTAATGAGGTGCATATGACTGACTATGCAGCAGGGTTGACCTTGCCGCCAATGTGTAAAACCAAGGAGTATGGAGCACAAAATGCATATTGTGAAGTAGATTTTCCTGGGCCCAGCCTGTATGTGGGTTCCAAGGCCTAATGGGGTGCATATGACTGACTATGCAGCAGGGCTGGCCTTGCCGCCAATGTGTAACACCAAGGAATACAGGAGTATAAAATGCATATTTTGAAATGGATTTTCATGGGCCCATCCAGTATGTGGGTTCCAAGGCGTAATGGGGTGCATATGACTATGCAGCAGGGCTGGCCTTGCCGCCAATGTGTAAAACCAAGGAGTACCGGAGTACAAAATGCATATTGTGAAATGGATTTTCCTGGGCCCATTCAGTATGTGGGTTCAAAGGCTTATGAATGAATTGGTAGCAGGGCAGGCCTTGAATTCAATGCAACACTTTTTCAGGAGTCCCCCCTGGACATCTTTTGACAGGGGTATTGCTGTGCATCGTAATTCTTGGCAGCCCATCCACTCATAGCATAGGCTGCAACAGATTAGGAGACCCACTGTTTCACAATGGCCCTAAAGAAGATTAATGCTGCCTGATGCACTGTCAGTAAAAATAGGCTCTGTGACTTTAAGAGTCCCTACTTCGTAAATGAAACAAGATGAGTCTGGTTATGTAAGTATCAAATATTAATAGTAAAGCCGCACCCTATAATGGCAATGTCTCTATTGACAGCAGAGTGCACGTCCTCACCAGGGGATCCATCCCAGTATATAAATCCAGAAGCGCATGAAGAGAAGGACAGCACCACAGCAGTTGTGAAAAAACAGCTCCCGTATTTATTCTGCCATCTGCAATGTTTCATGCTTGAAAAAGGTCCACGGACCGAAACGTTGCAGATGGCAGAATAAATACGGGAGCTGTTTTTTCACAACTGCTGTGGTGCTGTCCTTCTCTTCATGCGCTTCTGGGTCTGGTTATGTGTCACACACCACATGGCCAGCTAGGGGTGTTAAATGTTACAGTGACATTTCCCAGTGAATGCATTTGTAGTGGTTGAAAGCAATGTTAAAGCTGAAAAACGCTTTAAAAACGCAGGAGGGAGAGGAAATTTTCGGTCTGGGGCGAAATATTTGGCCTTACAGGCAAGTCATTTATCCTGCAAAGGATGTACCTTGACATATTTCCCAGCAAAACCCGTTTTGATTTATTTTAATGTGTCTTTTGTGGCACCGGGAAAAATGGCATGAATCTCAGAAAAAAATTATTAAAGCTGTGAACTAGGAGTCAGGAATGCTTCCAGGGGCGATCCCCATGAGGTTCCTGTGTCATTTGAGCAGTGTTTCCATCATTTTAAGACGTTTTTAGACCTTAAAAGGACCCCCTAGGGGGATCGCGGTAAAAATAATCGGGTCTCCCATAAACTTACATTGGGCTCGTTGTTCTGGCCGAGTACCAGAGTATTCCAATTTGCTCAACCCGAGCAACGAGCACCCAAGCATTTTAGTGCTCGCTCATCACTAAAAATGATACCCACATACCATATCCCACCATCACAATACACTCCTGCCTATCCAGCTATAAGAACCAAAAATGCAACAAGAATAAGGCAAAGGGCGGGGTCACACTAGCGTGTTTTACGGACATATGAGAGGCACAGAAAATACGAATTGCACACGGTAGAATGATTCTCTATGGCCCAGCTCCTATCTGGCGTATTTTACGCATCCGTATTTTACGGTCTTCTACGGTCGTAGACAATCGGAGCATGCTGCGTTTGTCAGCGTATTGCGCAAAAAATCTGCCAATGAAAGTCAATGGGGGCGAGAAAAATATGGCTTACACATGGACCAACAGTGTGACTTGCGAGAAATACGCAGCGGCGTCCTATAGAAAAGCCGGCAATTCAGTGCAGTGTACAGTAAAATCACACTGACAGGTTTTATTAGAATAGATAGAATAAATGCCAACACATAGTAAAGGGATATATATATATATATATATATATATATATATATATATACTAGATTGTGGCCCGATTCTAACGCATCGGGTATTCTAGAATATGCATGTCCCCGTAGTATATGGACAATGATGATTCAAGAATTCTCGGCAGACTGTGCCCATCGCCGATTGGTCGAGGCAACCTTTATGACATCATTGTCGCTATGGCAACCATTATGACATCTACGTCGATACTGTGCCCGTCGCTGATTGGTCGAGGCGAATTCGCGGCAGACTGTGCCCGTCGCTGATTGGTCGAGGCAACCTTTATGACATCATCGCCGCCATGCTGTGCCCGTCGCTGATTGGTCGAGGCCTGGCGGCCTCGACCAATCAGAGACGCTGGATTTCCAGGACAGACAGACAGACAGACGGAAAGACCCTTAGACAGGCCTGGCGGCCTCGACCAATCAGCAACGGGCACAGCGACGATGATGTCATAAAGGACGTAGACATCTCACGTTTCTGATTCAGCGACGGGCACAGTATCGACGTAGATGTCATAATGGTTGCCATGGCGACGATGATGTCATAAAGGTTGCCTCGACCAATCAGCGACGGGCACAGTGTGCCGCGAATTCTGGAATCATCATTGTCCATATACTACGGGGACATGCATATTCTAGAATACCCGATGCGTTAGAATCGGGCCACAATCGGGCCACCATCTAGAATATGCATGTCCCTGTAATATATGGACAATGATGATTCCAGAATTCGCGGCAGACTGTGCCCGTTGCTGATTGGTCGAGGCAACCTTTGTGACATCATCGTCGCCATGGCAACCATTATGACATCATCGTCGCTGTGCCCGTTGCTGATTGGTCGAGGCCTGGCGGCCTCGACCAATCAGAGAGCAGGGATTTCCAGGACAGACAGACAGACGGAAAAACCCTTAGACACTTATATATATAGATATATATACTAGCTGAAGAGCCCGGCGTTGCCTGGGCATAGTAAATATCTGTGGTTAGTTATAGCACCTCACTTCTCTTATTTTCCCATCACGCCTCTCATTTTACCAATCACATCTTTCATTTTCCCCCTCACATCTCTCATTTTCTCCCTCACACCTCTCATTTTCTCCCTCACTCCTCTCATTCCCCCCTAACACTTGTCATTTCAACCTCAGATCTGTCATTTTCTGATCACTCCACTATTTTTCCTCACTCCTCTCATTTTGCACTCACACCTTTTCATTTTCACCTCACACCTCTCATTTTCACCTCATCACCTCAGTATATACATTTTTGTCATCTCCCTTATATATAGTATACATCTGTATGTCATCTCCTGTATATAGTATATACCTGCTGTGTGTCATCTCCCCTATATATAGTATATACCTGAATGTCATCTCCTTCTATATATAGTATATACCTGTATGTCATCTCCTCCTGTATATAGTATATACCTGTGTGTCATCTCCCCTGTATATAGTATATATCTGTGTGTCATCTCCTCCTGTATATAGTATATACCTGCATGTCATCTTCTATATATAGCATATACATGTATGTCATCTCCTCCTGTATATAGTATATACCTGTAGGTCATCTGCTCCTGTATATAGTATATACCTGTGTGTCATCTCCTGTATATAGTATATACCTGTATGTCATCTCCTCCTGTATATATATGTACCTGTATGTCATCTCCTCTATATAGTATATACCTGTGTGTCATCTCTCCTGTATATAGTATATATCTGTGTGTCATCTCCCCTGTATATAGTATATACCTGTGTGTCATCTCCTCCTGTATTAGACCTTGTTCACACGTTATTTGCTCAGTATTTTTACCTCAGTATTTGTAAGCTAAATTGGCAGCCTGATAAATCCCCAGCCAACAGGAAGCCCTCCCCCTGGCAGTATATATTAGCTCACACATACACATAATAGACAGGTCATGTGACTGACAGCTGCCGCATTTCCTATATGGTAGATTTGTTGTAGTTTGTCTGCTTATTAATCAGATTTTTATTTTTGAAGGATAATACCAGACTTGTGTGTGTTTTAGGGCGAGTTTCGTTTGTCAAATTGTGTGTGTTGAGTTGCGTGTGGCGACATGCATGTAGCGACTTTTGTGAGATGAGTTTTGTGTGGCAACATGCGTGTAGCAACTTTTTGTGTGTCGAGTTGCATGTGACAGGTTAGTGTAGCAAGTTGTGTGCAGCAAGTTTTGCGCGTGGCGAGTTTTATGTGTGGTGCCTTTTGAGTATGTGCAAGTCTTGTGTGAGGCAACTTTTGCATGTGTTGCAACTTTTGTGCATGTGGCAATTTTTCCGCGTGTGCAAGTTTTGTGTGTGGCGAGTTTTCCATGAGGTGAGTTTTGCACTTGTGGCGAGTTTTGCAAGAGCCTAGTTTTTGCATGTGGCGAGTTCTGCGCGTGGCGAGTTTTGAGTGGCGACTTTTGTGTTTCGACTTTTATGTGGCGAGGTTGGTGTATTTGTGGTGAAATGTGTGCTGAGGCTAATATGTGTTCAAGCACGTGGTAGTGTGTGGCGCATTTTGTGTGTGTGTTCATATCCCCGTGTGTGGTGAGTATCCCATGTCGGGGCCCCACCTTAGCAACTGTACGGTATATACTCTTTGGCACCATCGCTCTCATTCTTTAAGTCCCCCTTGTTCACATCTGGCAGCTGTCAATTTGCCTACTACACTTTTCCTTTCACTTTTTTCCCCATTATGTAGATAGGGGCAAAATTGTTTGGTGAATTGGAAAGCGCGGGGTTAAAATTTCACCTCACAACATAGCCTATGACGCTCTCGGGGTCCAGACGTATGACTGTGCAAAATTTTGTGGCTGTAGCTGCGACGCCTCCAACACTTTTCCTTTCACTTTTTTCCCCATTATGTAGATAGGGGCAAAATTGTTTGGTGAATTGAAATGCGCGGGGTTAAAATTTCGCCTCACAACATAGCCTATGACGCTCTCGGGGTCCAGACGTGTGACTGTGCTAAATGTTGTGGCTGTAGCTGCAACGGTGCAGATGCCAATCCCGGACATACATACATACATACATACATACACACACACACACACACACACACACACACACACATACACACACACATTCAGCTTTATATATTATATATATATATATATACTAGCTATTGAACCCGTTCTACGCCCGGGTGGCGAGCATTTATATTGGTATATTGTCTCCATCCTGGTATGTGCTGCTCCATCCTGCGTCCCCATCCTGTCATGCGCTGCTCCATCCTGCGTCCCCATCCTGTCATGTGCTGCTCCATCCTGCGTCCCCATCCTGTCATGCGCTGCTCCATCCTGCGTCCCCATCCTGTCATGTGCTGCTCCATCCTGCGTTCCCCTTCCTGTCATGCGCTGTTCCCATCCTGCGTCCCCATCCTGTCATGCGCTGCTCCCATCCTGCGTCCCCATCCTGTGATGCGCTGCTCCCATCCTGTGATGCGCTGGTCCCATCCTGCGCCCCCATCCTGTCATGTGCTGCTCCATCCTGCGTCGCCATCCTGTCATGCGCTGCTCCATCATGCGTCCCCATCCTGTCATGCGCTGCTCCATCCTGCGTCCCCATCCTTATGTGCTGCTGCATCCTGCGTCCCCATCCTTATGTGCTGCTGCATCCTGCGTCCCCATCCTTATGTGCTGCTGCATCCTGCGTCCCCATCCTTATGTGCTGCTGCATCCTGCGTCCCCATCCTTATGTGCTACTGCATCCTGCGTCCCCATCCTTATGTGCTGCTGCATCCTGCATCCCCATCCTATGTGCTGCTGCATCCTGCGTCCCCATCCTTATGTACTGCTGCATCCTGCGTCCCCATCCTTATGTGCTGCTGCATCCTGCGTCCCCATCCTTATGTTCATGCTGCATCCTGCATCCCCATCCTTATGTGCTGCTGCATCCTGCGTCCCCATCCTTATGTGCTGCTGCATCCTGCGTCCCCATCCTTATGTGCTGCTCCATCCTGCGTCCCCATCCTTATGTGCTGCTGCATCCTGCGTCCCCATCCTTATGTGCTGCTGCATCCTGCGTCCCCATCCTTATGTGCTGCTGCATCCTGCGTCCCCATCCTTATGTTCATGCTGCATCCTGCGTCCCCATCCTTATGTGCTGCTGCATCCTGCGTCCCCATCCTTATGTGCTGCTGCATCCTGCGTCCCCATCCTTATGTGCTGCTGCATCCTGCGTCCCCATCCTTATGTGCTGCTCCATCCTGCGTCCCCATCCTTATGTGCTGCTGCATCCTGCGTCCCCATCCTTATGTGCTGCTGCATCCTGCGTCCCCATCCTTATGTGCTGCTGCATCCTGCGTCCCCATCCTTATGTTCATGCTGCATCCTGCGTCCCCATCCTTATGTGCTGTTGCATCCTGCGTCCCCATCCTTATGTGCTGCTGCATCCTGCGTCCCCATCCTTATGTTCATGCTGCATCCTGCGTCCCCATCCTTATGTTCATGCTGCATCCTGCGTCCCCATCCTTATGTTCATGCTGCATGCTGCGTCCCCATCCTTATGTGCTGCTCCATCCTGCGTCCCCATCCTTATGTGCTGCTCCATCCTGCGTCCCCATCCTTATGTGCTGCTGCATCCTGCGTCCCCATCCTTATGTGCTGCTGCATCCTGCGTCCCCATCCTTATGTTCATGCTGCATCCTGCGTCCCCATCCTTATGTGCTGCTGCATCCTGCGTCCCCATCCTTATGTGCTGCTCCCATCCTACATCCCCATCCTTATGTGCTGCTGCATCCTGCGTCCCCATCCTTATGTGCTGCTGCATCCTGCATCCCCATCCTTATGTTCATGCTGCATCCTGCGTCCCCATCCTTATGTTCATGCTGCATCCTGCGTCCCCATCCTTATGTTCATGCTGCATCCTGCGTCCCCATCCTTATGTGCTGCTCCATCCTGCGTCCCCATCCTTATGTGCTGCTCCATCCTGCGTCCCCATCCTTATGTGCTGCTCCCATCCTGCGTCCCCATCCTTATGTGCTGCTCCATCCTGCGTCCCCATCCTGTTATGTGCTGCTCCATCCTGCGTCCCCATCCTTATGTGCTGCTCCCATCCTGCGTCCCCATCCTTATGTGCTGCTCCATCCTGCGTCCCCATCCTGTTATGTGCTGCTCCATCCTGCGTCCCCATCCTTATGTGCTGCTCCATCCTGCGTCCCCATCCTTATGTGCTGCTCCATCCTGCGTCCCCATCCTTATGTGCTGCTCCATCCTGCGTCCCCATCCTTATGTGCTGCTCCATCCTGCGTCCCCATCCTTATGTGCTGCTCCATCCTGCGTCCCCATCCTTATGTGCTGCTCCATCCTGCGTCCCCATACTTATGTGCTGCTCCATCCTGCGTCCCCATACTGTTATGTGCTGCTCCATCCTGCGTCCCCATCCTTATGTGCTGCTCCATCCTGCGTCCCCATC
This sequence comes from Ranitomeya imitator, assembly GCF_032444005.1. NCBI lineage: Eukaryota > Metazoa > Chordata > Amphibia > Anura > Dendrobatidae > Ranitomeya > Ranitomeya imitator. The sequence continues at coordinate 321,145,712 of NC_091283.1, forward strand.
CTTATGTGCTGCTCCATCCTGCGTCCCCATACTGCCTCTGACCCGCTCGGCGCCGAGTGCTGGGGGGCCTGAGCAGGCGGGGACACCGGCGCGCTGTGGGGGTCAGGTGCCGGTATCGCCGCCAGCTCAGGCCCCCCCAGCACTTACTATACTCACCTGTCCGGCGTTCCATCGCTGAGCGCCGCCATCTTCCCGGTCTCCTGGCTGTGACTGTTCAGTCAGAGGGCGGCGCCGGCGCGCATTAAGCGCGTCATCGCGCCCTCTGAACTGAAGGTCACAGGCCGAAGACCGGGAAGATGGCGCCGCTCAGCGATGGAACGGGGACAGGTGAATATAGGCCGATACTCACCCTCCTGGCGGTCCCTGCTTCTGCGGTGGAGATCGCGGTGTGCGTTCAGTGTGAACGCACACCGCGATCTCCCGGGAGCGTCGCTCTGTGAGGCCCAGACTGCGCCGGCACTTGCGCTTACGCAGTCTATAGAGGCTTCGGACAGAGTGACGCTCCCAGCGTTATATTATAGATATACAGTGGGGCAAAAAAGTATTTAGTCAGTCAGCAATATTGCAAGTTCCACCACTTAAAAAGATGAGAGGCGTCTGTAATTTACATCATAGGTAGACGTCAACTATGGGAGACAAACTGAGAAAAAAAAAATCCAGAAAATCACATTGTCTGTTTTTTTAACATTTTATTTGCATATTATGGTGGAAAATAAGTATTTGGTCAGAAACAAAATTTCATCTCAATACTTTGTAATATATCCTTTGTTGGCAATGACAGAGGTCAAACGTTTTCTGTAAGTCTTCACAAGGTTGCCACACACTGTTGTTGGTATGTTGGCCCATTCCTCCATGCAGATCTCCTCTAGAGCAGTGATGTTTTTGGCTTTTCGCTTGGCAACACGGACTTTCAACTCCCTCCAAAGGTTTTCTATAGGGTTGAGATCTGGAGACTGGCTAGGCCACTCCAGGACCTTGAAATTCTTCTTACGAAGCCACTCCTTCGTTGCCCTGGCGGTGTGCTTTGGATCATTGTCATGTTGAAAGACCCAGCCACGTTTCATCTTCAATGCCCTTGCTGATGGAAGGAGGTTTGCACTCAAAATCTCAAGATACATGGCACCATTCATTCTTTCATGTACCCAGATCAGTCGTCCTGGCCCCTTTGCAGAGAAACAGCCCCAAAGCATGATGTTTCCACCACCATGCTTTACAGTAGGTATGGTGTTTGATGGATGCAACTCAGTATTCTTTTTCCTCCAAACACGACAAGTTGTGTTTCTACCAAACAGTTCCAGTTTGGTTTCATCAGACCATAGGACATTCTCCCAAAACTCCTCTGGATCATCCAAATGCTCTCTAGCAAACTTCAGATGGGCCCGGACATGTACTGGCTTAAGCAGTGGGATACGTCTGGCACTGCAGGATCTGAGTCCATGGTGGCGTAGTGTGTTACTTATGGTAGGCCTTGTTACATTGGTCCCAGCTCTCTGCAGTTCATTCACTAGGTCCCCCCGCGTGGTTCTGGGATTTTTGCTCTCCGTTCTTGTGATCATTCTGACCCCACGGGGTGGGATTTTGCGTGGAGCCCCAGATCGAGGGAGATTATCAGTGGTCTTGTATGTCTTCCATTTTCTAATTATTGCTCCCACTGTTGATTTCTTCACTCCAAGCTGGTTGGCTATTGCAGATTCAGTCTTCCCAGCCTGGTGCAGGGCTATAATTTTGTTTCTGGTGTCCTTTGACAGCTCTTTGGTCTTCACCATAGTGGAGTTTGGAGTCAGACTGTTTGAGGGTGTGCACAGGTGTCTATTTATACTGATAACAAGTTTAAACAGGTGCCATTACTACAGGTAACGAGTGGAGGAAAGAGGAGACTCTTAAAGAAGAAGTTACAGGTCTGTGAGAGCCAGAAATCTTGATTGTTTGTTTCTGACCAAATACTTATTTTCCACCATAATATGCAAATAAAATGTTAAAAAAACAGACAATGTGATTTTCTGGATTTTTTTTTCTCAGTTTGTCTCCCATAGTTGAGGTCTACCTATGATGTAAATTACAGACGCCTCTCATCTTTTTAAGTGGTGGAACTTGCACTATTGCTGACTGACTAAATACTTTTTTGCCCCACTGTATATATATATATATATATATATAATATATATTAGCCGAAGAGCCCGGCGTTGCTTGGGCATAGTAAATATCTGTGGTTAGTTATAGCACCTCACTTCTCTTTTTTCCCCAATATCTGCACAGAGGAACAGCGCTCCACCGGGTGTAGTAATCCAAAAAAATCTTTATTCAGCCATATAGCATCAGCTTATTCTCTTCTCTTATTTTCCCATCACGCCTCTCATTTTCCCCCTCACATCTCTCATTTTCTCCCTTACACCTCTCATTTTCCCCCTCACTCCTCTCATTCCCCCCCAACACTTGTCATTTCGACCTCACATCTGTCATTTTCTGATCACTCCACTATTTTCCCTCACTCCTCTCATTTTGCATTCACACCTTTTCATTTTCACCTCACACCCCTCATTTTCACCTTACACCTCTCATTTTCCCCTCAGTATATACATGTTTGTCATCTCCCTTATATATAGTATAAACCTGTATGTCATCTCCTGTATATAGTATATACCTGTATCTCATCTCCCCTGTAAATAGTATATACCTGCTGTATGTCATCTCCTCCTGTATATTGTATATACCTATGTGTCATTTCCTCCTGTATATACTATATACCTGTATGTCATCTCCTCCTATATATAGTATATACCTGTATGTCATCTCCTGTATATATTATATACCTGTATGTCATCTCCCCTGTATATAGTATATACCTGCTGTATGTCATCTCCTCTATATCCCTGTCTCATCCCTTTTATATAGTATATACCTGTATGTCATCTCCTCCTGTATATAGTATATATGTGTGTCATCTCCTCCTGTATATAGTATATACCTGTAAGTCATCTCCTCCTGTATATAGTATATACCTGTGTGTCATCTGCTCCTGTATATAGTATATACGTGTCATCTCCTCCTGTATATAGTATGTACCTGTATGTCATCTCCTCCTGTATATAGTATATACCTGTGTGTCATCTGCTCCTGTATATAGTATATACCTGTGTCATCTCCTCCTGTATATAGTATATATGTGTCATCTCCTCCTGTATATAGTATGTACTTGTATGTCATCTCCTGTATATATTATATACCTGTGTGTCATCTCCTCCTGTATATAGTATATACCTGTGTGTCATCTCCCCTGTATATAGTATATACCTGTGTCATCTCCTCCTGTGTATAGTATATACCTGTGTGTCATTTCCCCTGTATATAGTATGTACCTGTATGTTATCTCCCCTGTATATAGTATATACCAGTGTGTCATCTCCTGTATATAGTATATACGTGTCATCTCCTCCTGTATATAGTATATACCTGTGTCATCTTTTCCTGTATATAGTATATACCTATGTCATCTCCCCTGTATATAGTATATACCTGTGTGTCATCTCGCCTGTATATAGTATATACCTGTCATCTCCCTTCTATATAGTATGTACCTGTATGTCATCTCCCCTGTATATAGTATATACCTGTGTGTCATCTCCCCTGTATATAGTATGTACCTGTATGTCATCTCCCCTGTATACTGTATATAGTATATACCAGTGTGTCATCTCCCCCTGTATATATTATATACCTGTATGTCATCGCTCCTGTATATAGTATATACCTGCGTGTTATCTCCCCTGTATATAGTATGTACCTGTATGTCATCTCCTCCTGTATATAGTATATACCTGTATGTTATCTCCTCCTGTATATAGTATATACCTGTGTGTCATCTCCCCCTGTATATAGTATATACCTGTGTGTCATCTCCTCCTGTATATAGTACATACCTGTGTGTCATCTCCTGTACATAGTATATACCTGTGTGTCATCTCTCCTCTATATAGTATATATCTGTGTGTCATCTCCCCTGTATATAGTATATATCTGTATGTCATCTCCTCCTGTATTAGACCGCGTTCACACGTTATTTGGTCAGTATTTTTGCCTCAGTATTTGTAAGCTAAATTGGCAGCCTGATAAATCCCCAGCCAACAGGAAGCCCTCCCCCTTGGCAGTATATATTAGCTCACACATACACATAATAGACAGGTCATGTGACTGACAGCTGCCGTATTTCCTATATGGTACATTTGTTGCTCTTGTAGTTTGTCTGCTTATTAATCAGATTTTTATTTTTGAAGGATAATACCAGACTTGTGTGTGTTTTAGGGCGAGTTTCATGTGTGAAGTTGTGTGTGTTGAGTTGCATGTAGCGACACTTGTGAGATGAGTTTTGTGTAGCGACATGCGTGTAGCAACTTTTTGTGTGTCGAGTTGCATGTGACAGGTTAGTGTAACAAGTTGTGTGCAGCAAGTTTTTCGCATGGCTAGTTTTGCGCGTGGCGAGTTTTATGTGTGGTGCGTTTTGAGTATGTGCAAGGTTTGTGTGGGGCAACTTTTGCATGTGTTGCAACTTTTGTGCATGTGGCAATTTTGCCACGTGTGCAAGTTTTGCGTGTGGCGAGTTTTCCATGAGGTGAGTTTTGCACGTGTGGCGAGTTTTGCGTGAGCCTAGTTTTGCATGTGGCGAGTTTTGCGTGTGGCGAGTTTTGAGCGGCGAGTTTTGTGTTTCGACTTTTATGTGGCGAGGTTGGTGTATGTGTGGTGAAATGTGTGCTGAGGGTGGTATATGTGTTCAAGCATGTGGTAGTGTGTGGCGCATTTTGTGTGTGTGTTCATATCCCCGTGTGTGGTGAGTATCCCATGTCGGGGCCCCACCTTAGCAACTGTATGGTATATACTCTTTGGCGCCATCGCTCTCAGTCTTTAAGTCTCCCTTGTTCACATCTGGCAGCTGTCAATTTGCCTCCAACACTTTTCCTTTCACTTTTTCCCCATTATGTAGATAGGGGCAAAATTGTTTGGTGAATTGGAACGCACGGGGTTAAAATGTCGCCTCACAATATAGCCTATGACGCTCTCGGGGTCCAGACATGTGACTGTGCAAAATTTTGTGGCTGTAGCTGCGACGGTGCAGATGCCAATCCCGGACATACACATATGTACAGGTCCTTCTCAAAAAATTAGCATATAGTGTTAAATTTCATTATTTACCATAATGTAATGATTACAATTAAACTTTCATATATTATAGATTCATTATCCACCAACTGAAATTTGTCAGGTCTTTTATTGTTTTAATACTGATGATTTTGGCATACAACTCCTGATAACCCAAAAAACCTGTCTCAATAAATTAGCATATCAAGAAAAGGTTCTCTAAACGACCTATTACCCTAATCTTCTGAATCAACTAATTAACTCTAAACACATGCAAAAGATACCTGAGGCTTTTATAAACTCCCTGCCTGGTTCATTACTCAAAACCCCCATCATGGGTAAGACTAGCGACCTGACAGATGTCAAGAAGGCCATCATTGACACCCTCAAGCAAGAGGGTAAGACCCAGAAAGAAATTTCTCAACAAATAGGCTGCTCCCAGAGTGCTGTATCAAGGCACCTCAATGGTAAGTCTGTTGGAAGGAAAAAATGTGGCAGAAAACGCTGTACAACGAGAAGAGGAGACCGGACCCTGAGGAAGATTGTGGAGAAGGACCGATTCCAGACCTTGGGGAACCTGAGGAAGCAGTGGACTGAGTCTGGTGTGGAAACATCCAGAGCCACCGTGCACAGGCGTGTACAGGAAATGGGCTACAGGTGCCGCATTCCCCAGGTAAAGCCACTTTTGAGCTACAGAGAAGCAGCACTGGACTGTTGCTAAGTGGTCCCAAGTACTTTTTTCTGATGAAAGCAAATTTTGCATGTCATTCGGAAATCAAGGTGCCAGAGTATGGAGGAAGACTGGGGAGAAGGAAATGCCAAAATGCCTGAAGTCCAGTGTCAAGTACCCACAGTCAGTGATGGTGTGGGGTGCCATGTCAGCTGCTGGTGTTGGTCCACTGTGTTTCATCAAGGGCAGGGTCAATGCAGCTAGCTATCAGGAGATTTTGGAGCACTTCATGCTTCCATCGGCTGAAATGCTTTATGGAGATGAAGATTTCATTTTTCAGCACGACCTGGCACCTGCTCACAGTGCCAAAACCACTGGTAAATGGTTTACTGACCATGGTATTACTGTGCTCAATTGGCCTGCCAACTCTCCTGACCTGAACCCCATAGAGAATCTGTGGGATATTGTGAAGAGAAAGTTGAGAGACGCAAGACCCAACACTCTGGATGAGCTTAAGGCCGCTATTGAAGCATCCTGGGCCTCCATAACATCTCAGCAGTGTCACAGGCTGATTGCCTCCATGCCACGCCGCATTGAAGCAGTCATTTCTGCCAAAGGATTCCCGACCAAGTATTGAGTGCATAACTGAACTGTTGTGAATTCTGTGGCTGAGTTCACTTCTGTGGTCACAAGTGGTATTGCAGTCTCTGGGCTTCCTCCCTCAGGTGTTTTGGTGAGCTCGTTGGCTGCCTTGCTATTTAGCTCCACCTGAGTCTGTCTTCCTTGCTCCTTGTCAATGTTCCAGTGTTGGATCTGAGCTACTGCATCTTTCCTTGGGCCTGCTGCTCTGCTAGATAAGTGCTTCTAGTTTGTTTTCTGTTTTTTTCTGTCCAGCTTGCTATTGTCTTTTGCTGGAAGCTCTGAGAAGCAGAGGGGTGCACCGCCGTGCTGTTAGTTCGGCACGGTGGGTCTTTTTGCCCCTTTGCGTGGTTTTCGTTTTAGGGTTTTTTGTAGACTGCATAGTTCTCTTTGCTATCCTCGCTCTGTCTAGAATATCGGGCCTCACTTTGCTGAATCTATTTCATTCCTACGTTTGTCTTTTCATCTTGCTAACAGTCATTATATGTGGGGGGCTGCCTATTCCTTTGGGGTATTTCTCTGAGGTAAGTCAGGCTTGTATTTCTATCTTCAGGCTAGTCAGCTCCTCAGGCAGTGCCGAGTTGCATAGGTAGTTGTTAGGCGCAATCCACTGCTGCTTATAGTTGTGTGAGGATAGATCAGGTACTGCAGTCTACAGAGATTCCACGTCTCAGAGCTCGTCCTATTGTTTTTGGTTATTGCCAGATCTCTGTATGTGCGCTGATTACTGCACGCTGTGTTGCCTGATTGCCAGCCATAACAGTACAAGGAGCCACACCAATGATTCCCAATAGAGGGAAAAAAGAAATCCTGACATCATTTTTTTTTCTTAGCTCTGTCTTCAGTCTTTTTTTTCCCCTAGACATTAGAGTGCTTCAGGACACAGCTGTGGACATGGATATTCAGGCTCTGTGCTCCTCAATGGATAATCTCGTTGTAAATGTACAAAAGATTCAAGATACTATTGATCAGAAATCGATGCTAGAACCAAGAATTCCGATTCCTGATTTGTTTTTTGGTGACAGAACTAAGTTCCTGAGCTTCAGAAATAATTGTAAGCTATTTTTGGCCTTGAAACCTCATTCTTCTGGTAATCCTATTCAACAGGTTTTGATTATTATTTCTTTTTTGCGCGGCGACCCACAGGACTGGGCGTTTTCTCTTGCACCAGGAGATTCTGCATTGAGTAATGTTGATGCATTTTTCCTGGCGCTCGGATTGCTTTACGATGAGCCTAATTCAGTGGATCAGGCTGAGCAAAATCTGCTGGCTTTATGCCAGGGTCAGGATGATATAGAAGTATATTGTCAGAAATTTAGGAAATGGTCAGTACTCACTCTGTGGAATGAATCTGCACTAGCGGCTTTGTTCAGAAAGGGTCTCTCTGAAGCTCTTAAGGATGTAATGGTGGGATTTCCTATGCCTGCTGGTTTGAATGAGTCTATGTCCTTGGCCATTCAGATCGGTCGTCGCTTGCGCGAGCGTAAATCTGTGCACCATCTGGCGGTACTGCCTGAGAGTAAACCTGAGCCTATGCAGTGCGACAGGACTATGACTAAAGTAGAACGGCAAGAACACAGACGTCTGAACAGACTGTGTTTCTATTGTGGTGATTCTACTCATGCTATTTCTAATTGTCCTAAACGCACTAGGCGGTTCGATAGCTCTGCCGTTATTGGTACTGTACAGTCCAAATTCCTTTTGTCCATTACCTTAATGTGCTCTTTGTCATCGTATTCTGTCATGGCGTTTGTGGATTCAGGCGCTGCCCTGAATCTGATGGATTTGGATTATGCTAAACGTTGTGGATTTTTCTTGGAGCCTTTGCGGTGTCCTATTCCGTTGAGAGGAATTGATGCTACACCTTTGGCCAAGAATAAGCCTCAGTACTGGGCCCAGCTGACCATGTGCATGGCTCCTGCACATCAGGAAGTTATTCGCTTTCTGGTACTGCATAATTTGCATGATGTGGTCGTGTTGGGGTTGCCATGGCTACAAACCCATAATCCAGTATTGGATTGGAACTCTATGTCGGTAACCAGCTGGGGTTGTCAGGGAGTACATGGTGATGTTCCATTTTTGTCTATTTCGTCATCCATTCCTTCTGACATCCCAGAGTTCTTGTCGGACTTTCAGGATGTATTTGAAGAGTCCAAGTCTGATGCCCTACCTCCGCATAGGAATTGTGATTGTGCTATCGATTTGATTCCTGGTAGTAAATTCCCTAAGGGTCGTTTATTTAATTTGTCCGTACCTGAACACACCGCTATGCGCAGTTATGTGAAGGAGTCCCTGGAGAAGGGACATATTCGCCCATCGTCATCACCATTGGGAGCAGGGTTCTTTTTTGTAGCCAAGAAGGATGGTTCGCTAAGACCGTGTATTGATTACCGCCTTCTTAATAAGATCACTGTTAAGTTTCAGTATCCCTTGCCATTGATTTCTGACTTGTTTGCTCGGATTAAGGGGGCTAGTTGGTTTACTAAGATTGATCTTCGTGGTGCGTATAATCTGGTGAGAATCAGGCAGGGAGATGAATGGAAAACGGCATTTAATACGCCCGAGGGTCATTTTGAGTATCTGGTGATGCCGTTCGGACTTGCCAATGCTCCATCTGTTTTTCAGTCTTTTATGCATGACATTTTCCGTGAGTATCTGGATAAATTCTTGATTGTTTACTTGGATGACATTTTGATCTTCTCAGATGATTGGGAGTCTCATGTGAAGCAAGTCAGAATGGTTTTCCAGGTACTGCGTGCTAATTCCTTGTTCGTGAAGGGATCAAAGTGTCTCTTCGGTGTGCAGAAAGTTTCATTTTTGGGGTTCATCTTTTCCCCTTCTACTATCGAGATGGATCCGGTTAAGGTTCAGGCCATCCAGGATTGGACTCAGCCGACATCTCTAAAAAGTCTGCAGAAATTCCTGGGCTTTGCTAATTTTTATCGTCGCTTCATCTGTAATTTTTCTAGCATTGCCAGACCATTGACCGATTTGACCAAGAAGGGTGCTGATTTGGTTAATTGGTCTTCTGCTGCCGTGGAAGCTTTTCAGGAGTTGAAGCGTCGTTTTTGCTGTGCCCCTGTGTTGTGTCAACCTGATGTTTCTCTTCCGTTCCAGGTCGAGGTTGATGCTTCTGAGATTGGTGCAGGGGCGGTTTTGTCACAGAGAGGTTCTGGTTGCTCAGTGTTCAAACCATGTGCTTTCTTTTCCAGGAAATTTTCTGCTGCTGAGCGTAATTATGATGTGGGCAACCGAGAGTTGCTGGCCATGAAGTGGGCATTCGAGGAGTGGCGTCATTGGCTTGAGGGTGCTAAGCATCGCGTGGTGGTATTGACTGATCATAAGAACTTGACTTATCTCGAGTCTGCCAAGCGCTTGAATCCTAGACAGGCCCGTTGGTCGTTATTTTTTGCTCGTTTTGATTTTGTGATTTCATACCTTCCGGGCTCTAAAAATGTGAAGGCGGATGCTCTGTCTAGGAGTTTTGTGCCCGACTCTCCGGGGTTATCTGAGCCGGCGAGTATCCTCAAGGAAGGAGTCATTGTGTCTGCCATCTCCCCTGATTTGCGGAGAGTGTTGCAGAAATTTCAGGCTAATAAACCTGATCGTTGTCCGGCCGAGAAACTGTTCGTCCCTGATAGGTGGACTAGTAAAGTTATCTCTGAACTTCATTGTTCGGTGCTGGCCGGTCATCCAGGAATCTTTGGTACCAGGGAGTTGGTTGCTAGATCCTTCTGGTGGCCATCTCTGTCACGGGATGTGCGTGCTTTTGTGCAGTCCTGTGGAATTTGTGCTAGGGCTAAGCCCTGCTGTTCACGTGCCAGTGGGTTGCTTTTGCCCTTGCCGGTCCCGAAGAGGCCTTGGACACATATTTCGATGGATTTCATTTCTGACCTTCCCGTTTCTCAAAAAATGTCGGTCATTTGGGTGGTCTGTGATCGCTTTTCTAAAATGGTCCATCTGGTGCCCTTGGTTAAATTGCCTTCCTCCTCTGATTTGGTGCCTTTGTTCTTCCAGCATGTGGTTCGTTTACATGGCATTCCTGAGAATATTGTTTCTGACAGAGGTTCCCAGTTTGTCTCGAGGTTCTGGCGAGCCTTTTGTGGTAGGATGGGCATTGACCTATCTTTCTCCTCGGCCTTCCATCCTCAGACTAATGGCCAGACCGAACGAACCAATCAGACCTTGGAAACATATCTGAGATGTTTTGTTTCCGCTGACCAGGATGATTGGGTGTCATTTTTGCCGTTGGCTGAGTTCGCCCTTAATAATCGGGCCAGCTCGGCTACCTTGGTCTCTCCATTTTTCTGCAATTCTGGGTTCCATCCTCGTTTCTCTTCAGGACAGGTTGAGTCTTCGGACTGTCCTGGTGTGGATTCTGTGGTGGACAGGTTGCAGCAGATCTGGACTCAGGTAGTGGACAATTTGACCTTGTCCCAGGAGAAGGCTCAGCTTTTCGCTAATCGCAGACGCCGTGTGGGACCCCGACTTCGTGTTGGGGATTTGGTTTGGTTATCTTCTCGTCATATTCCTATGAAGGTTTCCTCTCCTAAATTTAAACCTCGTTTTATTGGTCCGTATAGGATTTCTGAGATTCTCAATCCGGTGTCTTTTCGTCTGACCCTCCCAGACTCCTTTTCCATACATAATGTATTCCATAGGTCGTTGTTGAGGAGATACGTGGCACCTATGGTTCCATCTGTGGAGCCTCCTGCCCCTGTTTTGGTGGAGGGGGAATTGGAGTATATTGTGGAGAAGATTTTGGATTCTCGTGTCTCTAGACGGAAACTCCAGTATCTGGTCAAATGGAAGGGTTATGCTCAGGAAGATAATTCCTGGGTTTTTGCCTCTGATGTCCATGCCCCAGATCTTGTTCGTGCCTTTCATGTGGCTCATCCTGGTCGGCCTGGGGGTTCTGGTGAGGGTTCGGTGACCCCTCCTCAAGGGGGGGGTACTGTTGTGAATTCTGTGGCTGAGTTCACTTCTGTGGTCACAAGTGGTATTGCAGTCTCTGGGCTTCCTCCCTCAGGTGTTTTGGTGAGCTCGTTGGCTGCCTTGCTATTTAGCTCCACCTGAGTCTGTCTTCCTTGCTCCTTGTCAATGTTCCAGTGTTGGATCTGAGCTACTGCATCTTTCCTTGGGCCTGCTGCTCTGCTAGATAAGTGCTTCTAGTTTGTTTTCTGTTTTTTTCTGTCCAGCTTGCTATTGTCTTTTGCTGGAAGCTCTGAGAAGCAGAGGGGTGCACCGCCGTGCTGTTAGTTCGGCACGGTGGGTCTTTTTGCCCCTTTGCGTGGTTTTCGTTTTAGGGTTTTTTGTAGACTGCATAGTTCTCTTTGCTATCCTCGCTCTGTCTAGAATATCGGGCCTCACTTTGCTGAATCTATTTCATTCCTACGTTTGTCTTTTCATCTTGCTAACAGTCATTATATGTGGGGGGCTGCCTATTCCTTTGGGGTATTTCTCTGAGGTAAGTCAGGCTTGTATTTCTATCTTCAGGCTAGTCAGCTCCTCAGGCAGTGCCGAGTTGCATAGGTAGTTGTTAGGCGCAATCCACTGCTGCTTATAGTTGTGTGAGGATAGATCAGGTACTGCAGTCTACAGAGATTCCACGTCTCAGAGCTCGTCCTATTGTTTTTGGTTATTGCCAGATCTCTGTATGTGCGCTGATTACTGCACGCTGTGTTGCCTGATTGCCAGCCATAACACTGAACATTATTATTTGTTGGTTTTTTTGTTTGTTATTAAAAAACACTTTTATTTGATTGGATGGGTGAAATATGCTAATTTATTGAGACAGGTTTTTTGGGTTATCAGGAGTTGTATGCCAAAATCATCAGTATTAAAACAATAAAAGACCTGACAAATTTCAGTTGGTGGATAATGAATCTATAATATATGAAAGTTTAATTGTAATCATTACATTATGGTAAATAATGAAATTTAACACTATATGCTAATTTTTTGAGAAGGACCTGTATATACACACACACACACATTCAGCTTTATATATTAGACTAGCTGAAGAGCCCGGCGTTGCCTGGGCATAGTAAATATCTGTGGTTAGTTATAGCACGTCACTTCTCTTATTTTCCCATCACGCCTCTCATTTTCCCAATCACATCTTTAATTTTCCCCCTCACATCTCTCATTTTCTCCCTCACACCTCTCATTTTCTCCCTCACTCCTCTCATTCCCCCCTAACATGTCATTTCGACCTCACATCTGTCATTTTCCGATCACTACACTATTTTCCCTCACTCCTCTCATTTTGCACTCATACCTTTTCATTTTCACCTCACACCTCTCATTTTCACCTCAGTATATACATGTTTGTCATCTCCCTTATATATAGTATACACCTGTATGTCATCTCCTATATATAGTATATACCTGTATGTCATCTCCTCCTATATATAGTATATACCTGTATGTCATCTCCTTCTATATATAGTATATACCTGTATGTCATCTCCTCCTGTATATAGTATATACCTGTGTGTCATCTCCCCTGCATATAGTATATATCTGTGTGTCATCTCCTCCTGTATATAGTATATACCTGTATGTCATCTCCTCCTGTATATAGTATGTACCTGTATGTCATCTCCTCCTCTATATAGTATATACCTGTGTGTCATGTCTCCTGTATATAGTATATATCTGTGTGTCATCTCCCCTGTATATAGTATATACCTGTGTGATCTCCTGTATTAGACCTCGTTAACACGTTATTTGCTAAGTATTTTTACCTCAGTATTTGTAAGATAAATTGGCAGCCTGATAAATCCCCAGCCAACAGGAAGCCCTCCCCCTGGCAGTATATATTAGCTCACACATACACATAATAGACAGGTCATGTGACTGACAGCTGCCGTATTTCCTATATGGTACATTTGTTGCTCTTGTAGTTTGTCTGCTTATTAATCAGATTTTTATTTTTGAAGGCTAATACCAGACTTGTGTGTGTTTTAGGGCGAGTTTCGTTTTTCAAGTTGTGTGTGTTGAGTTGTGTGTGGCGACATGCATGTAGCGACTTTTGTGGGATGAGTTTTGTGTAGCAACATGCGTGTAGCAACTTTTTGTGTGTCGAGTTGCATGTGACAGGTTAGTGTAGCAAGTTGTGTGCAGCGAGTTTTGCGCGTGGTGAGTTTTATATCTGGTGCCTTTTGAGTATGTGCAAGTTTTGTGTGAGGCAACTTTTGCATGTGTTGCAAATTTTGTGCATGTGGCAATTTTTCCGCGTGTGCAAGTTTTGCGTGTGGTGAGTTTTCCATGAGGTGAGTTTTGCACTTGTGGCGAGTTTTGCGTGAGCCTAGTTTTTGCATGTGGCGAGTTTTGCGCGTGGCGAGTTTTGAGCGGCGACTTTTGTGTTTCGACTTTTATGTGGCGAGGTTGGTGTATGTGTGGTGAAATGTGTGCTGAGGGTGGTCTATGTGTTCAAGCACGTGGTAGTGTGTGGCGCATTTTGTGTGTGTGTTCATATCCCCGTGTGTGTTGAGTATCCCATGTCGGGGCCCCACCTTAGCAACTGATCGGTATATACTCTTTTGCGTCATCGCTCTCATTCTTTAAGTCCCCCTTGTTCACATCTGGCAGCTGTCAATTTGCCTCCAACACTTTTCCTTTCACTTTTCCCCATTATGTAGATAGGGGGAAAATAGTTTGGTGAATTGGAAAGCGCGGGGTTAAAATTTCACCTCACAACATAGCCTATGACGCTCTCAGGGTCCAGACGTGTGACTGTGCAAAATTTTGTTTCTGTAGCTGCGACGCCTCAAACACTTTTCCTTTCACTTTTTTCCCCATTATGTAGATAGGGGCAAAATTGTTTGGTGAATTGGAAAGCGCGGGGTTAAAATTTCACCTCACAACGTAGCCTATGACGCTCTCGGGGTCCAGACGTGTGACTGTGCAAAATTTTGTGGCTGTAGCTGCGACGGTGCAGATGCCAATCCCGAACATACACACATACACACACACACACACACATTCAGCTTTATATAGTAGATATACCGTATATACTCGAGTATAAGCTGACCCCCTAATTTTGCCACAAAAAACTGGGAAAACTTATTGACTCGAGTATAAGCCCAGGGTGGGAAATGCAGCAGCTACCGGTGAATTTCAAAAATAAAAATAGATGCTCCATACCGTTCATTATTGCCCCATAGATGCTCCATAGAAAGCTGTGCCATATAGAATTCTCTGCACCGTTCATTATGGCCCCATAGATGCTCCATAGAAAGCTGTGCCATATAGAATGCTCTGCACCGTTCATTATGGCCCCATAGATGCTCCATAGAAAGCTGTGCCATATAGAATGCTCTGCACCGTTCATTATGGCCCCATAGATGCTCCATAGAAAGCTGTGCCATATAGAATGCTCTGCACCGTTCATTATGGCCCCATAGATGCTCCATAGAAAGCTGTGCCATATAGAATGCTCTGCACCGTTCATTATGGCCCCATAGATGCTCCATAGAAAGCTGTGCCATGTAGAATGCTCTGCACCGTTCATTATTGCCCCATAGAAAGCTGTGCCCCATATATATTGCTCTGCACCGTTGATTATGGCCCCATAGATGCTCCATATATAATGCTGCTGCTGCAATAAAAAAAAATCACATACTCACCTCTCTTCGCTCAGGACGCCGGCGCTTTCAATATTTACCTGCTCCTCGTGCGGCTCCGTCTCCAGCACTGACGCTCAGCAGAGGGCGCGCACTGACTACGTCATCGCGCCCTCTAACCTGAGCGTCACTGCTAGAGGACGCTGCAGACGGAGCCGCACCGGAGCGAGGAGCAGGTAAATATCGCGCAGCGCTCCCCTCCCCATATACGTACCTGCTCCCGGCGCGGTCCCTGCTTCTCCCGGCGCTGCATCTTCTTCCTATATTGAGCGGTCACAGTTACCGCTCATTTACAGCAATAAATATGCAGCTTCACCCCTATGGGAGGTGGAGCCGCATATTCATTGCTGTAATGAACGGTACCATGTGACCACTCAGTACAGGAAGAAGCGGCAGCGCCGTGAGAAGCAGGGACTGCAGGGACCGCGCCGGGAGTAGGTAAGTATAACTAGACAGCCCCCGCTCCCCCTCCCCTGCCGAACCCCGGGTATGACTCGAGTATAAGCCGAGAGGGACTTTCAGCCCAAAAAAATGGGCTGAAAATCTCGGCTTATACTCGAGTATATACGGTATATACATACCGTATATGTCAGTGAGACATATATAATTCTTTTTCCGGCTTTTGCTATCTCCTTCTCAAACCCGACAGGCTATGAGACATGGTTTACATACAGTAAACTATTTAATATCCCTTATTTTTTGTACATATTCCTCATTAGTAATGTTACAAGTGTATGTGTGTAAAATTTGGGGGCTCTAGCTGTTAAAATAAAGGGTTAAATCACAAAAAAGATTGGTGTGGGCTCCCGCGCAATTTTCTCCGCCAGAGTGGGAAAGCCAGTGACTGAGGGCAGATATTAATAGCCTAGAGAGTGACCATGGTTATAGGATTCCCCCTGGCTAAAAACATCTGCCCCCAGCCACCTCAGAAAAGGCACATCTGGAAGATGCGCCTATGCTGGCACTTAGCCACTCTCTTCCCACTCCCCTGTAGCGGTGGGATATGGGGTAATAAAGGGTTAATGTCACCTTGCTATCATAAGGTGACATTAAGCCAGGTTAATAATGGAGAGGCGTCAATAAGACACCTATCCATTATTAATCCAATAGTAGTAAATGGTTAATAAAACACACACACATTATGAAAAAGTATTTTATTGAAATAAAGACACATGGTGTTGTAATAGTTTATTATACGCTCAATCCAATTGAAGACCCTTGTCACCTGAAACAAAGTTAAAATAAAAAACAACATTATCCCATACCTCTCCGATGCTCTGTCATGTCCCACGATGTAAATCCATCTGAAGGGGTTAAATAATTTTACAAGCAGGAGCCTGCTAATGCAGCCGCCCCTGCCTGTAAAAACTGGGGAATGAATGGGAAGAAGGGGAACGTAGCTACCTAGACTTGCGGTGCTGCGCCCCCTGCTGGTATAAACTCAGATGAACTCGAGCGTGAGAAAATATTCAGAAAAATTCCCACGCCAGAGTTCATCTGAGGTTATGCCAGCAGGGGGCACAGCACCGCAAGTGCCTACCCTGCACATGAATGATGATGTCATATGGGTGGGCGGGGTTAGCGTCGGGGTGGGCGGGGATAGCGCCCAATGCTATCCTGTCCTCCTGTACCGGCAGAAGACGAGCTGCTGCTGAGTCCAGAGCAATCTGTGTCCTTCCCCAGGGATCTGTGTGCCACCAGTTCTCTGCTTTTCTACTAGTGATATGTGCCCCCTTATGATCTCTGTGCCCCCAGCTATATGTCCCCATGTGATCTTATTGCCCCCTGTGATCTGTGACCCCAACTATATGCCACCCTGTGATCTTTGTGCCTCCTATGTGCCCCATGTGATCTGTACCCCAGTGACCTCTGTGGACCCAACTATGTGCCCCGTGATCTGTGCCCCATAGCTATATGTCCCCCTGTGATCCCTGTTCCCCCCAGCTATGTCACCCTTGTGATTTCTGTGCCCCCCAGCTATATGCTCCCCTGTGATCTCTGCCCCCTCAGCTATATGCCCCCATGTGAGTTCTGTGCCCTCCAGCTATATGTCCCTTGTGAACTGTGCCCTCCAGCTTTGTGCTCCCGTTATCTGTGCCCCCCAAACATATGCCCCCTGTGATCTGTGCCCTCCAGCTTTGTGCCCCCTGTGATCTGTGCTCCCCAACTATGTGCACCCCTGTGATATCTGTGGCTCCTTGCTTTGTGCCCCCTGTTATCCCTGTGCCCCCCTGTTATGTACCCGTGATATCTGCGCCCCCATATGATTTCTGTCCCCTCCAGCTATGTGCCCCTTGGTGATCTATGAGCCCCCACCCCAGTGATCTATGTGCCTCCCTGGCGATGCCTGTGCCCCCAGTGCTGTATATTCCCCCACGGCTGTATGTGCCCCCAAGTGATGTGTATATTCCCCAATGCTGCATTTACCCCAAAAGTGCTGAATATCCCCCCACCTGTGATATATATAGCCCCCAGTGATGTTTGTGACCCCACCAGTGATGTATATCCACCCCAGGGACATGTATACCCCCAGTGCTGTCTGTGCTTCCTAGTGATGTATATAGCCCCTCAGTGATGTCTATTCCCCCCAGCCACCCCTTTGATGAATATGTCCCAGCATCTCCTGTGATGTCTATGCCTCCCCAGCCCCTCCTGTAATTTACAGTTAGGGCCAGAAATATTTGGACAGTGACACAAGTTTTGTTATTTTAGCTGTTTACAAAAACATGTTCAGAAATACAATTATATAATATAATATGGGCTGAAAGTGCACACTCCCAGCTGCAATATGATAGTTTCCACATCCAAATCGGAGAAAGGGTTTAGGAATCATAGCTCTGTAATGCATAGCGTCCTCTTTTTCAAGGGACCAAAAGTAATTGGACAATGGACTCTAAGGGCTGCAATTAACTCTGAAGGCGTCTCCCTCGTTAACCTGTAATCAATGAAGTAGTTAAAAGGTCAGGGGTGGATTCCAGGTGTGTGGTTTTGCATTTGGAAGCTGTTGCTGTGAGCAGACAACATGCGGTCAAAGGAACTCTCAATTGAGGTGAAGCAGAACATCCTGAGGCTGAAAAAAAAGAAAAAATCCATCAGAGAGATAGCAGACATGCTTGGAGTAGCAAAATCAACAGTTGGGTACATTCTGAGAAAAAAGGAATTGACTGGTGAGCTTGGGAACTCAAAAAGGCCTGGGCGTCCACGGATGACAACAGTGGTGGATGATCGCCGCATACTTAATTTGGTGAAGAAGAACCCGTTCACAACATCAACTGAAGTCCAGAACACTCTCAGTGAAGTAGGTGTATCATGTACATGACAGTAAATACAAAGGGTTCACATCTAGATGCAAACCATTCATCAATACCAAAAATTGACAGGCCAGAGTTAAATTTGCAGAAAAACACCTCAAGAAGCCAGCTCAGTTCTGGAAAAGTATTCTATGGACAGATGAGACAAAGATCAACCTGTACCAGAATGATGGGAAGAAAAAAGTTTGGAGAAGAAAGGGAACGGCACATGATCCAAGGCACACCACATCCTCTGTAAAACATGGTGGAGGCAACGTGATGGCATGGGCATGCATAGCTTTCAATGGCACTGGGTCACTTGTGTTTATTGATGACATAAGAGCAGACAAGAGTAGCCGGATGAATTCTGAAGTGTACCGGGATATACTTTCAGCCCAGATTCAGCCAAATGCTGCAAAGTTGATTGGACGGCGCTTCATAGTACAGATGGACAATGACCCCAAGCATACATCCAAAGCTACCCAGGAGTTCATGAGTGCCAAAAAGTGGAACATTCTGCAATGGCCAAGTCAATCTCCAGATCTAAACCCAATTGAGCATGCATTTCACTTGCTCAAATCCAGACTTAAGACAGAAAGACCCACAAACAAGCAAGACCTGAAGGCTGCGGCTGTAAAGGCCTGGCAAAGCATTAAGGAGGAAACCCAGTGTTTGGTGATGTCCATGGGTTCCAGACTTAAGGCAGTGATTGCCTCCAAAGGATTTGCAACAAAATATTGAAAATAAAAATATTTTGTTTGGGTTATGTTTATTTGTCCAATTACTTTTGACCTCCTAAAATGTGGAGTGTTTGTAAAGAAATGTGTACAATTCCTACATTTTCTATCAGATATTTTTGTTCAACCCTTCAAATTAAACGTTACATCTGCACTTGAATTCTGTTGTAGAGGTTTCATTTCAAATCCAATGTGGTGGCATGCAGAGCCCAACTCGCGAAAATTGTGTCACTGTCCAAATATTTCTGGCCCTAACTGTATATGATCCCAGTCTCCTGTGATGCATATATAGCAGTCTCAATGTTTCCTATGTTATGTACGTACAGCCTTCCCAGCATCTCCTGTGTGATGTACTGTATATACAGCAGTCCCTGTCTCCTGTGTGATGTGTGTATATATATATATATATATATATAGCTGTCCCTGCCTCTCCTATGTGTTGTATATACAGCTGTCCATGTCTGCTATGTGATGTATAAACAGCTGTCTCAGCACCTATGTGATGTACATACAGTAGTCCCAGCATCTCCTCTGTGATGAATATGATTTACAAAACTTATTATGACAAAAAATGACTGCTCTCCTGGCCGACACAAACCTGGAAAAGCAGCTGTGAGAAGCAACATGATCAGAACAGATTTGGCACCAAGCAAAGGAACGGGGTGTTGGGGAAGAATCTGAGGTACCAGCCCATGGTAAAGTGCCCGAGGCAGCTGGTTGAGGTGGCAGAACCCTGCATACAGGGGCATAATGGGGACATTACACTGTGTGGGGCCAAGAAAGGGGCCCTGTACTAGGAGAACAATCCGTTCCCTCACTTCCTGTCCTCCATAGTTGGGTCGTATGTATCTATTACAGGAAACATAACAAAAACGTTATGATACTTATAAAGTGGCAACAAAAACACCAAGAGTCTCAGTGCAGAAGGGGTTAATGTCCCCCGCTGTCTTGCCAGTCTCTGGAGCAAGGCTTGGAGACGATTGCTCCCTCAGTGTTCCGGGCTACCGGATCCTGCACCTCAGAAGGAGGCAGCCTTTGCAGGGCAGAACTCTTTCTGGTTTCCTTTCCTTTTGCTATGACTTCGTTTCTCACCCTCTACAACATAATTCGCTGTTCGTGTCTCTTTCTTAGGATGCTGCCGCATAGGTAGGCTGGCGCAGCTCCGTGACCTTCTGACTAGGCCTCTGACAGGATCCCACCCCTGTCAGGGACCACCCTGTCGGCAACTGCTAGATGTTCCTCCTTTCCCTCTGTCTGCCTGACAGGGATTGACTGAGTGAAGCTCAGACAGCTTTTGACTAACTTCCAATCCAAACCACCAGTTTTACGTAATTGTGAAGAGTGCCCTAATAAACAGGAGCATGGCTCCCCCTGGTGGACTGGAGTGTGAAATGTGTTGCATGGTTTGTGATACCTGGTAAAGTGATCTCCTTTATTCCCTTCAAACGTAACATCACTCCCCCCCAGAGGAGAATATTACTGCAACGACCAGGACCCTGGGGCGCTGCACGTACTCAAGGACATGCGTCCTCATGCGCTCCCATAGACAGTAATGAGTTTTTTAACGCACTCATGCGCATGCACCAGTAGAAAAACAAATAATTTATGAAATTTTCAAAGACTGATGGAGCAATGCATAATCCGAATGTCATCACCAAATTTTCAATCTGCCCCTCAGGTGTATTGAATGCGGTCTTCCATTCTTCACCATGGCGTACATGTATAACGTTATATGCCCCACTCACATTGACTTTGTGAATTCATTTATCTCCAGGTAATTGGTTAAACAGGTCAGGTATAAGGGGTAAAGGATAGGGATTGTGCACCGTGCTTGTATTAATCTTTCTAAAATCCAAGCATGGACGCCGCCCTCCATCCTATTAACAAAAAAAGAAAACATGATGACTGGACAGGTGGATGGTCGTATATGAGCCTTAGGGTATGTGCACACGTTGCAGATTCTCTACGGATCCGCAGCATTTTTTGCGGTGCAGAAACGCTGCAGATCCGCAATTGATTTACAGTACAATGTAAATCAATGAGAAAAAACAAATGCTGTGCACACTTTGAGGAAAATCCGCTGCGGAAACGCTGCGGTTTAAAAGAAATAGCATGTCACTTCTTTTTTGTGAATCTGCAGCGTTTGTGTATCCATTCCATTATAGAAAAACGCACGGGTAAAAAACGCAGCAAATCCACAAGAAAACCGCAGCAAAAAAGCATAAAAAACGCTGCGGAACCGCACAAAAAAACGCGACAAATCCGCAGGTGCGTTTTCTGCCAGGAGAGGCAGAATCCGCACCAGAAATTCCTAAGCCTAATCCACAACGTGTGCACATAACCCTTAGCCGGACTCTGAAAGGGGTTAAATAAGCGACATTTCGTCATTTTAGCTCCTGGTATGGAGTCGGTAGCACAATCATATGCCGCCATATAGTAGACGTCCGGTAACTGGTGATAATTCCCTCATGTGTGGGGTCTATTTGTCTCCAGAGAAATCACACGTTACATTCCACACATAACACTGTGCAGAAAAGGCGGCGCGGGGTAATTGTGCCAGTAGTGAGGGGAAATAATGGCGGAAACGTCACTGACTGAGGAGAAGATTCCATGTAGCGTCTTCACTGCGGATATCATTCACTGAGGCCCCTGATCATGTGACCCCTGACTCCTCCCCCTGTGACCTCATCACAGGTCCTGTGCGCACAGAGCAGCCATATATGTGGAGTGCGGCTCTGCAGGTGGAGGTATGTGGAGAGTCCCCATTACTGAGCGTGGGGGACATTACCTCCTTCAGTACTGAGACTCTTTTGGGGTCTTTGTTGCCACTTTATAAGAATCATAACGTTATTGTTCTGTTTCCTGTAATAGATACATAGATACGACCCAACTATGGAGGACAGGAAGTGAGGGAACGGATTGTTCTCGTAGTACAGGGTCCCTTTCTTGGCCCCACACACAGTGTAATGCCCCCAATATGCCCCTTATGCAGTATATATGATGCCCCCCACACAGTATAATGCCCCTGTAATCAGGTGACCCAATACAACACACAGACAAACACAAGGCGGAAGTAACCAATATAATTATTTCCTGATAATGGGAATTGTGATCATTATGGAAACAGTGAATAATGCAAAACATGGTGATTACGAGGTGAAATATCCAATATCAGATACACAATGAATTCTCCGGCTCACTCTCACTGTAATAGCAGCCTCTAACCACATGTTACGTTAACTACTGACAAGGGTGATTTTCCCGACACATATAGTCGACAACACTGTCTCTTCTGCGAACACCGGCCATAGCGGGGTCTCCGCCTTCTCCTGTTAGGCCATAAGACGCGTAACGGCAGCGTCTTTTCAATGACATGGTCATACTGGCCCCATGGTATACCCTGTTGAGCACAATGAAACGCATCAGGAGAAAGAAGGAAAGTATCTACCGCTGAACCTGGATAAAGGGTCGAGTGATTGACTCCATACACGCGGGTGAGATCTGAGTTACAAAGAATGCTAATTTATTCGTGTCGCAGTAATCCCCTCCTGATAAGGGTGAACCCCCCACCTCTCTCCTTAAGAATATGTACTGACAGAGTACGATGCTGCATCAATAGGTGACACCACCCCGGGACTGTGTTCTGCTGGTATAGTTGACCCCGATATCCTGCAAATTGTCGGCCTGTTTGGATACATGGCTATAGGAGAGGGTCTTCTTCGTGGAAAGTAGACGGCCCTGATGATCTTTCACAGGGACCCGTCTGATATACAGGGTGGAGCGCGGTAATTTGCTGATTTGGGAATGAAATAAAAAAATTATGATCATTAGAAAAATTTATTTTATATTTTAATTATACTGAACAGTAATGGAATTTTTAAATTACATGGTTTTAAATAGTGTATCTGGCAAATGTCGACCTTCGCTATCCACACACTGCCGCATACGTTTTCTGAAGTTTTCATGAACTCTAACAAGCATGTCCACTGGTATTCTGCCAATTTCAGCTTCAATATTGTTCCTTAGGTCTTCCAAGGTGTTGGGACGGTTGATATACACCTTAGACTTCAGGTAACCCCAAAGGAAAAAATCGCATCGGGCTAAATCTGGTGAGCGTGCTGGCCAGTTCACATCTCCCCTCAAAGAGATAAGCCATCCAGGAAACATTTGCCTCAAACAATTCATGATAACCCTCGCTGTGTGTGCAGTGGCACCATCCTGTTGGAACCATGTATCCTCTAGTTCCATTGCCTCAAGAGCCGGCTGAAAATAATCCTGTATCATAGACAAGTACCGTTCGGAGTTCACAGTTATGGCACGACCATTATCCTGAAAAAAGTAAGGACCAATGATGCCTACTCGTGATATGGCGCACCACACAGTGACGCGGTCCGAATGCAGAGGTCTCTCGTGAACTTCTCTGGGGTTTGTTTCACTCCAGTAACGCATATTTTGTTTGTTTACACACCCACTGAATGCATTCACCCAATTTACAATTGATTGCCGTCCAGGAACACGTCCGCGTGGAGGAACAGCGAATTGTAAACGAAAAGCACGCTGCACTGCAATGATCGAGTGGGCATTTGAAAAATACGCTTCAACACAAAATGACCTCTCCTCACGTGTCCACTGCATGATGGCAACTGAAAGGCAGAGGAATACAAATCTCCCATCAGCCACTGTAAGCCACACCCACTCTCCCCTCTCTTCGACCGACAGTGCCGCCACAGCATGCAGTGCAAAAAAGCAAATTACCGCGCTCCACCCTGTATATGTCATACTCACTGATATTGGTACAGGAGCTCCAGGTGAATGATATATATAGTCATGGACTGTATAGCTTTCCAACTGAGTTTTCTTTTTTAGACTATTTATATGATGTGGAGGTCGCAATATGTGGGCGAGACTACACCACGTGTAAGACTGTCGGCCTAAGTCCGGTCCTTCAAGGATAGAGACTAAAATTCTGTGTATGTTTTCTGACTCTAATATAAAGAACGGATAGAAGACTACCCTACTCTTTGATTTGCACTCCACAACGATTTAGTATTGTTTGTAGCAGGCATATTCTGGACTCCGGGTCTTGACCAGCGCAGGTCTGGTTCTCAGGCCTTTGCTGGCATAGAATGGAGTCTGGGACTCATCAGGTTCTGCCTGGGTTCTGCTGCCACAACCAGCTGCCTTGGGCACTTTACCATGGCCTGGTACCTCAAATTCTTCCCTGGCACCCCATTGTTTTACTTGGCATCAAATCTGTTCTGGCTTTGGGGCCATAGCCTTCATAGTGACAGGAAACTACATCATCAAAGTCACCTGACCTGGTGTACCTTCTAGAAACTCACCCTCTTCCCATTGATTCCGCAGGGTCCCGTCTGAATGGCAGATGGCAGTCTTTTTGTACAAACGCCACACACCCCTGAGGAATTGTTCTTCTTATGACACCATTTTACACTCCTTTTGCATTATATATAATGCCCTTCACACGGTATAAAGTTTCCACAGTACTAACATCTCTCACACAAAAGATATTTCCACAGTTCCGCCGTACCCCCACATGTAGTATAATCTTCTGACAGTACTACCATCCCACCACACACAGTATAATCTTCTCACAGTATCGCCATCCCACCACACACAGTATAATCTCACAGTACCGCCATTCTCTCCACACAGTATGATGTTTCCATAGTACCATCGTCCCACCACACATAGTATTATGTTCCCACAGTACCGCCATCCCCCTACATAGTATAATGTTCTCACAATAGTGGGTTCCCATACACAGAAGATAATGTTTCCCCAGGACTGGTATCCTCCTCACACACAGTATAATGTTCTCACAGTACTGCCTTCCCCACTTTCTAACAGTTCCACACTACTGCCCCGTACATGCACAATATGGTGCCATCCACCCCACTGACAGCCTCACAGCTAATTACGAAATACTCACTTAGCCTCGTTCATGGTGCAGATACTAATGAAGCCAGGATCTATGAGATATTTACCATATAATAGTTGGATAGGCAGGAGTGTCTCATCCATAAAGGTAGCCCTCTCGGTCGCTATTACAGCGGGTACGGAAAGTATTCAAACCCTATTCAATTATTCACTCTTTGTTTCATTGCAGCCATTTCGTAAAAATTTAAAAACGTTCATTTTTTTCTCATTAATGTACACTCTGCACCCCATCTTGACTGATAAAAAAACAGAAATGCAGAAATTTCTGAAAATTTAGTAAAAAAGAAAAACTGAAATATCACATGGTCATAAGTATTTAGACCCTTTGCTCAGTATTGAGTAGAAGCACCTTTTGAGCTAGTACAGCCATGAGTATTCTTGGGAATGATGCAACAAGTTTTTCACACCTGGATTTGGGGATCCTCTGCCATTATTCCCTGCAGATCCTCTCCAGTTCCATCAGGTTGGATGGTGAATGTTGGTGGACAGCCATTTTCAGGTCTGTCCAGAGATGCTCAATTGGGTTTAGGTCAGGGCTCTGGCTGGGCCAGTCAAGAATGGTCACAGAGTTGTTCTGAAGCCACTCCTTTGTTATTTTAGCTGTGTGCTTAGGGTCATTGTCTTGTTGGAAGCTGAACCTTCGGCCAAGTCTGAGGTCCAGAGCATTCTGGAAGAGGTTTTCATCCAGGATATCTCTGTACTTGGCCACATTCATGTTTCCTTCAATTGCCACCAGTCCTGTCCCTGCAGCGGAAAAACACCCCCATAGCATGATGCTGCCACCACCATGTTTCACTGTTGGGATTGTATTGAGCAGGTGATAATAATAAATAAATAATAATCTTTATTTATATAGCGCCAACATATTCTGCAGCGCTATACATTTTAAGGCTATGTGCACACGAAGGTTCGGGTCCCTGCGGGTTCTCCCGGCAGATTTATCACGTTTTGTCTTGCGGTTTCCGCTGCGGGTTTTACTCCCGCACTGGTTTTACTATTGATGCTGCATATGCAGCATCAATAATAATGTTAAAAAAAAAAAAATGGTTATACTCACCCTCTGACGTCCCAATCTCCTCGGTGCTGCAGGCGGCGGTCCGGTTCCAAAGATGCTGTGCGAGAAGGACCTTTGTGACGTCACGGTCATGTGACCGCGACATCACCGCAGGTCCTGCTCGCATAGCAAACCTGAGACCGGACGGCCGCGTGCAGCGCTGAGAGGTGGGTATATCATTATTTTTTATTTTAATTCTTTTTTTTACCACAAATATGGTTCCCAGGGCCTGGAGGAGAGTCTCCTCTCCTCCACCCCGTGTAGCAGCCGCACATTATCCGCTTACTTCCCGCATGGTGGGCACAGCCCCATGCGGGAAGTAAGCGGATCAATGCATTTCTATGTGTGCAGAATCGCTGCGATTCTGCACAAAGAAGTGACATGCTGCGGGTTATAAACCGGTGCGTTTCTGCGCGTTTTTTCCCGCAGCATGTGCACAGCGGTTTGTGGTTTCCCATTGGTTTACATGTTTACTGTAAACGCAATGGAAACTGCTGCGGACCCGCAGCATCAAAATCGCTGCGGTTCCGCGGTAAAAACCGCAACGTGTGCACATAGCCTAACAGTTTCAAACACAAGTCATAAGTAACAACGTTAATAATACAAGAATTAAAGCAAAATAACACGACCCTGCTCGTGAGAGCTTACAATCTGCAATGAAGTGGGGGAGATACAAAGCACAGGTGTGTATTTACAATGATGTATTTACAATGATGGTCCAGCCATCTTGAGAGAGTGGGGGATAGATGGAGATAGTGAATGGGCTACACGCGCGCACTTACACATAAAATGACTTTGATTCGGGAACGTGATAGGCCGCTGCGGACAAATATGTTTTGAGGGCGCGCCTAAAACTATGCAAATTGTTGATGGTCCCAATTTCTTGGGGTAGAGCATTACCGAAGATTGGCGCAGCACGGTTGAAGTCTTAGAGACGGGAGTGGGAGGTACGGATTAGTGCAGAGGTTAGTCGAAAGTCATTTGCAGAGCGCAGCGGTCGGTTAGGCCGATAGAGAGAAATAAGGGAGGAGATGTAAGGGGGTTCCACACTGTGGAGAGCTTTGTGGGTGAGAACAAGTACTTTGAATTTGATCCTATAATGAATGGGCAGCCAGTGTAACGTCTGGCGAAGAGCGGAGCGGCTGCATCTGAATACCGATTATCCAAGTAGATGACCCTGGCTGCTGCATTAAGGATAGACTGGAAAGGGGAAAGTCGTGTGAGGGGAAGGCCAATTAATAGAGCGTTACAGTAGTCCATGCGGGAGTGGAGCAGGGCAATAGTGAGGGTATTTTTTGGTTCTATCGTGAGAAAAGGGCGGATTCTAGAGATGTTCTTTAGGTGTAAGCGGCACGAGCAGGCAAGAGATTGTATATGGGAACTGAAGGAGAGATTGTTGTCAAACGTAACACCCAGCCATAACGCCTGCCGCCGGGGTGTTATTATGGTGCCACCCACAGAGAGGGAAATGTCAGATTTAGGGATGTTAGTAGACAGTTGGAGCAGAAGTTCAGTTTTGGAGAGGTTAAGTTTGAGATAGAGGGCGGATATGATGTCGGAGACTGCGGACAGTCAGTGGCGTTCTGTAGTACAGCGGGAGTAAGGTCAAGGGTGACGTATATAGTTATGTATCATCGGCATAAAGATGTTACTGAAAGCCAAATCTGCTGATGGTCTGTCCAATTGGGGCTGTGTAGAGAGAGAAAAGAAGTGGGCCAAGGACTGAGCCCTGAGGTACCCCGACAGTGAGAAGAAGAGAGGACAAAGTGGAGCCAACGAACGAAACACTGAAGGAGCGGTCAGAAAGATAGGACGAGAACCAGGAGAGGGCAGTATTCTTAATGCCTAGTGACTGGAGCCTAGAGTGTAGGAGATGGTAGTCAACAGTGTCAAAAGCTGCAGAGAGGTTGAAAAGAATGAGCAGAGAGTGGTCACCGTTACACTTTGCTGTCAGATCGTCATTGGTCACTTTGATGAGTGCAGTTTCTGTCATATGTAGGGGCAGAAGCCGGACTGTGAAGGGTCTAGGAGGGAGTGAGTGGAAAGGTAACAGGTAAGGCGGGAATAGACCAGGCGCTCCAAGAGTTTAGAGATGAATGGGAGGTTGGAGACTGGTCTGTAGTTATTTGTGCAGGATGGATCGAGAGAGGGTTTCTTTAATAATGGAGTAATGTTAAAGTGTTTGAAGGCGGATGGTAAGATTTCTCGAGGAGAGGGAGAGATTAAAGATTGTAGTTAGGTGAGTTGTGACGACTGGAGTGTCATGTCGGACGCTATTCATACTAGGGCATCCGACAGACAGCAGTAATTGTTATGATCAGGTGGCCTTGGAACAGCACGAAAACTTTCTCTGGTGTAGGTGGTAACTATACGGACCGCAAACCCTGATCTTAACACCGCAACTAGAAGTAGCCGTGGGGTGTGCCTAACAAAACCTAGACACCTCGACACAGCCGGAGAACTAAATACCCCTAAAGATGGAAATAGGAAAACTATCTTGCCTCAGAGTAGACCCCCAAAGGATAGGCAGCCCCCCACAAATAATGACTGTGAGTTGGAGAGGAAAAGACACACGCAGGCAGAAAACAGGCTTAGCAAAGGAGGCCACTTCTAGCTAAATAGAAAAGGACAGGACAGGATACTAAGCGGTCAGCATAAAAATACTACAAAAATATCCACAGCAGAAAATACAAAACTCCACCACCTAACTAAAGATGTGGAGAGTATTACTGCAACTCCAGAGAATCCAACCAGACTGAGAAAAGCAACAGACACAGTCAAAGCTGGAGCAAATAGAAACAAAAAATCAGCACTGAAAATAAGCACACAGCAAGTGTGCTTCAGAAAAAGAAATAAACACTTATCTTTGCTGAACTGGCAGCTAAGCAGGTGAGGCCAGGCAGAGATCCAATACTTCCAAAGAAACATTGACAACTGGCCAGGGCTAATGAATCCTGCACACTTAAATATCCCAGTCAGAACAGCAATTAGCAGATACACCTGGCCAGGACTGTGACTCGGAGACAACTGCATTCCCAGCTACAACCACTGGAGGGAACCCAAGAGCAGAATTCACAACAGGTAATTCCATTTACGACCACTATACGCTCAGTGGCGCCGGCTAGACTTTATACAGGTTTCTCAGGGTTAATTTAGTTGGTAATCGGGTTGGAGGTTGGGTTACGCCCATGGCCTTTAAATAGTCTTGCTGGACTTTGGGCGTCGCCGATTATAGCTTGTGCCTCGTGCCTAGTGATTCCGGTCTGGAGTGGTGGTTTTGGAGGAGAAATATCGTATCTGGTGGTGTATTATCCGTTGTTATATTTCTCCTTCCTATATTTGTATTTGTGTTGCCCTGTGCACATTATCGTATTTTCCTGTGTGCTTGCGGCGTGGTGCGTTTTTAGTTTTCCCTGTCTGTGCTTTCTGTGGGGGATTGGTGTGTGGTCTCTTCACTGGGTGGCGGGTGGTGGTTTCAGCATAGGGCTGAAACAGGAGTCAGGGCGAGGCCTGGCGGCCCAGACAAGCACACCATCAGTGTAAATTCTGAGAGAGGGACATACATGGTTTCCCCTAGTCTGAGTGATAACGCAGGGGCCCGGGTAACCAGCCTTAGTCTCTCTTGGCAGCCCCGTGACATGGAGAGAGCAACTGGAGGAGATGTGAGGGAATGGGGTCGGTTGGGCATTTAGTCGGACGAGAAGAAGAGAGGAGCTTGGAGACTTCTTCTTCTGTGATGGGATCAAATGTGGAGAGTGAGCCAGGGGAAATGCAGGGAGGGATGGGAGTCACAGCACTTAGTGGCTGGCAGCAGAATTCCTGTTGGATATTTTCTATTTTCTCTATAAAGTGGGAGACCAGGTAATCAGCACAAATGTGTGTAATAGGGGCTTGTGCTTTTGGCCTGAGGAGGGAGTTAAAGGGAACCTGTCACCTGAATTTGGCGGGACCAGTTTTGGGTCATATGGGCGGAGTTTTCAGGTGTTTGATTCACCCTTTCCTTACCCGCTGGCTGCATGCTGGCCGCAATATTGGATTGAAGTTCATTCTCTGTCCTCCGTAGTACACACCTGCGAAAGGTAATCTTGCATTGCGCAGGCATGTACTACGGAGGACAGAGAATGAACTTCAATCCAATATTTCGGCCAGCATGCAGCCAACGGGTAAGGAAAGGGTGAATCAAACACCTGAAAACTCCGCCCATATGACCCAAAACTGGTCCCGCCAAATTCAGGTGACAGGTTCCCTTTAAAGGTGTCAAAAATTTCTAGGTTGTTGGATAGTGAGGAGATCAGGGTGGTTTGGGTGGTTTCTGATTGGCGAGGTGAAGATCAGAGTTATAGGTTCTTAACATAAATTGAAGTGGATGAAGTCTTTTGGTGTGCTAGTTTTCCTCCGTTAGTGTTCAGCACTTCTAGAGCATCGCAGAGTACAGACCCCCGGCAGGCACGCACAGACCCATCGGATGATGCCTGCACACACAAAGAGCTCCGCGCAGACCCCCGGCAGCCCGCACAGACCCCCGGGCAGCCCGCACAGACCCCCGGGCAGCCCGCACAGACCCCCAGGCAGCCCGCACAGACCCCCGGCAGCCCGCACAGACCCCGAGAGCCCCACACAGACCCCCGGCAGGCCCTTACAGACCCCTGAGAGGCCCACACAGACCCCCAGGCAGCCCCGCACAGACCCCCGGCAGCCCACACAGACCCTGAGAGCCCCGCACAGACCCCTGGCAGCCTGCACAGACCCCCGGCAGCCCGCACAGACCCCCGGCAGCCCGCACAGACCCCCAGCAGCCCCGCAATGACCCTCGAGAGGCTCACACAGACCCCCGGCAGCCCTCACAGATCCCTGGCAGGCCCGCACAGACCCCCGACAGACCCGCACAGACCCTGCCCACACACACATACACAC
The DNA here is from genome assembly GCF_032444005.1 of Ranitomeya imitator. Lineage (NCBI taxonomy): Eukaryota > Metazoa > Chordata > Amphibia > Anura > Dendrobatidae > Ranitomeya > Ranitomeya imitator. The sequence goes on from NC_091283.1 coordinate 321,176,734, forward strand.
CCACACTCTGCCCACACACTCCCCCCTCCCGATCTGTAGCGTTTCTCCCGCAGCTAAACTGCAGATCTTTTTTACATCTGCGTTTTTGCTGCGGATGTGCCCGACTCAATACAAGTAAATGGGTGCAGAAACGCTGCAGATCCGCACAAAGTATTGACATGCTGCAGAAAAAACAATGCTGCGTTTTTTTCCGCAGCATGTGCACTGCAGATTTGGTTTTCCATAGGGTTACATGGTATTGTAAACCGCATGGGAAACTGCTGCAGATCCGCAGCGTCAAAAATCCCGCATATCCGCGCTTAAAACCGCAACGTGTGAACATGGCCTTAAACCCCTTTGATCAGTGGGAACATACAAGCCTCTGATGGCTCCGGTGATGCACTGTACTACTGTAGTGCCATGTATCATCACTGCCTGTCAGTGTAATACTAATGGTCCCATACACATGAGACAAGTGTTGGTTGAGCAGTCATTTGGCAGACTGCCATCTCTCCCGACTCCCATACACACAAATATTCCAGCTTTCCTGTGGTCTGTATGAGAGAGTCGCCTCCAGACTCCTCTGTGGCATCCTAGGAGCTCGGGTAGCACAGTAGTGCTGCCTTCCTCTCGGGGAGGGTAGTGCAATGCCTGGAGACAAGTGAGAGTCCCTTTGGCAGGTTGTCACACACACACCTTCCAAATCCAGGCCAGCAGGGGGAGCTCAAAACCCTGTTTTAGGGCAGCTTCCCTCAACAAAGATCCTGTTTTGGAGGAGGAGTCAGACAGTTGGTCTCAGGAGACTAATGAGTGCAGTTCAGTCTGTACAGTGAGACTGTGAGCGAGGACAGACAGGAAGGTAGCAGAGAGGAATTACAGGACTCAAGGAGGCTACGAGTAGGCCTCCAAGGAGTCAGTGCGCAGAAACCAGGTACCGGGAACCCGAGACTTTTGTGGAAATTCTAAGACACAGAGCAGATGTGGAGGGCATAGGATTACACAGACATTGCCCATTCGCACCTGTGGTACAGCAGCACCCTGGAGCCTGGAGTCACCGTGCGGAGACCCCCAGAAGGGACGGCTCAAGCTGCCCACCATACAGGTACCCGTCCCAGGACAGGGGAGACAACTAGGATCTTGTTTGGAGCACTTAGTGGCAGCAGGCACCTCAGACACAGCAAGCACAGAGTGGAAGGGCTCCAACCTGACTTGCCAAGGGAATTCCACTTGTCTCTGGACTGCCTGGAGTCCTAATGTACCTGTTGCCGATGCCCTGGACTGTGGCCTACCACCTGCAGTAAACCAGATAAAGACTTACAACTTGTCTCCTCCATTCATTCATTAGCACATACCATCATCTTGGCCACACACCATAGGACCCCTGGGGACCCCGCTTCACCTGTGGGAAGTGTAACACCCATGCTGCCACAGGATCCTCCTGGGGACCCCTTCAACACAGTGTCGGTCCCACTACTAACCAAACACCCCAAGTGGTGTCACGACAGACTTTGAACATTTTCCCCTTTAAAGACCGTTCCCCTTTAACGTTGAGCCCCAGGGCCACGGACCGGGTCGCAGTCGTGACATCCCACTTGAGACCGGACCCGGTACTGAGTACCCCACTGCTCTGGCTGGGCGGCTCAGCTGTAGCAGAGAATTATCTACAGGAAGAACAAACGAATTAGCCTCTGAAATTCAGGATGCCAGATCCTTCTCTGCCCTGACATCATCTGTCGGGAAGCCCCAAATACATTATATAGTCACCCAAACTCCCCAAATCAGTGCTTTCATTAAACTTTAGTTTGTGTATGAGGGGGTGTAAGATGGCCATCGGATAAGTCCTTGAGGAGAGATATGTGTCATTGCGGCTATTAGCTGCGGTGATGTGAGCTCGTAAACACCCTCCAGCACATATAGTGCTGAGAGAGTTATTAAGCCATTCCAGGGACAGGCTTTACAAGCAGTCATAAGAGATGGGTGGCAATGACTGATCACATATCCCAACTCCAGGGGCGCAATTTGGCAGATAAAATGGAGGCCAAGTCTCTCATTCAGTGTCTGGAGCTGGATGTGTGGATCTTCTTTGCGTTGGTCTGTGCTAAAGAATTGGACACTATTCTGAGCAGGCGGACCCGCTGTGTGTTGTATGGACTTTTTACTTTGTTTCCACTTTGTGCCGGAAAAAGGCTGTTCTTTTGTTTTGCTATCCTGAGCAGTCATCAAAGCAAAAGGTGGCTACTTTGAAGAACCTAGAATATACGACATAATTTCAGTTGTTTCACACTTTTTTGTGAAGTGTATAATTCCACATGTGTTAATTCATAGTTTTGATGCCTTCAGTGTGAATGTACAATTTTCATAGTCATGAAAATACAGCAAAATCTTTAAATAGGAAGGTGTGTCCAAACGTTTGGTCTGCACTGTATATATATTTATATTTCATAAAGCGCTAGATAGCTTAAAAGCCAGTAATTCAATTGCCGGCTTTTGCTATCTCCTTATCAAACCCGACATGAGACATGGTTTACATACAGTAAACCATTTCATATCCCTTATTTTTTACATATTCTTCACTACTATTGTTAGAAGTGTCTGTGTGCAAAATTTGGTGGCTCTAGGTGTTAAAATAAAGTTAAATCACGGAAAAACTGGCATGAGCTCCTGCGCAATTTTCTCCGCCAGAGTGGGAAAGCCAGTGACCGAGGGCAGATATTTATAGCCTAGAGAGGGACCATGGTTAATGCCCCCGGCTAAAAACATCTGCCCCTAGCCACCCCAGAAAAGGCACATCTGTAAGATGCGCCTATTCTGGCACTTAGCCTCTCTCCCCACTTCCGAGTAGCGGTGGGATATGGGGTAATAAAGGGTTAATGTCACCTTGCTAATGTAAGGTGATATTAAGCCTGGTTAATAATGGAGAGATGTCAATAAGACACCTATCCATTATTAATCCAATAGTAGTAAAGGGTTAATACACACACATTATGAATAAAGTATTTTAATGAAATAAATACACATGGGGTTTTAAAATCTTTATTGTACGCTTAATCCACCTGAAGACCCTCATTCTGTAAAAAAAATAAAAAGCAACAATATCCCATACCTCTCCGGCGAAGTCATGTTCCATGCTGTAAATCCATCTGAAGGGGTTAAATAAATTTACAACCAGGAGCCTGCTAATGCAGCTGTTGCTCCTGGTTGTAAAAACTGGGGAATGAATGGAATGCTGGGGAACATAGCATCGTAGACTTGCGGTGATGCGCCCCCTACTGGCATAAACTCATGAACCCTAGCGTGGGAATTTTTCTGAATATTTTCCCACGCTAGAGTTCATATGAGTTTATGCCAGCAGGGGGCGCATCACTGCAAGTCTACATAACTGGGCAATATACTACGTGGCTGGGCAATATACTACGTGGCTGGGCAATATACTACATGGCTGGGCAATATACTACGTGACTGGGCAATATACTACGTGGCTGGGCGATATACTACGTGGCTGGGCAATATACTACGTGACTGGGCAATATACTACGTGGCTGGGCAATATACTACGTGGGCTGGGCAATATACTACGTGGGCTGTGCAATATACTACGTGGCTGGGCAATATACTACGTGGCTGGGCAATATACTACGTGGGCTGGGCAATATACTACGTGGCTGGGCAATATACTACGTGGACATGCATATTCTAGAATACCCGATGTGTTAGAATCGGGCCACCATCTAGTGTATGTGTGTATATATATATATATATATATATATATATATATATATATATATTGTAGCATGGCTAAAGGGTGTGTAGTCGACGGGAGGTATGTGCCACATAAGTGCCTTGTTGCTGTAATGTAGCCCGGAATATTGCGTTGTTTTATATAACCATATATTTGTGTTTCAGGACCTGTGGTGATGTCAGACCACATGGCTAATCATGTGATAGATTACTGGGTGTGGTTAGTCCTATATAAGACAGGCTAATCCTTTACACAGCAGATATGTGTGGAGGTGGAACCCTCCTGAGTGTGTTCGGCTTCAGGTCTGAGCCGGATGAACTGGACACTTGTTTTCCTTTGCCTGAACTAAAGGCTATTTTGCTTTCTGTTGTTTTGCCACATGGTTTATGAAGCAATAAACCCAGTGAACTTTAAAGGAACACGTCTCTTGAGTGTCAGCCGTCGCAGCTGAGTGAGTGAAATCGCTACAATTGGTGGAGAATGCGGGCAGCGTTCCCAGCGGAGACGTGAGTTTATTTTTGAATGTCCTGGGTCAAGGCTGTTGCAAGCCAGCAAGCATTGCCGGAGAAAATGGAGGACCTGCTGAAACACTTGGTCCAGCAGGAGCAAAGGCAGCAAGAGACCAACAGGCTGTTGATGCAGCAGATACAACAGAGCCAGCAGCAGATACAACAGAACCAGCAGGAGCAACGGCAGCAGATGCAGCAAAGCCAGCAGGAGCAACGGCAGCAGTTACAACAGAGCCAGCAGGAGCATCAGCAGCAGATGCAGCTTCTGGCAACCGCCATCCAGGGCAAGGCGAGCGCCCCAACCCCAGGTTTGGCTGATGACACCCACTTCCGGAAGACGGTAAGACGCGCATTGCAGAAAATGACTCCCGGGGATGATGTTGAGGCCTTCCTGACGGTGTTTGAGAGGGTCGCTGAGAGGGAAAAACTTCCGCCAGAGCAGTGGGCAGAGGTACTTGCGCCATACCTGACGGGAGAACCCCAGAAGGCGTACTATGATTTGACCTTGCAGGATGCCAAAGAGTATCACAAATTGAAAGCCGAGATTCTCGCACGTCTGGGGGTGACACTGACTGTCAGGGCACAGCGAGTTCACTCCTGGGGCTATCACCGGGACAAACCACCTCGTTCCCAAATGTTTGATCTGTTGCACCTGGTCCAGAAATGGCTGCAGCCAGAGACCTCTGCGCCTGCACAGATGGTAGAACGGGTGATGATGGATCGGTTTGTCCATTCCCTCCCGAGGCCTATACAGTCTTGGGTTGCCCAGGGTGATCCCCAGAATGCCGACGAGCTGATCGGACTGGTTGAGAGATACCAAGGGTTGGAAGGCTCCTTCGGGAGGCAGCCCATGCCGTACTGGGGGTCCCAGAGGGCAGCTGAGTCCCAAAAAGGGGTGGTGCGTCCAAGGTCACTAAGGGCGGGGGAGGTGGTGCCCAAGGTCCCCACGGGTGATGTTATTTGTTGGAGGTGCCACAAGCCAGGACATATAGCTGCCCGTTGTTCCCAAGCCACTGAGCAGATGGACTGCAGCATGGGACGCCGTTGTTCATACTATGCGTATCCAGTCTGTAGTGTGAACTCTCCATCCAACGAGGGACCTCAAGCGTGTCCCGTAAAGGTGAACGGTCAAGCAGTAACGGCACTGTTAGACTCGGGGAGCCTAGTGACCCTGGTGAGGGCCACTTTTCCTCTTCACCTGCTCCCAGGAAAGAAGGTCGGAGTGCGGTGCATACATGGTGATGCAAAGGACTACCCTATGGCCAGGGTGGACATTGAAACGGCATGTGGCACTGAATCCCACATGGTCGGCGTAGTTCAGGACTTGTTGCACCCTATAATTATTGGCCGGGATTTCTGTTTGTTTTGGGATTTGTGGGGAAAGGGTTCTGAGCTCCCTGGCAGGGAACCAGTGAACCCTGGAACGGTATCGCCACACCCAGAGGCAGACAGCTTTCCTTTTTGTGTTCTGGTTGGGGATGAGGAGGAAGTATCCCCTACATCTGACATTCTGGAGTTAGAGGTTACCGGTGAAAATTTTGGGACTGCCCAACAGAGGGACCCCACTCTGAGGGAAGCCTTTAATAATGTCACAGTTATTGACGGGGTGGTACAGGAGCCGGGGGCAGACAAAAGATTTCCCCATTTTCTGTTGAGGGGGGAATTGTTGTACCGGGTCACGAAAATAAGGGAGGAGTTGGTAGAGCAGTTGATAGTGCCGGGTCCGTATAGACGGAAAGTGTTGGACATGGCCCATTCACACATCTTGGGTGGACACCTAGGGGTGGAAAAAACGCAGGAAAGGGTGGTGCAGAGGTTCTATTGGCCTGGGTGTCACCGGGAAATAGTGAACTATTGCAGGTCCTGCCCTACATGTCAGCTAACTGCTCCTACTCCTCATTTCCGGAACCCCCTTGTGCCACTGCCCATTATTGAGGTACCGTTCGAGAGAATTGCCATGGACTTGGTCGGTCCCTTAGTTAAATCAGCTCGGGGCCATCAGTATATATTAGTCATCCTGGACTATGCCACACGCTATCCTGAGGCAATTCCCTTGAGGAATTCTTCCTCAAAGAGCATAGCCCGCGAGTTGGTCCATGTCTTTTCCCGGACAGGTCTGCCAAAGGAGATCCTGACTGACCAGGGTACACCTTTCATGAGCAAGGTGATGAGGGAGTTATGCAAAGCCCTGAAGATCTCCCAGTTGAGGACCTCGGTGTACCATCCCCAGTCAGATGGTCTTGTTGAGAGGTTTAACAAGACTCTAAAGAGCATGCTGAGAAAAGCTATAGAGAAAGACGGTAGAGACTGGGATTGTCTCTTACCCTATCTGATGTTTTCCATTCATGAAGTTCCACAGGCCTCCACAGGGTTCTCACCGTTTGAGCTTCTATATGGCCGACATCCACGAGGACTCCTGGATATAGCCAAGGAAACCTGGGAAGCCGAAGTCACGCCCCACAGAAGCGTCATTGAGCATGTGGCCCTGATGCAGCAGAGGATTGCAAAGGTGATGCCTATCGTGAAAGAACACCTTCTCCAAGCACAAGAAGCTCAAGCCAGGGTCTACAACCGGTCTGCAAGAGTGAGGCAGTTCAATCCGGGAGACCGAGTTCTGGTGTTAGTTCCAACGGTGGAAAGCAAGTTCTTGGCCAAATGGCAAGGGCCATATGAGGTTGTCGAGAAACTTGGTGAGGTAAATTATAAAATTCACCAACCAGGAAGACGGAAACCATTCCAAGTTTACCATGTCAACCTCATCAAGCCATGGCAAGATAGAGAGCCGACAGTAACTCCGTCATTATTAAGCAACCCAGAAGGTGAGGTTGGAGCGGTTACTATAGCAGAGACGCTATCGAAAACCCAGAAACAGCAGTGCCGGGAGTTACTCCAGAAAAACAGGGACCTGTTTTCAGAATTGCCAGGATACACGAAGGTCATAGAGCACGAGGTCCTAACAGAGCCCCATGTGCGGGTGAATGTGAAACCTTATCGTATTCCTGAGGCTCGTCGAGAAGTTATCTCCAAGGAAGTGGAGCGTATGTTGAGGCTTGGAGTCATTGAGGAATCCAAGAGCGGTTGGTCAAGCCCAATTGTCCTGGTCCCAAAACCTGATGGAGAGTGGAGGTTTTGCAACGACTATCGGAAGTTGAATGAGGTCTCCAAGTTCGACGCTTATCCCATGCCCCGTGTTGATGAGCTCATCGAAAGGCTTGGGCACGCCAGATATATATCCACCTTGGATCTGACAAAGGGGTATTGGCAGATCCCCATGGCGCAGGAAGCCAAGGAGAAGACAGCCTTTTCGACACCTGATGGATGCTTCCAGTATGCCCGGATGCCGTTTGGCCTACAGGGAGCTCCGGCGACCTTCCAGAGGGCTATGGATAGAGTCCTTGCACCCCATAAGGCCTACGCTGCTGCGTACCTAGATGATATCGTCATCTTTAGCCCGGACTGGGAGAGTCATCTGGAGAAAGTCCAAGCGGTGTTGGATGCTATAAGAGAGGCCGGGTTTACTATAAACCCGAAGAAGTGTGCCTTGGGTAAAGAAGAAGCTAAGTACCTTGGATACATAGTGGGTCACGGAGAAATAAAACCCCAAATCAGTAAAGTGGAGGCAATTCAAACGTGGCCAAAACCAGTTTCCAAAAAGCAAGTTAAAGCCTTCCTGGGAATCGTGGGATATTACAGGAGGTTCATCCCAAACTTCGCCACCATGGCTGCGCCTCTGACTGACCTGCTAAAAGGGACAAAACCAGTAATGGTTAAGTGGTCCGAAGAAACAGAGTCAGCCTTCCAAGAAATGAAAAACGCTTTGTGTAAGCAACCCGTTCTGATGGCCCCAAACTTCAAGAAAGAGTTTATTCTTCAGACAGATGCCTCAGATGTTGGGGTGGGAGCAGTCCTTTCCCAAGAACTACATGGGGAGGAGCATCCTGTTCTCTATCTGAGTAGGAAGATGTCCTCATCTGAAAAGAACTACTCAGTCGTTGAGAAGGAGTGCTTGGCCATAAAATGGGCAGTGGACACATTACGGTACTATCTGCTGGGACGTAAATTTAGACTGATATCCGACCATGCCCCACTTAGGTGGATGAGGGAAACGAAGGGTAGAAATGCTAGGGTCACCCGTTGGTTCTTATCCCTGCAGGACTTCAGTTTCCATGTGGAACATCGGGCCGGAAAGCTGCACGGTAATGCGGATGCCCTATCGAGAATCCCTTGTTTAGTGGGAGAAAGTGCCAAGCCCCACGGCTTTAGGCAGAGGGGGGAGGTATGTAGCATGGCTAAAGGGTGTGTAGTCGACGGGAGGTATGTGCCACATAAGTGCCTTGTTGCTGTAATGTAGCCCGGAATATTGCGTTGTTTTATATAACCATATATTTGTGTTTCAGGACCTGTGGTGATGTCAGACCACATGGCTAATCATGTGATAGATTACTGGGTGTGGTTAGTCCTATATAAGACAGGCTAATCCTTTACACAGCAGATATGTGTGGAGGTGGAACCCTCCTGAGTGTGTTCGGCTTCAGGTCTGAGCCGGATGAACTGGACACTTGTTTTCCTTTGCCTGAACTAAAGGCTATTTTGCTTTCTGTTGTTTTGCCACATGGTTTATGAAGCAATAAACCCAGTGAACTTTAAAGGAACACGTCTCTTGAGTGTCAGCCGTCGCAGCTGAGTGAGTGAAATCGCTACAATATATATATATATATATATATATATATATATATATATATACACACACACATATATATATTATATATATATTATATATATATATATATATATATATATATATACATACAAGAAAAAAAGAAAAGCAGCACAAAAAAATTGTAAAAACTGTGGACTTTATTGCCTGAACGGCGTGGCAACGTTTCGGATATCAAATCCTTTCTCAATCCTTTCTCCCCAATATATATATATATATACTAGATGGTGGCCCGATTCTAACGCATCGGGTATTCTAGAATATATATGTAGTTTATTTATGAAGATTTAAGAATAATGCAATGAATACACAGGATTCGGCCGGCCGGGCGCGACCAATCAGCGAAGCGTGGTTCAAATCCCGCACCCATTCGCGACCGGATGATTCATGATGCACAGATACAGCAGAGAAATATAGCACAGCCACGTAGCAAATAATACAGCCCACGTAGTATATAACACACCCCACGTACCGTATAGCACAGCCACGTAGCATATAACACAGCCCATGTAGTATATAACACAGCCACGTAGTATATAACACAGCCCACATACCATATAGCACAGCCACGTAGCATATAACACAACCACGTAGTATATAACAGCCACGTAGTATATTGCACAGCCCACGTAGTATATTGCACAGCCCACGTAGTATATAGCACAGCCACGTAGCATATAACACAGCCATGTAGTATATAACACAGCCACGTAGTATGTTGCACAGCCCATGTAGCATATAGCACAGCCACGTAGCATATAACACAGCCATAGTAACATAGTAACATAGTAACATAGTTAGTAAGGCCGAAAAAAGACATTTGTCCATCCAGTTCAGCCTATATTCCATCATAATAAATCCCCAGATCTACGTCCTTCTACAGAACCTAATAATTGTATGATACAATATTGTTCTGCTCCAGGAAGACATCCAGGCCTCTCTTGAACCCCTCGACTGAGTTCGCCATCACCACCTCCTCAGGCAAGCAATTCCAGATTCTCACTGCCCTAACAGTAAAGAATCCTCTTCTATGTTGGTGGAAAAACCTTCTCTCCTCCAGACGCAAAGAATGCCCCCTTGTGCCATGTGGTATATAACACAGCCACGTAGTATATAACAGCTCACGTAGCATATAACACAGCCCACGTAGTATATAGCACAGCCACGTAGTCTATCACACAGCCATGTAGTATACAGTTAGGTCCATATATATTTGGACAAAGACAACATTTTTCTAATTTTGGTTATAGACATTACCACAATGAATTTTAAGCAAAACAATTCAGATGCAGTTGAAGTTCACACTTTCAGCTTTCATTTGAGGGTATCCACATTAAAATTGGATGAATGGTTTAGGAGTTTCAGCTCCTTAACATGTGCCACCCTGTTTTTAAAGGGACCAAAAGTAATTGGACAGATTCAATAATTTTAAATAAAATGTTCATTTTTAGTAGTTGGTTGAAAACCCTTTGTTGGCAATGACTGCCTGCAGTCTTGAACTCATGAACATCACCAGACGCTGAGCTTCCTCCTTTTTGATGCTCGGCCAGGTCTTCACTGCGGTGGTTTTCAGTTGCTGTTTGTTTGTGGGCCTTTCTGTCTGAAGTTTAGACTTTAACAAGTGAAATGTATGCTCAATTGGGTTGAGATCAGGTGACTGACTTGGCCATTCAAGAATATTCCACTTCTTTGCTTTAATAAACTCCTGGGTTGCTTTGGCTTTATGTTTTGGGTCATTGCTCATCTGTAGTATGAAACGATGACCAATCAGTTTGGCTGCATTTGGCTGGATCTGAGCACACAGTATGTCTCTGAAGACCTCAGAATTCATTTGGCTGCTTCTGTCCTGTGTCACATCATCAATAAACACAAGTGACCCAGTGCCACTGGCAGCCACGCATGCCCAAGCCATCACACTGCCTCCGCCGTGTTTTACAGATGATGTGGTATGCTTTGGATCATGAGCTGTACCAAGCCTTCGCCATACTTTTCTCTTTCCATCATTCTGGCAGAGGTTGATCTTGGTTTCATCTGTCCAAAGAATGTTCTTCCAGAACTGTGCTGGCTTTTTTAGATGTTTTTTAGCAAAGTCCAGTCTAGCCTTTTTATTCTTGATGCTTATGAGTGGCTTGCACCGTGCAGTGAACCCTCTGTATTTACTTTTATGCAGTCGTCTCTTTATGGTAGATTTGGATATTGATACGCCTACATCCTGGAGAGTGTTATTCACTTGGTTGGGTGTTGTGAAGGCGTTTCTCTTCACCATGGAGATTATTCTGCGATCATCCACCACTGTAGTCTTCTGTGGGCGCTCAGGTCTTTTTGCATTGATGAGTTCACTAGTGCTTTCTTTCTTTCTCAGGATGTACCAAACTGTAGGTTTTGCCACTCCTAATATTGTAGCAATTTCTCAATTGGGTTTTTTCTGTTTTTGCAGCTTAAGGATGGCTTGTTTCACCTGCATGGAGAGCTCCTTTGACCGCATGTTTACTTCACAGCAAAACCTTCCAAATGCAAGCACCACACCTCAAATCAACTCCAGGCCTTTTATCTGCTTAATTGAGAATGACATAACGAAGGGATTGCCCACATCTGGCCATGAAATAGCATTGGAGTCAATTGTCCAATTACTTTTGGTCCCTTTAAAAACAGGGTGGCACATGTTAAGGAGCTGAAACTCCTAAACCCTTCATCCAATTTTAATGTGGATACCCTCAAATGAAAGCTGAAAGTCTGAACTTCAACTGCATCTGAATTGTTTTGCTTAAAATTCATTGTGGTAATGTCTATAACCAAAATTAGAAAAATGTTGTCTTTGTCCAAATATATATGGTCCTAACTGTATACCACAGCCACATAGTATATTGCATAGCCACGCAGTATATTGCACAGCCACGTAGTATATATCACAGCCCACGTAGTGTATAGCACATGAAATCATATAAAGAAGATGCGTATATCGAACAAACATTATAACAATCTTTCTTGAAGAAAAATAATTTTTCTATCAAAACATACAAAGTCTAAAATTAGTAGCCATATCCATTAGTAGTAGTATTTGGTATATGAGCCAAACAAAAGTGGGTGGCACCACTACTGAGCAGGTAATCTAGCAGAACATAATAATACACACACTATATAGTATGTTCCCATCGCTATAGTGATTCAGGATGGAACCAAACAGCACACACAGTACATAATGCTATCAATAAGTTAATCAAGCCATAGTGGCGTGCCAAAGTACCCATCAACTAAATATGCACATGACAGCTACACATAGTAACATAGTAACATAGTTAGTAAGGCCGAAAAAAGACATTTGTCCATCCAGTTCAGCCTATATTCCATCATAATAAATACCCAGATCTACGTCCTTCTACAGAACCTAATAATTGTATGATACAATATTGTTCTGCTCCAGGAAGACATCCAGGCCTCTCTTGAACCCCTCGACTGAGTTCGCCATCACCACCTCCTCAGGCAAGCAATTCCAGATTCTCACTGCCCTAACAGTAAAGAATCCTCTTCTATGTTGGTGGAAAAACCTTCTCTCCTCCAGACGCAAAGAATGCCCCCTTGTGCCCGTCACCTTCCTTGGTATAAACAGATCCTCAGCGAGATATTTGTATTGTCCCCTTATATACTTATACATGGTTATTAGATCGCCCCTCAGTCGTCTTTTTTCTAGACTAAATAATCCTAATTTCGCTAATCTATCTGGGTATTGTAGTTCTCCCATCCCCTTTATTAATTTTGTACGACATAGGACACTGTGCGAACTAAACAAGTGACAAAATAAAGTAAAGTCTTACCAAAGCTCAGGAGATGGTGCCACTATCCCTACGTGTGTTTCGGCTGTGTGCCTTCATCAGGGGAGTGGCATCATACTCCGGACATGCTCCTATTAAGCTAGAGGTAACCAATAATAGCTAAGTCCCGCCTCGGGGATTGAAGCACATGATAGGGGCAGATGGAATGCCGGTACATGTAGTCCCAGTATATAACACAGCCACGTAGTATATAACAGCCCACGTAGCATATAACACAGCCCACGTAGTATATAGCAGCCATGTAGTATATAGCACAGCCACGTAGTATATAACAGCCCATGTAGCATATAGCACAGCCACGTAGTATAACGCACAGCCACGTAGTATATCACACAGCCATGTAGTATATACCACAGCCACATAGTATATTGCACAGCCATGTAGTATATTGCACAGCCACATAGTATATATCACAGTCCACGTAGCATATAGCACAGCTCATGTATCATTTAGCACAGCCACATAGTATATAACAGCCCATGTAGTGTATAGCACAGCCCACGAAGTATATAGCACAGACCACGTAGTATATAACACAGCCCACATAGTATATAACACAGCCACGTAGTATATAGCAGTGTGGGCACCATATCCTTGTTAAAAAAAGAATTAAAATAAAAAATAGTTATATACTCACCTTCCAGCGGCCCCCAGATGCAGCCGAGGCCTTTAGCGATGCTCCTGCCATGTCTGTTTCCAGTGATGATGTAGCGGTCTTGCGAGACGTCATCTGGGGTCATTACCGCAAAGCATTACTGGGACCGGAGCATCGCGAGGAGTGGGAAAAGATATAATGTTAAAAATTATTTTTAACATTATATCTTTTTACTATTGATATTTAACATTATATCTATTTACTATTGATGCTGCATAGGAAGCATCAATCGTAAAAAGTGAAGCAGTGTTTAAATCCCACCCCAATATCGCTGATTGGTCGGGTTTTTTCTATAGAACATCGCTGCATATTTCTCGCAAGTCACACTGATGGTCCGTGTGTAATCTTTATTTTTCTCACCCCCATAGACTTTAATTGGTGTTTTTTTTGCGCAATATGCTGACAAACTCAGCATGCTGCGATTTTCTCAGCCCGTAAAATACGGCTGCAAAATATACGGCAGATAGGAGCTGCCCCATAGAGAATCATTGGTCCGTGCGCAATGCGTTGTTTTTGCTCCTCTCATACGTCCATAAAACTCTCTAGTGTAACGCCGGCCTAATAGAAATACGGCAGAGAGAGGAAGAGAGGTCAGAGAAGAAGCTTCATAGAAAGACATTGAAGTTACAGATGCCATTTAACCCTTTGGGAGAAAGTAAATCCCACCAGAACTGTAGCAGGTAAAGACCCCAATATCCACAGGTGTCCCTTCTAAATGGGGGGAACTATATCCTCTAATAATCCTTGGACAGTTCTGACAAACACGGAAAAGTGCCCCTTTATGGAGGTGACAGAAAGTCTGTTTAGTCACTTTAGCTTCATAGTATCAGCTCTAATCCAATGGGGGGAGAGCGATTTACCCTGAAGAGTCACAGATTGTGGGGTTGTTATAAAATGTGATATTTAGGGGTTTGTGTTGTCTCATTATAAGAATCACAATGGTTTTGTTCCTTTTCAACTGATAGATACAAACGACCCAACTATGAAAGACGGGAACCAAGAAACATATTACTCTCATAGTACGGGGGGCCCTTTCTTGGCCTGCACACTGTATTACATTCCCGCAGCTGCGATATCCTCCTTACATTATGATAGTACAAGATGCCCCAAGGAATATGCTACCACTAGATAATAAATCCCCACTTATACCCATTGTTAATGCCATGTGGTGCCCCTTTCTTGATTCCCATGCCCAAAATTATGTTCCCACGGTACATGAATTCACATTTGGGTGTTTTCAATTAATATATGAAAGTCTATGAGAAAATTCTATAAGACTATCATATCCAGAAAAAAAAACACATTACTTAGAGACATTGACTTCAAATATCTCCTGTCTTGTTGTTCTTACAAACAAAAAATCTTTTATAAAAGCCTCAAACTTCTGTGTGTGAATCAGACATGAGCTCTAACGTGATAGAAGATTACAGTGCGGGGAAGACGGGAAACCTTCATATAGACGGCCGGTGGTGATGGAGTCAGTGATGGACTCTGGCCAAATATGTTTCTAGAGCCGTAGTAGAAGATGAAGATGTCGTCCTCATCATGAAGTAGTTATTTTTCCTGTCACGTGTAATGAATATCTCCTGCAGTATTGCTAATGCCGATTCCAGTGTCGGTAAATGAGACGAGAATTAGCGTTATGGAAGATGAGTCTATGAGAAACGTATTCAGCTGCCGACTCCGAGGAAGAAACTGCTTGTTGTCTGTGGCCTAAATATATAGGTTTTATTAGTAGATGTAAAGAAGAAAACTAAATACTGTAAAAAAATAAAAATACCATTGTTGCTTTGGTCCCCGCCAGTCTCTGTATTTCCTTCTCAGTCCCAACTATCTTGTGATTCCTACAGCCAATCATTCGTCGAAGCATTAAGTACAATAGCCAGTGATTGGGAGCATGGAGGAGATGTCTTAGTCAGTTATTCAACTTATGTTACAGTCCATACAAGACAAGAGAATACAACATCTACACGTTCTATCTCCTGATATGTTTCCTTTATTATCTCCAGTAATTGTATTATTACACAGGATTTTTATGATGTTACATCGGCTCATCTTCTTCTCATTCAGATCTCTACAATATCGGATCCTCTCAGTAAAGATCTTCTATAGAATTTTCCTGACTTACTCATCAAAGATGGATATGGACAGAGACAAGATGGCGGAGAGGATATTACACCTCACCCTAGAGATCCTCTTCTGGCTTACTGGAGAGGTGAGAGATTTTGATCGCATCACAATACATCATTCTTATCTATGGGAATAACAGATGGACAGAACTGGAGAGGTGAGGACTCTGGAAATGTCTGTAATGAGATTTATTAATGTGTCTCTCCATAACCAGGATTACACAGTAGTGAAGAAGACCTCAAGTGAACGCTGTCAGGATCCTGTGTCTGAGGGATGGGGAAGACCTCTGAGCCCAATCATGGGGCTTCCACCTCATCCCCTGATACATGAGGACATCAATGACCAGAAGATCCTAGAACTCGCCTACAAGATGATTGAGCTGCTGACTGGGGAGGTGACACTGCTGGGAATGCTGGGACATTATACAGTAACGCTATGAAGGGATCGGGGGGATAACGGTATCATTGTATGTGTCAGGTTCTTATAAGGTGTCAGGATGTCGCCATGTATTTCTCCATGAAGGAGTGGGAGTATTTAGAAGAACACAGAGATCTGTAGAAGGACGTCATGGTGGAGGTTCCCCAGCCCATCACATCACCAGGTAATAGACAAGACTAAATACACACAAACTATAAATATCTGTATGAATTTATTCAAAGTATGTGTTTCCTCTAGTTCTATCCAATAAGAGGACAACACCAGAGAGATGTCCCCGTCCTCTTCTTCCACTGGACAGTAAACAAGAAGATCCCAATGTTCCTCAGGATTATCAGGTAGATGGAGAGAATGTGTCATGAGACCTCCCCTATGATGTGTAGATGGCTGTGAAGGTCTTGTGCTCATTCTTGTTTTATCCCCCAGTATTATATGTTTTATACTTGTGTAATGAGAACGGTGGAGATGGCAGGATTAGAGCTGATCATAGATGTGACTTCTCCATCTGTCTGTGACTTTTACAATATTTGTTTCAGGGTGAAGATCTGACCCATATTAATACTACAGAGACATATGTGAGGGGTGATGAGCGGTGTAAGGAGGAGATTCCTACATATGACTACCCAGGTGAGTAGTAACCACTAAATGCAGAGAAGTCACATATTCTTCTAAGTCACCATCTGTGGCTGCTATATGGGTGGTGTAGTCCGGCTGTATGACAATCATGTGGTCTCCATTTTGCCTCTAGACCACAACATTCTCCTCCATCCAAAACTGTTCAAATTACTTTGGGCATTAAAAGCCCATTTCCATAGAATGTATAGCCTGGAGGATCCACCTATCCCCTGAAATTAGGAGACACTGACCGTAACCTGCCCAGATCTGTAAACTACAAAGTAAAATGACAGCGTACATAGAATGTGCTGACAAGTTAGAAAATCACTTCAAGAAAATATTATGATGGGCCTGTAAGAGAAAGCGGAGGTTAATGATGATGTTGGCTTCTAAGGCTTCTTTCACACTAGCGTCGGAATCTCCCCGACGCATTGCGACGGGGAGATTCCGACGCTAGCGTTTAACGCTTTGCACAATGAGTGCAGCGGATGCATTTTTCCGGCGCATCCGCTGCCCCATTGTAAGGTGCGGGGAGGTGGGGGCGGATTTCCGGCCGCGCATGCGCGGTCGGAAAAAGCGGTCCGTCGGGAGAAAAAAACGTTACATGTAGGGTTTTTTTTTCCCGACGGTCCGCCAAAGCACGACGCATTCGTCGCAAGACGGATGCGAAGTGTGCAAATCCGTCGCAAATGCGTCGCCAATAGAAGTCTATGGGGAAAAAAGCATCCTGCAAGCACTTTTGACGCATTGTGACGGATTTACAAAAAACTCTAGTGTGAAAGTACCCTTAGTTTCCTGATATATTATTGGATGAATCTACCTTCTCTCCCTTCTGAGCTGCTGAATGTGCTCATATGGCGCCTACAAGACCAGGTCCAGTCTTTCTGGCCAAACTTCACTTTTATGATCAACAACATTAAATGTACAGTGGGGCCAACTGTGAATTTCTGTACAATAACAACAGAATTTCCCTTTATCCTGACTTTTCAATTTCTTTTAAATCCGACTAACTTCAAGAAGGATTGTGATAAACTCTATAAAAGACATTACACCTGTGCCATGATATATCACATGCCCCCTCTGAACTGCTGGCAGACCCATGACCCCCTGTACTGCTGGCAGACACATGCCCCCCTGTGCTGCTGGCAGACACAAGCCCCCCCTGTACTGCTGAAAGACACATCCCCCCCCTTTGCTGCTGGCAGACACATGCCCCCTCTGTGCTGCTGGCAGACACATGCCCCCCCCTGTGCTGCAGGCAGACAGGCCCCCCTGTGCTGCTGGCAGACACAGCCCCCCCCTGTGCTGCTGGCAGACACGTCCCCCCTGCACTGCTGGCAGACACATGCCCCCCCCTGTACTGCTGGCAGACACATGCCCCCCTGTACTGCTGGCAGACACATGCCCCCCCTGCACTGCTGGCAGACACATGCCCCCCCTGTACTGCTGGCAGACACATGCCCCCCCTGTACTGCTGGCAGACACATGCCCCCCTGTACTGCTGGCAGACACATGACCCCCCCCGTACTGCTGGCAGACACATGCCCCGCCCCGTGCTGCTGGCAGACACATGCCCCCCCCTGTACTGCTGGCAGACACATGCCCCCCCCTGTACTGCTGGCAGACACATGCCCCCCGTACTGCTGGCAGACACATGCCCCGCCCCGTGCTGCTGGCAGACACATGCCCCCCCTGTACTGCTGGCAGACACATGCCCCCCTGTACTGCTGGCAGACACATGCCCCCCGTACTGCTGGCAGACACATGCCCCCCCCTGTGCTGCTGGCAGACACATGCCCCCCCCTGTACTGCTGGCAGACACATGCCCCCCCTGTACTGCTGGCAGACACATGCCCCCTGTACTGCTGGCAGACACATGCCCCCCGTGCTGCTGGCAGACACATCCCCCCCCTGTACTGCTGGCAGACACATGCCCCCCCTGTACTGCTGGCAGACACATGCCCCCCCCTGTGCTGCTGGCAGACACATGCCCCCCCCTGTACTGCTGGCAGACACATGCCCCCCCTGTACTGCTGGCAGACACATGCCCCCTGTACTGCTGGCAGACACATGCCCCCCGTGCTGCTGGCAGACACATCCCCCCCCTGTACTGCTGGCAGACACATGCCCCCCCTGTACTGCTGGCAGACACATGCCCCCTGTACTGCTGGCAGACACATGCCCCCTGTACTGCTGGCAGACACATGCCCCCTGTGCTGCTGGCAGACACACGATAAAATAACAAACACTTAACTCACCTTCTGATGATGGCTCCGTGCTCTCAGCTCCTTGGTTGCTTCCTGTTTCCCAGGCATCGGATCATGTGACCTGGGCACATCGTGATGTCATCACCGTACTGTGCCGATCACATGATCACATACGGCTAAATTTCCAGTTTTTAGTGCCTTTTTTTTCCCTTAGCGGTCAAAAATGAACGCATGTAATAAGTTTTTACATAAATTAAAGATATAGAATTAACGCTATGATCAATAAATTAATAGTCTTTTCAGATTTATTTGTTTGTATAAACAGAAGAGATGTATGAACTTTATTTGTTATACTTTTTAAGAAAAAGTTTTTTGTTAAAAGAAGTATAATATAATAGGTATAATCATTGAATATGTATTGTATTTATGAATAATGATATAGACACAAATTTTACATATACACATGTATTGTATATATGCAAATTAATAGTTTTATGTGTTCTTTATAATTTATATTTTATCATGTATTTTAACTGTTCAAATGAATATATTTATACATGGATAAGTTAAAGCTATATACTGAAAACCACCAAGCAGCAAATACGCTAATGAAGAACGACCAGGTTGTGATCAATTAACATAATTAACTATTCAAGTGGACCTGTGTAGACTATATAACTCCAGCAGCCTATAACGTAATATCATACCTGAGGAAGGCTATTTTTAATAAGCATATAGCCGAAACGCGTTGTTCTATATATTGTTTGTTTTAAATAAATTACTTTGCAAATTGTCTCTTCAGAGAGGAAGAGGACTAGAACTCTAGTGCCACCTATTGGAAGTAGCAATCCTAACAGTCAATGTCGACTCTTTAACGAGCCTTGTCACATGACTTAGGATAATAGCCAAACCAGAATCTCAATTTGCAGATACTGTGTTTCGGGGTACTGCCCCTCATCAGTGCAAAGTGGAGATCTGGTTTGGCTGATTGAGAGGCATCTGATCAGGATCCAAGAAGATTGTTTCTCCTTGCGGAGAGTGACATGATAAGCATGTCGAGGTGAGGAGACTTAAAGCCACAATGCTCCTCCGGGAAATATGCAAATTGTCTCTTCAGAGAGGAAGAGGACTAGAACTCTAGTGCCACCTATTGGAAGTAGCAATCCTAACAGTCAATGTCGACTCTTTAACGAGCCTTGTCACATGACTTAGGATAATAGCCAAACCAGAATCTCAATTTGCAGACACTGTTTCGGGGTACTGCCCCTCGTGAGTGCAAAGTGGAGATCTGGTTTGGCTGATTGAGAGGCGTCTGACCGGGATCCAAATAAATTACTGAAGATTTGTAATACCTCTGCCTGGTGCCGGTTACCTGGGAGCGCTAAATAGACTGGATGAATTTTTTTTTTCTTTCCTGAACTACAGACATTTCCAGAGTCCTCACCTCTCCAGTTCTGTCCATCTGTTACTGCCATAGATAAGAATGATGTAATGTGACGTCACAAGAATCTCTCACCTCTCTAGTAAGCCGGAAGAGGATCTCTAGGGTGAGGTGTAATATCCTCTCCGCCATCTTGTATCTGTCCCTATCCATGTTTATTATTATTTTTATTATTATTATGCATTTTTATAGCGCCATTTATTCCATGGCGCTTTACATGTGAATACGGGGCAAATATAGACAAATACATTAAACATGAGCAGATAACAAGGCACACGAGTACATAAGGAGGGAGGACCCTGCCCGCGAGGGCTCACAGTCTGCAGGGGGTGGGTGAGGATACACTAGGAGAGGGAAGAGCTGGCTGTACGGCTGTTCAGTAGGTTGAGGATCACTGCAGGCTGTAGGCTTGTCGGAAGAGATGAGTCTTCAGGTTCTTTTTGAAGGTTTCTATGGTAGGCGCAAGTCTGATGTGTTGGGGTAGAGAGTTCCAGAGTATGGGGGAAGCACGGGAGAAGTCTTGGATGCGGTTATGGGAAGAAGAGATGAGAGGGGAGTAGAGAAGGAGGTCTTGGGAGGATCGGAGGTCGCGTGTAGGTAGGTACCGGGAGACCATGTCACAGATGTATGGAGGAGACAGGTTGTGGATGGCTTTGTATGTCAGTGTGAGGGTTTTGAACTGGAGTCTCTGGGCGATAGGAAGCCAGTGAAGGGCTTGACACAGGGGAGAGGCTGGGGAATAGCGGGGGGACAGGTGGATTAGTCGGGCAGCAGAGTGTAGGATGGATTGGAGTGGTGCCAGAGTGCTAGAGGGGAGTCCAGAGAGTAGGAGGTTGCAGTAGTCGAGGCGGGAGATGATAAGGGCATGCACTAGCGTTTTTGCAGTGTTGCGGTCAAGGAAAGCACGGATCCGGGAAATATTTTTGAGTTTGAGACGACAGGAGGAGGCAAGGGCTTGGATATGTGGCTTGAAAGAGAGGGCAGAGTCGAGGATCACCCCGAGGCACCGGGCGTGTGGGACTGGGGATAGTGAGCAGCCATTGACATTGATGGATAGGTCTGGTGGAGGGGTAGAGTGAGATGGGGGAAAGATGATGAATTCTGTTTTGTCCATGTTCAGTTGTAGAAAGCGAGCAGAAAAGAAGGCTGAAATGGCAGACAGACAGTGCGGGATTTTGGTAAGCAAGGAGGAGAGGTCAGGTCCGGAGAGGTAGATCTGCGTGTCGTCAGCGTAGAGATGGTACTGCATACCGTGGGATTCTATGAGCTGTCCCAGGCCGAAAGTGTAGATGGAGAAGAGTAGGGGTCCTAGAACAGAGCCTTGAGGAACACCCACTGACAAGGGGCGAAGTGAGGAGGTGGTGTGGGGGAGGGAGACACTGAATGTTCGGTCTGTCAGATATGACGAGATCCAGGAAAGGGCCAAGTCTGTGATGCCAAGGGATGAGAGGATTTGTAGCAAAAGGGAGTGGTCTACAGTGTCAAAGGCAGAAGACAAGTCCAGGAGAAGGAGGACAGAGTAGTGTCGCTTGCTCCTGGCAGTTAGTAGGTCATTGGTGACTTTAGTTAGGGCAGTTTCAGTTGAGTGATGGGAACGGAAGCCTGATTGTAACCGATCAAAGAGGGAGCAGGAGGAGAAGTGGGAGGACAGTTCAAGATGGACGTGTTGCTCCAGCAATTTGGAGGCATAAGGGAGAAGAGATATTGGGCGATAGCTAGACGCAGAGGATGGGTCGAGGGAGGGCTTTTTGAGGATGGGTGTGATCTTGGCATGCTTGAAGGATGAGGGAAAGACACCTGTTGTGAGTGAGAGGTTGAAGAGGTGTGTTAGGGTTGGGATGAAGACCGTGGAAAGGTTAGGGATGAGGTGGGATGGGAGCGGGTCAAGCGTGCAGGTGGTGAGGTGTGATCTTGACAGGAGGGTGGAGAGCTGATCTTCTGTCATGGTGGAGAAGCTGGTTTTGGAGGAGCAGGGTTGAGCAGCTATGTTTGATGGTTAAGTCAGGAAAGTTCTCTTATATAGAAGATCTTCGGGGCGTGGCCTGAGAGTCCATGTGAGCGGACGTGCGGCTGTGAGCTCCCGCCGCTGTATATTGTAAAATCCTGCAGAGCCGCTGCTGTTTGGTCCCTGCGGGGGCTTACTGGCTGCGGGGAGACTTGGAGAGGCCGGCGGTGCTGTTCGGTAGCGCTGGAACCGACGAACATGACCAGGAGACGGCAGAAGGACGCGGGAGCCGGGGATGCAGGCGCAATCCAAGATGGCGCCGACTTGAGGGAAAAGGCAGACAAGGAGAACGCCGCATGCAGAAAGCGCATGGAGGTAGCGGCAAAGCTCCAGCAGTTTGCGAGAGCGGAGGCCGCAGAGGAGGGAGCCGGAGCTGATACCGAAGAGGAGGAGGAGGAGGAGAGCCCAGCAGGAGAACATGAGGTACAACAGGGGAGAAAGGAGAGTAAAATGGCGGTGGCAGAAGGGGGACCCGAGGAAATGGCGCCAGAAGCTGAGCCTACCCTAAGAGACGTTTTTGCGCTAGTCTCTTCATGTAAACAATCTCTGACCATACAGATACAGGAGGTTAAGGGGGACACAGCCCAGATAAACGCAGCCATGCAGAAGATTGACAAACGTGTGGGGGAGGTAGAGGAGAGAGTGAGCACTGCAGAAGACCATATAGTGCAGCTGCAAAAAGCAGAGAAAAAGTTCACTCAAGCAATAGCTGAATTGGCTGCGAAAAATGAGGACTTTGAGAACAGGTCCAGAAGAAATAATATTCGCATAGTGGGCATCCCTGAAAAAGCTGAAGGGAGGAATCCAACGGAATATATTGAAAAATGGCTGTTAGAGACATTTGGAGATATGGCGCTAACAAAAGTGTTCGCGGTAGAAAGAGCGCATAGGGTCCCGCCGAAACCACCTGTCCCTGGAGCGAATCCCCGTACCATGCTCGCCAAAATTCTAAACTATAGAGACAGAGACATTATCCTGAGGAAGGCCAGAGACATGACGGATCTGACAGTTGAAGGTCAAAAGATTGCTATATACCCAGACTATTCTACTCTGGTGCAGAAACAACGGATGATGTTCACGGGTATCAAGAGACGGCTGAGGGAATTGGGTGTGCAGTATTCCATGATGTTCCCAGCAAGACTGAGGGTGGTGGCGTTTGATAAAATTCATTTTTTCCAGAAGCCGGAGGACGCTACCCAGTGGATCGATATTAATGCTAAAAAGCTTAAAGGAAAAGGAGACTGAAACTGTGGGAAGAGTCTGAAGTTGTTTACTTATCTGTCAGTTGGAAAAGAGTCATGTGATTGACAAGCCAAGGGGTATGGGGGGGGAAGAAGGGAGCTGGATTATATCCAGTTAAAGTTAAAGGGATGGTGTAATGGCTGCTGGGAAAGGGGGAGGAAGGGTTTGCGACATATTTTAAGTTTATGCAGGCTTCTTGTGTGTGCAAATAATTCTAAGTTAAAATGTTTTGAGAACGTTATTTTTCAAAATGTCTGAAATCCTGTTATGTACAGTGGTGGGAGGAGGGTTGGGAAGGTAATGCCAAACGGAGTGTTCGCTATGGGCGATGATGCCCCACTCTTGGAAAGAGGTGGAATGGTTAGATGTGAGGGGGGAAGGGTGGGAGGGGGAGTTGGGGGGGGGGGGGGGGGGGAGGGTAGTTAGACAGCCTGAGCTCAAAATTGATGATACTTATAGTGAAGATGAGCCAAGTGATGGGGACCCGTTTTAAGATTTTGTGCTGGAATGTGAGAGGCCTAGGGGAGAAATCTAGACGTGCTGCGTGTTTGCAATATGCAAGAGACCAAAGGGCCTCAATGATATGCTTGCTGGAGACGCATTTGGTAAGGGAAAAAGTGGATGTTTTGAATAGACGATGGATCCAGAGGGGATATCATTCTACCTTCTCCACGTATGCAAGAGGAGTCTCAATCTTGGTTCCAGCGGGAGTTCAGTATGAGGAGGTGAAGGTATATGTGGACGTGGAGGGACAGTATGTACTATTACGGTGTATACTGTATGGAGTGATGCTGTGTGTTGCCGCGATGTATATTCCGCCTCCCTACTCTAGCAGGAAGATTAGAGAAGTAATGGAGCGAGTGGAAAAATGGGGACCGACACCGTTAATAATTATCGGAGATCTAAATAACATCTGTGATGAATATTGGGATAAAAATAAAAATACTCAGAATAGGTCGGAGGGACACATAACAACATTTGGCACCTATATACAGGAGATAGGTTTGATTGATCTGTGGAGGGTTAGACATGTGGGGGAGAGAGGGTACTCATGTTATTCACCGGCACATGCCACACTCTCTAGAATCGATATGGCTCTGGGTAACAGGATCTTGGACACACTGGTTGGGGAGGTGAGATATCTGCCAAGGGCCTTGTCGGACCATAGTCCAATTGAAGTAGAGGTTAGATTGGAGGGGGCTCGCTCGCTAAGTGGGAGAGAATGGAAGATTCATCCTAATTGGTTACAGAGTATTGAGTTGGAAAGTATAGGACGGGAGGTGGCGGAATTCTTTCTCTTAAATGATGGAAGCGCCGACGCTCTTACAATTTGGGATGCAATGAAGGCATACCTGAGGGGACTACTGTTTAGGGACATTAGTAGGTGTAAGCGGAGGACGAGAGAGGTAGAAAAAGCGGCAGTTGAGGAGTTGAAGGAAGCAGAGGATGGGATGGCCACACTGGGAACCCCTGAGGCAGAGAGAAGAATGAAAAACGCACAAAATCATTTGGAAAAAATTCTGCTAGGCAAAGCTGAGAGGAAACGAGATTTCCAAAGGGTATTGTTCTATCAGGAGGGAGAAACAGTGGGACATATGCTGTCGGTAGTGGCTGCTGCTCAGAGAGGTTCTTCATATATACACTCTTTGGATTCTGCTAGTGGAGGTAAAATAACGGAAACACCTGAAATTTTGAGAGCCTTTGCGGACTTCTATGCAGATTTGTATTCCTCTCGGGTTGGTGAATCGGTCGAGGATGCACTGACTTTCTTGGAAGGTCTGGATTTGCCGAGACTGAGTGAGGCAGATAGGGAGAGCCTTGAGGCCCCTATCACTGAGGGGGAATTGAGTCGGGCATTGATGTCTATGGCCAATGGGAAGGCGACTGGGGTCGATGGGTTACCCGCTGAGATCTATAAAGGGTTGGCAGAAGTGTTGATTCCTAGATTAAAAATGGTATTGGAGGAAGCTAGGTCTTGTGGGCGCTTGCCAGCCTCTATGAGAGAGGCCATAATAGTGGTCATTCCAAAGGAGGATAAGGACTTGGGGAAACCGGAGTCATACCGCCCAATTTCTTTACTAACAATTGATGTCAAGCTTCTGGCCAAGGTGTTGGCTCTCCGCCTCTCTAGTGTTATTGCGAGTCTGGTGCATTCGGACCAATCTGGCTTTATGCCGGATAGATCAACGGCGATCAATTTGCGGAGGTTATATGTAAATTTGCAGGTAGAGTCTGATAACTGTGGTCGAAGAGTGATTGTATCGCTAGATGCACACAAGGCGTTTGACAGCGTCGAATGGGGGTACCTCTGGCAGGTGCTGGAATGTATGGGGTTTGGCCCGCAGTTTGTGGCCTGGATACAGCTGTTGTACTCATTACCATCCGCCAGAATTAGAGTAAATGGGGAGCTATCTCGTCCTATAGGGCTGGCTAGGGGTACTAGGCAGGGATGCCCGCTGTCACCCCTCCTGTTCGCGTTGGCTGTAGAACCTCTTGCTGCTAAGATTCGGCAGTCGGATGGGGTCCCTGGGTTTAGGTATGGCAAAGTAGAGGAAAAAATAGCGTTATATGCGGATGATGTTTTGCTGTTCCTGGAGGATCCAGACAATTCACTAAGAGGGGCCGTTGAAATTGTTGAGAGATTTGGTACTGTGTCGGGACTAACAATTAATTGGGATAAGACGGTTCTTTTTAGAGTGGATGACGTAGGAGAGAATGTGAGTGAGGATGTTGGGGATGAGAGGCTGAAGGTGGTTTCCCAATTTAAATATCTTGGAATATGGATTTCGGTGCCGGTGGCGGAGTTTCTGCAAAGAAATTTGACTCCTGTTATGGGGGTACTCAAGGCAAAGGTAGACGCCTGGAATAAGCTACATCTATCGGTCGTCGGTAGGGTAAACCTTATTAAAATGGTCCTTATGCCCAAAATTCTTTATGTTCTGCATAACGCACCAATTTGGATCCCTCGGGGGAAGTTCAGGCAGATTAATGCCCTCTTTAGAAGTTTGATATGGGGTAGACAATATCCACGTATTAGCTTGGAGACGCTTCAACGACCCAAGGAAGATGGTGGTTTGGCTTTGCCCAACCCGGAAATATACTTCCTTGCGGCCCAGAGCCAGCATTTGAAGGGCTGGGCGCGAGGGGCGTCATCCAGTGCAGTACAACAGCTATTGGAAGAGGTGACGGACCGACGACCGATGGCCAGGTGTTTGGAGGATGGCTCATTGGGCGCGCTGGGGAAAATATACCCAACCCTGTTCCTGATTCGTAAATTATGGAATAGATTAAGGCAGATTCGTGGGGTTACAGGGTTGACTAAATTCACACCGATATGGTCTAACCACAACTTAAAGGATTTTGAGGCCCTGGGAGGATTGATGGAATGGCAGAATAAGGGAATTTGCTTTGTTCACCAGATAATCCAGCAGCAGGAGCTGAAGTCCTTTTCCCAATTGCAGGAAGAATTTGGTTTGCGATCCACAGGGGAATATCAGTATGCGCAGATGAGACATGCCTTTAGAGCTCAGAATAAGAAGGCTGATATCAGGGTTCAAGATGATATAGTGTTGGAGTATGTGTGTGGTGAGGGTACTACAAGGGGAGTTATTTCCACTCTGTATAAGGACCTTATGCACACATTTCTGCTAGATTTCCCTATAAAGGCGAGAGCTAAGTGGGAGAGAGAAGTGGGGCCGATGGAAAATGAAACCTGGGAATCGGTGATGGAGTGGGTTCCGCGACTATCCTTGAGTGAACCATATAGGCTCTCGCAGCTATACATTTTGCATAGGGTATATAAATCTCCGGAAGTGTTATACAAAGCGGGATTGCGTGCCAATTCTGGGTGTCCGAGGTGTGCGAGTGAGAAGGCAGGAATATATCACATGATGTGGACGTGTCCGAGACTGGCTGCATTTTGGGTGGTGGTTTTGAGCCGAGTTGAAGCAGCGTATAAGTGCAGAGTTGTTAGAGACCCGATAGTATGTGTGCTGGGATATGTGGAAGAAATTGGAGTTGACAATACTTGGAAGATTGCAATTGCTAGGCTACTCTACATGGCCAGGAAAGTAATAGCACGAAACTGGATAAACGCGGAACCACCTGTGAGAAGGGAATTTCTCCAATATGTTCAACATGGTCTAAAATTGGAAAAGGGGGTGTACAGTAAAAGGGGGAAAATAGAACTCTTTAATAAAATATGGTCTCCTTGGCTTGATTTGGATTGAGGAGTATAGGCGTCGTGTTTCCTAAGACCTGGAAGAGGATAAATTACAAGAGGCAGATAATGCCTCGGTGGGGTGGAGATTGAGACTGAGCTGTCTTATGGGGGAGGGGGGTAGTTGGGGTAATGTTGGGGTTTATTAAAGTAAGAAAATGTGTATCTGATATAATGCAATGCAAATGGCATTCTGTTGTTCTCCTTTTTTTATATTGTTAATAAAAATCTATTTAAATTAAAAAAAATAGAAGATCTTCACCGAGAGGATCCGATATTGTCGAGACCTGAATGAAAAGAAGATGAGCCGATGTAACATCATAAACGATCCTGTGTAATAATACAATTACTGGAGCTAATAAGGGGAACATATGAGGAGATTTATTATTTTACAGCATTTAGTTTTCTTCTTTACATCTACTAATAAAACTTACCGTATTTTTCGGACTATAAGACGCACCGGACCATAAGACGCACCCCAAATTTGGGGTGAAAATTGCAGAAAAAAAGATGGGGGTCCGTCTTATTGTCCGAATTTTACAGTATCTTACCTGAGGGCTGGCGGTGGCAGAGCAGGGTCACAGGAGGCAAGGTGTCGGCAGAGGTGGGGTGATGCTGGGATGAGGAGGTGCTGGGATGAGGAGGTGCTGGGATGAGGAGGTGCTGGGATGAGGAGGTGCTGGGATGAGGAGGTGCTGGGATGAGGAGGTGCTGGGATGAGGAGGTGCTGGGATGAGGAGGTGCTGGGATGAGGAGGTGCTGGGATGAGGAGGTGCTGGGATGAGGAGGTGCTGGGATCAGGAGGTGCTGGGATCAGGAGGTGCAGTGAGAGGTATGGCGTGAGAGGGGTCCCAGGCTTACCGTGCAGGCAATGCAGGCTTACCGTGGTGGCAGAGGTGCGGTGGCAGAGGTGCAGCGGCAGAGGAGGCGCAGTAAGCGGGGTCCCTTTCCCCGGTATGGTGATTCAGCAGCCCGGTAAGCAGCAGAGCCGGGTGAATCCTGTTGTTATCGGTGGGCGCGGCCATCTTCCTGAGGCCGCGCGTGTGCAGGTGAAGCCCTCTGCTTCCCGGGGCTTCAGGAAAATGGCCGTGGGAGGCCGCGCATGCGCAGATGGAGATCGTAGTGGCCATTTTCCTGAATCCCCGGGAAGCAGAGCGCTCCATCTGCGCACGCGCGGCCTCGGGAAAATGGCCGCCACCACCGATAACAACAGGATTCACCCGGCTCTGCTGCATACCGGGCTGCTGCATCACCTCACCGGAGAAAGGGACCCCACTTACTTCGCCTCCTCTGCTGCCACACCTCTGCCGCCGCACCTCTGCCGCTGCACCTCTGCCACCGCACCTCTGCCGCCACGGTAAGCCTGCATTGCGACTATTAGACGCACCCCCCATTTCCCCCCCTTTTTTTGGGGGAAAAAAGTGCGTCTTGTAGTCCGAAAAATACGGTATATATATTTAGGCCACAGACAACAAGCAGTTTCTTCCTCGGAGTCGGCAGCTGAATACGTTTCTCATAGACTTATCTTCCATAACGCTAATTCTCGTCTCATTTACCGACACTGGAATCGGCATTAGCAATACTGCAGGAGATATTCATTACACGTGACAGGAGAAATAACTACTTCATAATGAGGACGACATCTTCATCTTCTACTACGGCTCTAGAAACAGATTTGTCCAGAGTCCGTCACTGACTCCATCACCACCGGCCGTCTATATGAAGGTTTCCCGTCTTCCCCGCACTGTAAGGCTATGTGCACACGTTGTGGATTTGTTGTATTTTTGCAGCGTTTTTTCCACGTGGAAATTATATAAATTCACACTAGATAATTAACCCCTTCATGACCCAGCCTATTTTGACCTTAATGACCTGGCCGTTTTTTGCAATTCTGACCAGTGTCCCTTTATGAGGTAATAACTCAGGAACGCTTAAACGAATCCTAGCGGTTCTGAGATTGTTTTTTCGTGACATATTGGGCTTCATGATAGTGGTAAATTTAGGTCGATAATTTTTGTGTTTATTTGTGAAAAAAATGGAAATTTGGCTAAAATTTTGAAAATTTCGCAATTGTCAAATTTTGAATTTATATTCTGTTAAACGAGAGAGTTATGTGACACAAAATAGTTAATAAATAACATTACCCATATGTCTACTTTACATTAGCGCAATTTTGGAAACAACATTTTTTTTTTGCTAGGAAGTTATAAGGGTTAAAAGTTGACCAGCGATTTCTCATTTTTACAGCAAAATTTACAAAACCATTTTTTTTAGGGACCACCTCACATTTGAAGTCAATTTGAGGGGTCTATATGGCTGAAAATACCCAAAATTGACACCATTCTAAAAACTGCACCCCTCAAGGTGCTCAAAACCACATTCAAGAAGTTTATTAACCCTTCAGGTGCTTCACAGCAGCAGAAGCAACATGGAAGGAAAAAATGAACATTTAACTTTTTAGTCACAAAAATGATCTTTTAGCAACAATTTTTTTTATTTTCCCAAGGGTAAAAAGAGAAACTGGACATCAAAAGTTATTGTACAATTTGTCCTGAGTACGCCGATACCCCATATGTGGGGGGAACTACTGTTTGGGCGCACGACAGGGCTCGGAAGGGAAGGAGCGCCATTTGACTTTTTCAATGAAAAATTGGCTCCAATCTTTAGCGGACACCATGTTGCGTTTGGAGAGCCCCTGTGTGCCTAAACATTGGAGCTCCCCCACAAGTGGCCCCATTTTGGAAACTAGACCCCCCAAGGAACTTATCTAGATGCATAGTGAGCACTTTGAACCCCCAGGTGCTTCACAAATTGATCCGTAAAAATGAAAAAGTACTTTTTTTTCAGAAAATTTTTTTTAGCCCCAATTTGTTCATTTCCACATGGGCAACAGGATAAAATGGATCCTAAAATGTGTTGGGCAATTTCTTCTGAGTACATCGATACCTCATATGTGGTCACAAACCACTGTTTGTGCACACGGTACGGCTCGGAAGGGAGGGAGCGCCATTTGACTTTTGAATGAAAAATTAGCTCCAATCGTTAGCGGGCACCATGTCGCGTTTGGAGAGCCCCTGTATGCCTAAACATTGGAGCTCCCCCACATGTGACCCCATTTTGGAAACTAGACCCCCCAAGGAACTTATCTAGATGCATAGTGAGCACTTTGAACCCCCAGGCGCTTCACAAATTGATCCGTAAAAATGAAAAAGTACTTTTTTTTTCACAAAACATTTCTTTTAGCCTCAATTTGTTCATTTCCACATGGGCAACAGGATAAGATGGATCCTAAAATTTATTAGGCAATTTCTCCTGAGTACACTGATACCTCACATGTGGGGGTAAACCACTGTTTGGGCACACGGCAGGGCTCGGAAGGGAAGGAGCGCCATTTGACTTTTTGAATTAAAAATTAGCTCCAATCGTTAGCGGACACCATGTCGCGTTTGGAGAGCCCATGTGTGCCTAAACATTGGAGCTCCCCCACATGTGACCCCATTTTGGAAACTAGACCCCCCAAGGAACTTATCTAGATGCATAGTGAGCACATTGAACCCCCAGGTGCTTCACAAATTGATCCGTAACAATGAAAAAGTACTTTTTTTTCACAAAGAAATTATTTTGGCCTCAATTTGTTCATTTCCACATGGGCAACAGGATAAATTGGATCCTAAAATGTATTGGGCAATTTCTCCTGAGTACAGTGATACCTCACATGTGGGGGTAAACCACTGTTTGGGCACACGGCCGGGCTTGGAAGGGAAGGAATGAATGAAAAATTAGCTCCAATCGTTAGCTGACACCATGTCGCGTTTGGAGAGCCCCTGTGTGCCTAAACATTTGAGCTCCCCCACATGTGACCCCATTTTGGAAACTCGACCTCCCATGGAACTAACCTAGATGTGCGGTGACCACTTTAAACCCCCAAGTGCTTCACAGAAGTTTATAACGCAGAGCCGTGAAAATAAAAAATCATTTTTCTTTCCTCAAAAATTATTTTTTAGCCCGCAATTTTTTATTTTCACAAGAGTAACAGGAGAAATTGGAGCCCTAAAGTTGTTGTCCAGTTTGTCCTGAGTATGCTGATACCCCATATGTGGGGGGGAACCACTGTTTGGGCACACGTCGGGGCTCAGAAGGGAAGTAGTGACGTTTTGGAATGCAGACTTTGATGGAATGGTCTGCGGGCATCATGTTACATTTGCAGAGCCACTGATGTGCCTAAACCGTAGAAACCCCCCACAAGTGACCCCATTTTGAAAACTAGACCCCCCAAGGAACTTATCTAGATATGTGGTGAGCACTTTGAACCCCCAAGTGCTTCACAGAAGTTTACAACGCAGAGCCGTGAAAATAAAAAAATAATTTTTCTTTCCTCAAAATGATGTTTTAGCAAGCAATTTTTTATTTTCACAAGGGTAACAGAAGAAATTGGACCCCAATAGTTGTTGTCCAGTTTGCACTTAGTATTCTGGTACCCCAAATGTGGGGGTAAACCCCTGTTTGGGCACACGTCGAGGCTCGGAAGGGAAGTAGTGATGCTTTGAAATGCAGACTTTGATGGAATGGTCTGCGGGCGTCATGTTGCATTTGCAGAGCCCCTGATGTGCCTAAACAGTAGAAACCCCCCACAAGTGACCCCATTTTGGAAACTAGACCCCCCAAGAAACTTATCTAGATATGTGGTGAGTACTTTGAACCACCAAGTGCTTCACAGAAGTTTACAACGCAGAGCCGTGAAAATAAAAAAATAATTTTTCTTTCCTCAAAATGATGTTTTAGCAAGCAATTTTTATTTTCACAAGGGTAACAGGAGAATTAACATGCTGCGGAAAATACAACACAGCGTTCCCGCGCGGTATTTTCCACACCATGGGCACAGCAGATTTGGTTTTCCATAGGTTTACATGGAACTGTAAAGCTGATGGAAAACTGCTACGAATTCGCAGCGGCCAATCCGCTGCGGATCCGCAGCCAAATCCGCACCGTGTGCACATAGCCTAATTCTAAGGGTATGTGCACACGATGCGGAAAACGCTGCGGATCCAGAGCTTTTCCGCCGCTGCGGGTCCGCAGCAGTTTCCCATGAGTTTACAAAAAATGCTGCGCACATGCTGCGTAAAAAACTGCGCGGAAACGCAGTGGTTTACATTCCGCACATTTCACTTCTTTCTGCGGATTCCGCAGCGGTTTTACAACTGCTCCAATAGAAAACCGCAGTGAAATCACCAGAAAAACCGCAGTAAATCCGCCCGCAGCGGTTTTGCACTGCGGATTTATAAAAACCGCTGCGGAAAAATCTGCAGAGGACCAGAATACATGTGCCTGTTCCCTAACCCTAACCCTAGTTCTAACTGTAGTGGAAAAAAAAAATGTCTTTATTTTATTATTGTTCCTACCTGTGGGGGTGATAAAGGGGGGGTTCATTTACTTTTTATTTTATTTTGATCACTGTGATAGGTTTTATCACAGTGATCAAAATGTACATGGAAGGAATCTGCCGGCCGGCAGATTCGGCGGGTGCACTGCGCATGCGCCCGCCATTTTGGAAGATGGCGGCGCCCATGGAGAAGACGGACGGACAACGGGAGCCTCGGTAAGTATAATGGGGGGAGATCGGGGCACTGCGGGGGCGTCGGAGCACGGAGGGGTGGCATAGGAGCACGGGGGGAGCGGACTGGAGGACAGGGGAGCGGGGCACAGGACGGAGGGGAGCGGACCACAGGTCGGTGGACTGGGGGGGGCGATCGGTGGGGTGGGGGGGTGCGATCGGTGGGGTGGGGGCCATCAGTGTTTCCAGCCATGGCCAATGATATTGCAGCATCGGCCATGGCTGGATTGTAATATTTCGCCAGTTTTTTAGGTGAAATATTACAAATCGCTCTGATTGGCAGTTTCACTTTCAACAGCCAATCAGAGCGATCGTAGCCACACCCCCTGGGCTAAAGTACCACTCCCCCTGTCCCTGCAGATCGGGTGAAATTGGAGTTAACCCTTTCACCCGATCTGCAGGGACGCGATCTTTCCATGACGCCACATAGGGGTCATAGATCGGATTGGCACCGACTTTCATGACGTCTACGTGGCATCAAAGGTCGGGAAGGGGTTAAAGCAATGTTAATCAATGGCATTCCTGAATTTGTGTGCACATGCTGCGGAAATTTCCGTCCTTATTCTCAGCGTTTTATTTTCTGCAGCATGTCAATTGTTTTTGCAGATCTGTAGCATTCCTGCATCCATTGACTTCCATTGAGTCAGTCAAATCCGCAACAAAACCACAGGTGTAAAAAGGTTTGCGGACTTGCTGCAGATGTGCTAGCAAAAACACTGCAGAAAAGGAAATGATGTCAGAAGGTGGAAGAGTGTGTTGGCGAAGAATATGTGTGTGAGCGGAGAATATGTGCGTCTGTCTGCGGGTGTCTATGTGTGTCGGTGTGGGTGTCTGTGTATGTGTGTGCGGGTGTCTGTGTGCATATGTCTGTGTGCGGATGTGTGCCAGTGTGTGCGGCTATGTTCGGTAATGCTACCAGCGGTACTGTTGGTCACAGTGCTGCGGGATCATGCTGGCAGATGTCAGCGTGATTCCACAGCTGATAGTAACTCGCAGTGGTGACCTATGGTAAAAAAGCAGGCGTGGGCCGAGGAGACTACTGCTCCCATCCAGCTATGTCTGCTGTTACTGATAACAGTGACAGCAGATGCTGCTGATGGGAGAGTTGTATCATCTGCCGGCGCCTGTGTTCACAGTTAAAAACAAAAAGTAAAATTACCTACATATTGACATAAAAATAAAAACCCATTATACGCACCTCACACCAAATCCCTGATGCTCTCGTCTCCTAGAAATAATGTAAAATAATAAACCACCATATACTCCCTGTCCGCCATAGTCCAGGTAATCCAGATTGTCCCACGATGATCTCACGTGTAGTATAGTCACATTGTGAGATGTGACCGCTCTACCAGGCCTCCGGTGATACACTGACAGGAGATAATATCTCCCGCAGTGTATCAGCTGATCAGCTCCAGTGCTGTCACTTATGGCACTACCACTGTGAGAGAGAACTTTCCCACACAGTGGTGCCGTAAGTGAGAGCACCGGAGCTGATGAACTCCGGTGAACTCTCACAGCAGCGCAGTGATACACTGTGGGAGGGATTACCTCCTGTCAGTATATCGCCGGAGGCCGGGTAGAGCGGTCACATATCCCGATGTGACTGTTCTACATGCGAGATCATCGTGGGACACTCATTATTAAATGGGCTACGTGTGACAGGGAGTATTATATGTTGGTTTATTATTTTATTTTTGTTACAGGACAACGAGGGCGTCCAGGTTTAGGCATTCAGTAAGTATGGTAAATTAATATTCAATAAAGGAGTCTGTGATTATTTCAAATAAAGGAGTTTATTCTGGCCTTGTCTTTATTTACCATGTAACTATGGGGTTAGTAATGGATAGGTGTCTTATAGACCCTCTCCATTACTAACCTGTGGGCTTCATGTCATCTGACAATACAAAAATGAAATCAACCCCACAAATATGAACTCCACTTGCGACCGCTACACGGCCTGTGGGAAGAGCGAGGCTAAGTGCCAGAATTGGTGCATCTTAGAGATGCACAATTTATGGGATGGCTGAGAGCTGACGGTTTTAGCCTTGGGGGGGGGGGGGGGGGGCAATATCCATGGCCCCTTCCCAGACCGTCTGCCTAGCCTTTGCTGGTTTAATTTTATAGGGGGACCCCATGTCAATTTTTTTTTTTACTGTGAGCTGATATTAATAGCCTGGGAACCTTTATGGCTGTTGGCTTCTTCCCAGAATGTTAACATCAGCTCTTAGTCATCAGCTTTCCCTCTGCTGGTTATTAAAATTATGCGGGAGCCCACAGCCCCTTGTTCAGGATAATGGCCCCTACCAGCCATACACTCAGTATGAGAGTCCCAACAACTCTTCTCTTAATATGATACCCCACAATTCCTGATAATAAAAAAAAAACACAGACACTGCTCAACCTACCCTGTTCCTGAGGTGAACTGGTTTGGTCTGTGACCTGTGAGTACTGATGCTACATACTACAGGTGTACAGCTCTGGCAAAAATTAAGAGACCACTGCAAAATGTTCAGTTTGGCTGATTTTTCTCTTAAAAAAATACCTATAAAGTAAAATGTAAATTGTTCTTTTAGTCTTTAAACGTCTGACAACATGTTACCGAATTCCCAAGCAATAAATTTTGTTCTGTTTTTTTCTGAAAAGGAGAAATGTTCAAAATTGAAAAAAGTGCTTTGAGACCTCAAATCATGCAAAGAAAATAAGTTCATAATAATTTAGAAACAACAATACTAATGTTTTAACTCAGGAAGAGTTCAGAAATCAATATTTTGTGGAATAACCATGATTTTAATCACTGCTTTCATGCGTCTTGGCATGCTTTCCACCAGTCGTTCACACTGCTTCTGGGGCAAACATGTAAGCAGTTCTTCTTTAATGGTTTGTGACTATCCATCATCCTCCTGATTACATTCCAGAGGTTTTCAATGGGGTTCAGGTCTAGAGAATAGGCTGCCCATGACAGGGTTTTGATGTGGTGGTCTCTTAATTTTTGCCAGAGCTGTAATGTAGTAATGTCATTGTGCCTGCAGTGCATGGAGTCTCATGGAGGGAGTTTATGACTTCTTGATTCACTATTCTATTCAATGGTGTCACCATCATGAGACTGTGGATATCGCTGAAATCGTGATGATGGGAAGAAGAGAATGACCAATACCACACCCCACCGAGCCCTCTCAATTCATAGGCAACATAGTGACTGAGTGGGCTACCTTTATAGATGATACACTCCTGCCTATCCAACTATTGTATGGTAAATATCTCATAGGTCCTGGGTTCAATAGTATCTGCACCAAGAATGAGGCTGAATATTTATTAATTAGTTGTTGGTGGTCAGAGGTAGTCGGTGAAGTGGATGGTACCATATTGTGCATGTAGGGGGCAGTAATGTGGGAACATTAGAAAGTGGGGGGATGGCAGTACTGTGGGGACATTATACTGTGTGTGAGGGGGATGCCAGTCCTGTGGAAATATTATCTTGTGTGTGGGAAGCTGCTATTTTTGGAACAATACACTGTATATGATGGGATGGTGGTATTGTGGGAACATTATACTGTGTGGAGGGAATGGTGGTATTGTGAGAAGATTATACTGTGTGTGGTGGGATGGAGGTACTGTAGGAACATTACTGTATACTATGTGGAGGGAATGGCAGTACTGTGTGAACATTATACTGTGTGTGGTGGGATAGCGGTACTGTGGGAACATTATACTGTGTGTGGGTGGATGGCGGTACTGTGGGAACATTATACTGTGTGTGGGGGTATGGCGGTACTATGAGAAGATTATACTGTGTGTGGTGGGATGGATGTACTGTGGGAACAATATACTGTGTGGGGGTATGGCGGTACTGTGATAATATATTTTGTGTGAGAGATGCCAGTACTGTGGAAACATTATACTGTGTGAGAGGCATCATATATATTGCATAAGGCCTCTTTCACATTTCCATCGGTACGGGGCCGTCGCAAACCGTCGGCCCGATGTACCGACGGGCGTTGTGCAAAGTAGTGCACAACTTGAGCAGCGGATGCAGTTTTCAGACGCATCCACATCCCCATTATGAGTTCCGGGGAGGAGGGGGTGGAGTTTCGGCCGCGTCGCACAAAAAAAGTTACATTGAACTTTTTTTGTGACGACGGTCCGCCAATTACGACGCATCCAGTGCACGACGTACGGAACGGGTGTCCATACGTCGCGATGCATCGGTATTACAAGTCTATGTGCAAAAACGCATCCTGCGGGCAACTTTGCAGGATTTGTTTTTTTTGCACAGAAAGACGCATTGCAACGTCTTTATAAAGACGGAAGTGTGAAAGTAGCCTAAGGGGTGTAAAAAGGAGGGTCATAAGAGCAAATCCTCAGGGCTGTGCTGCACTTGTACAAAAAGACTGCTATCTGCCGTCCAGACGGGACCATGGGAAATCAATGGGAAGAGGGAGGTTTCAGGAAGAGTCTAGATGGTGCACCTGGTCAGGAGACCTTGATGACGCAGGTTACTGATATTATAAAGGCCAGAGCCCCAAAGGCAGAACAGATTTGGCGCCAAGCAAAGGAAAGGAAAGGGGTGCGGGGAAGAATCTGAGGTACCAGCTCATGGTAAAGTGCCCGAGCCAGCTGGTTGTGGGGCAGAACCCTGCTTACAGGGGCATAATGGGGGCATTACACTGTATGGGGGCCAAGAAAGGGGCCCTGTACTAGGAGAACAATCCGTTCCCTCACTTCCTGTCCTCCATAGTTGGGTCGTATGTATCTATTACAGGAAACAGAACAAAAACTTTATGATTCTTATAAAGTGGCAACAAAAACACCAGAAGAGTCTCAGAGCTGAAGGGGTTAATGTCCCCCGCGCTCAGTAATGGGGAATCTCCACATACCTCCACCTGCATAGCCGCACCCCACATATATGGCTGTTCTGTGCACACAGGACCTGTGATGAGGTCACAGGAGGGGAGGAGTCAGGGGTCACATGATCAGGGGCCTCGGGGAATGATATCCGCAGTGTAGACGCTACATGGAAACTTCTCCTCAGTCAGTGACATTTCCGCCATTATTTCCCCTCACTACTGGCACAATTACCCCGCGCCGCCTTTTCTACACAGTGTTATGTGTGGACTGTAACGTGTGATTTCTCTGGAGACAAATAGACCCCACACATGAGGGAATTATCACCAGTTACCGGACGTCTACTATATGGCGGCATATGATTGTGCTATCGACTCCATACCAGAAGCTAAAATGCCGAAATCTCGCTTATTTATCACCTTTTGGAGTCCGGCTAAGGCTCATATACGGCCATTGTCACGCAAGGTGAAAGATTGACTAATTGCAACACAAAATTATAAGGGAAAGGGGAGCCTAATGCTAGGGAAGCAGGGAGTGGAAACCCGTAGGCAGAACTAATGTCACACTGTCTTCCTTAAGACCCTAAATAGGTTCCTCCCCTATCGCCGAGCAGGATACCTAAGTCCTGCCAGACCTTAGCAGTACTAAAAGCGGATAGGATCAGGCTCAACCACTGTTAGGTGCTCAGGGGTAAAACGGTAAGACAATACAGAACATCTAACCCCGGCACACTCCAAAAACGTGAAGACAGAACTGTTGCTATCAAAGTTTTTTTTTTATATATCTTGTGCAAAAGAGAATGGTTTCCAACTTTTCGGCTCAGGCCCGAGCCTTCGTCAGGAAGACAATCTTATGGTAGTTATATCATATGTAGGTCCCGGGCTCTCAGATTGCCCTATGGAAGTCTGTAAAAAGTGGTCTTGATTGGCCAGCAGAATGGAATTAAATGAAATTGTTCACACCCATAGTGGACTATCCTTTGTTATCAATTGCTAGGCAAGGAGCCTCCACACTGAAGCCTTCACTAACAAGGACACAGGGTGGGAGACACATGCCAGCTGCAGCCTTCCCTATGAAAAGTGAATAAGGCTCATTGTGGTCCAATTACCTCTTACAATACCTTATGTGCAATCCATTACTTTTGAAACATATAAAAGCTAAGTCTACCTCAATACATTTGTATTCCTAGCAATTGATAACAAAGGATAGTCCACTATCCTCCAATTTTTGATTTGTTATAATTATTTTATATTTTTCTTGATATATTTTTTCTGACATTTTCCTACATTCATTATACGACATTTGGACATCTGGTCAGTAGACGTGTTTTGGAATTGTGGATATTTAATTTACATCAAATTATATTCTTTTCTGCATTTTTTGCCTACCTTGCATGGTCATTGCAAATTACATCTCATGAGGTTTATAAGTACCTACCTGCCTGTTTCATGTGCATCTTTATTGTAGATGCCTTTGTGTCTTATGTGTATTTTTAAATGTTTTTAAATTTTTTTTGTGCACTTGGTGTTTCAATAAAGACCTGTTTTTCATCATATATCTTTGGTGTGTGCACTATCTATTGCGCAACTTTTTATTTCTCACATGTGTATTCCTCTGCGCATTTAGCTGCACCACCTCTTATATTGATATTATTTGCGGTGCCCGCCTTTCTCATACAGTAAAATTTCATACTTTTCCTGTTTCCCATCTTTTTGGGTTCTTGGTGGTGGCACGCTTTGCCTTTGATTAGCATTGAATCGGTCGATTTGACTTAACATTTTGATATCTAATAATTTTTCTTGTATGTTTTTTTCATAGTAGTTTGATTTACCATGGTCTTTGATTTGAATGCCAGAGAGGCAGCCTGGACAGGCATTTCTTGCAACCGTGGAAACGGACAGCACAGATTTTGATAAATTAACAAGAGAGTTGATACGCACAAATCTATCACCAGGGTATGTGTTGTGAATTCTGCTTTTGGGTTCCCTCCAGTGGTTGTAGGTGGGAATGCAGTTGTCCCTGAGTTGCAGTCCTGGCCAGGTGTATCTGCTGATTGCAGTTCTGACTGGGATATTTAGATGTGCAGGATTCATTAGTCTTTGCCAGTTGTCCACGGTTCTGGGAGGTTTTGGATCTTTGTCTGGTTCCTCCTGCCTTGCTGCAAATTCAGCAAAGATGAGTGTCTGGTTTTTGTTTCTGTGGTACACATGCTGTGTGCTTAATAATTCTGTGCTATTCATTTGTTTTCTCTTGTCCAGCTTAGATTGTGTCAGTGTTTTCTCAGTCTTGTTGGATTCTCTGGAGTTGCAGATATACGCTCCACATCTTTAGTTAGATGGTGGAATTTTTTGTATTTTCTGCTGTGGATTTTTTTGGAAGGGTTTTAATACTGACTGCACAGAACTCTGTCCTATCCTTTCCTATTTTAGCTAGAGTGGCCTCTTTTGCTAAATCCTGTTTCCTGCCTGCGGGTGTCTTTTCCTCTACTACTCACAGTCAATATTTGTGGGGGGCTGCCTATCCTTTGGGGTTCTGCTCTGAGGCAAGGTAGATTTCCTATTTCCATCTATAGGGGTATTTAGTCCTCCGGCTGTGTCGAGGTGTCTAGGATTTGTTAGGCACACCCCACGGCTACTTCTAGTTGCGGTGTTAAGTTCAGGATTTGCGGTCAGTACAGGTTCCACCAACTCAGAGAAAGTTCCATGCGGCTCCAAGTTCACCGGATCATAACAGGTATGGTGGA
This sequence comes from Ranitomeya imitator, assembly GCF_032444005.1. Lineage (NCBI taxonomy): Eukaryota > Metazoa > Chordata > Amphibia > Anura > Dendrobatidae > Ranitomeya > Ranitomeya imitator. The sequence continues at coordinate 321,217,656 of NC_091283.1, forward strand.
ATGAACATTGCTTGGAGGAGTATTTAAAAATCTCCATTTTCCCACGTGGCCTTCGTGTCCAGATTTTCCCTGCTTGGGAGGTTACCCCAGATTTTAAATCTACATGGGAGACTGGTCTAGCACAGTGTTCCAGGATTATCATTAATCTTTTGTTACAGCATGACAATGAATTACTTTCAACACTTAAACTCAAAATCAAGAATTTAGAGACAGCTCTTGAGTTTTGATTTAGCTACACAAGTACAACCTTTTCAAATAAAATTAAAGGACATTATATCGAAATATGAAAAGGAGATTATTGAAGGAAAAAAGAAAAACTCAAACGGGATAGACAGGATTTTGAGAGGGGCACGGCATATAAATGGAGACAGAGGGACAATAGTAGACCAATGACATCTAATGCTTCATCCAAGCTCACTACACATTTTGAACACAGCCTTAGTGATTTTTTTAGCCACGAACACGAGCAACACAGACGGAGGACTAGGCATTGCAGAAGAAAGGCGAAACACCAGACAGCAACACCCTTATCAAGCCTGGGGAGAGAGGAAGAAAACCGGATGGTAGATCTGGTGGACAACCAGTTACAGATTATTAATCTCACATCTCACACTCTTACTGAATGAAGCCGAGAGGTCAGTCCGACAAAAGGGTTTCACTTTTTCACGTATGTATATGACAAGTTCATTATTATCAAGGACTTATACCTCTTTTGTAGGAAAATTGTTTTATGAACCTTGTATAATAAACCAGATCTGCTTCCTGATTCTTCCCCTGCCCTGGACAGACAAGTCTTCTCGGACCTACTGGATTTATTACATGAAAATGAGACACGGACAGGTAGGAGGCCTTTTACCCTTAGATCTCCATCTACTACTTCCCCATCGCTATCTTTGATACCTTCAGTTAAGATATTCTTTGATGTCATGCAAGAAGAGATTGAGAACCTACCCCTCAATAATACCAGGAACAAAAATGTATCTTTGGAGGAGAGGAGGGCCCTCTCTAGTTTAAAGTCCAACACAGGGACAACGTGGTTCTGTGGCCAGTGGATATGTATTTAGGGGAGGTGATTACACATTTGAATAATGCTCATAAATACTCCAAGTTACCTTCCGATCCCACTATAATTTTTAACAATAAATTAGAGCGATTACTTCAGTCTGCCCTATCTGAGGGCATCATCAGTCAAAAAGAGAGAGATTACATTTTTATTAAACAACCCATTATACCCACCTTTTACCTTCTACCGAAGGTCCACAAGAGCCTTGTTTGCCCCCCTGGGAGACAAATTGTCTTGAGAACTGGGGGTCTTGGTGAGAGAGCATGTATCTAAATACTGTAGATTATTTTCTACAACCCTTGGTACTTAATTTGCCTTCATACTTGAGAGATTCTTCACATTTTAACAATATGGTACAACATTTGAAATTACCAGAGGGGGCTTTGTTGGTTACAGTGGACGTTGAGTCTCTGTATACCAGCATAGCACATGATCATGGTTTGGCAGCCGTTAATCATTTTTTGAATTTGAGTGGCAGTTTTGATATTCAACACTAGGGTTGAGCGTCTTTTACTTTTATAGGATCGGGTCGGGTTTCACGAAACCCGACTTTTTCAAAAGTCGGGTCGAGTGAAATCGGCCGATCCTATAAAAAAGTCGGGGTCGGCCGAAACTCGAAACCCAATGCAGTGCATTGGGTTTCCAATGGTTTCCAGGGTCTGAAGGAGAGGAAACTCTCCTTCAGGCCCTGCGATCCATATTTAAGTGTAAAATAAAGAATTAAAATAAAAAATATCGCTATACTCACCCTCGGACGCGCCCTGGTACTAACCGGGAACTTTCCTTCCTTCGAATCAGCGCTTGCAGGACCTTGCGGTGACGTCGCGGCTTGTGATTGGTCGCGCGACCAATAACAAGCCGCGACGTCACCGCAAGGTTCTGCAAGCGCTGATTCTTAGGAAGGAAGGCTGCCGGAAAGAAGCAGGGCGCGTCTGAGGGTGAGTATATTCCTATTAGGTATATACTCACCCTCGGACGCGCCCTGCTTCTTTCCGACAGCCTTCCTTCCTAAGAATCAGCGCTTGCAGGACCTTGCGGTGACGTCGCGGCTTGTGATTGGTCGCGCGAGCGGTCACATGGGCGGTCGCGCGACCAATCACAAGCCGCGACGTCACCGCGACGTCACCGCAAGGTCCTGCAAGCGCTGATTCGAAGGAAGAACGGCTGCCGGTTAGTACCAGGGCGCATCAGAGGGTAAGCATAGCGATATTTTTTATTTTAATTCTTTATTTTACACTTAAATATGGATTCCGATACCGATTTCGGATATTGCAAACATATCGGAACTCGGGATCGGAATTCCGATACCAGATTCAGAAGATCGCCGACCTCATGGCCGACCCCACACAGGGGTCGGGTCGGGTTTCATGAAACCCGACTTTGCCAAAAGTCGGCGACTTCTGAAAATGGCCGACCCGTTTCGCTCAACCCTATTCAACACAATACATTTCTTCTCAGTTTATTGAAATTTGTTCTCACTTGCATTATTTCATTTTTGATTTTTGTTTCTACCGTAAGATTTCTGGTACAGCAATGGGTGCACGCTGTGCCCCCTCCTTCACCAACCTTTTCATGGGTTGGTGGGCGGGTGCGTGCGTGTAGCCCTCACCGGAATTTCAGTTACACATTTTGTGTTGGTTACATTTTATTGATATTTTTTTAATTTGGACTGATACAAGAGAAAGTTGTGAGACTTTTATTCAAACACTCAATGTAAATTCTCTGAACATAAGCCTCACATATCACATTTCTTCTTCAGTTGCTGAATTTTTGGATCTTAACCTCTTCACCCCCAAGGGTGGTTTGCACGTTAATGACCGGGCCAATTTTTACAATTCTGACCACTGTCCCTTTATGAGGTTATAACTCTGGAACGCTTCAACGGATCCTGGTGTTTCTGACATAGTTTTCTCGTGACATATTGTACTCCATGATAGTGGTAAAATTTCTTTGATATTACTTGCATTTATTTGTGAAAAAAATGGAAATTTGTTGAAAATTTAGAAACTTTCGCAATTTTCCAACTTTGAATTTTTATGCAATTAAATCAGAGATATGTCACACAAAAAACTTAATAAGTAACATTTCCCACATGTGTACTTTACATCAGCACAATTGTGGAACCAAAGTTTTTGTTAGGGAGTTATAAGGGTTAAAAGTTGACCAGAAATTTCTCATTTTTACAACACCATTTTTTGATAGGAACCACATCTCATTTGAAGTCATTTTGAGGGGTCTATATGATAGAAAATAACCAAGTGTGACACCATTCTAAAACTGCACCCCTCAAGGTGCTCAAAACTACATTCAAGAAGTTTATTAACCCTTCAGGTGTTTCACAGGAATTGTTGGAATGTTTAAATAAAAATGAACATTTAACTTTTTTTCACAAAAAAATTATTTCAGCTCCAATTTGTTTTATTTTACCAAGGGTAACAGAAGAAAATGGACACCAAAAGTTGTTGTACAATTTGTCCTGAGTACGCCGATACCCCATAGGTGGGGATAAACCACTGTTTTCGGCGCATGGCAGAGCTCGGAAGCGAAGGAGCGCCATTTGACTTTTCAATGCAAAATTGACTGGAATTGAGATGGGACGCCATGTTGCGTTTGGAGAGCCCCTGATGTGCCTAAACATTGAAACCCCCCACAAGTGACACCATTTTGGAAAGTAGACCCCCAAAGGAATTCATCTAGATGTGTTGTGAGAGCTTTGAACCCCCAAGTGTTTCACTACAGTTTATAACGCAGAGCCGTGAAAATAAAAATTCTTTTTTTTCCCACAAAAATAATTTTTTAGCCCCCAGTTTTGTATTTTCCCAAGGGTAACAGGAGAAATTGGTCCCCAAAAGTTTTTGTCCAATTTGTCCTGAGTACGCTGATACCCAATATTAGAACAAAGAACCTAAAGTATGGAAATCAATGTCTATGATAAAAACGTGTATAAATGTATATCTAATACCCAAAAGAGTAAAAAACAAGGAAAGGTACGGTATAATAAAATGCCTTTATTAAAATTAATAAATACTGTTACAGTATTTGTTATATTTTGCTATTTTTGCTGCTCTTCATTTTTCTGTATACATTCTGTCCTCCAGTTACAGGCACACTTTTGTGATTGCCCATTGTTGCCCTGTGTATATATATATATAATTATATATTAATTTTAATAAAGGCATTTTATTATACCGTACCTTTCCTTGTTTTTTACTCTTTTGGGTATTAGATATACATTTATACACGTTTTTATCATAGACATTGATCTCCATACTTTAGGTTCTTTGTTCCATTATTATACCGAATGGTCTGCCATTCATGTACTAAGTGGTGGTCTTTTGGTACTTGCGCACTTGCACAATCTCTTTATTATTACTATTTCAGCCCAGTTGTGGTTATAATATTATTAGTTATTCCCTTGACCGCCACTTTTGTTCTGATACCCAATATGTTTGGGGGAACCACCGTTTGGGCGCATGGGAGAGCTTGGAAGGGAAGGAGCGCCATTTGGAATGCAGACTTAGATGGAATGGTCTGCAGGCGTCACATTGCGTTTGCAGAGCCCCTAATGTACCTAAACAGTAGAAACCCCCCACAAGTGACCCCATATTGGAAACTAGACCCCCCAAGGAACTTATCTAGATGTGTGGTGAGCACTTTGACCCATTAAGTGATTCACAGAAGTTTATAATGCAGAGCCATAAAAATAAAAAATCATATCTTTTCACAAAAAATGATCTTTTTGCCCCCAATTTTTTATTTTCCCAAGGATAAGAGAAGAAATTGGACCCCAAAAGTTGTTGTACAATTTGTCCTGATACCCCATATGTGGGGGTAAACCACTGTTTAGGCGCTTGGCACAGCTTGGAAGGGAAGGAGCGCCGTTTGACTTTTCAATGCAAAATTGACAGGAATTGAGATGGGACGCCATTTTGCTTTTGGAGAGCCCCTGATGTGCCTAAACATTGAAACCCCCACAAGTGACACCATTTTGGAAAGTAGACCCCCTAAGGAACTCATCTAGATGTGTTGTGAGAGCTTTGAACCCCCAAGTGTTTCACTACAGTTTATAACGCAGAGCCGTGAAAATAAAAAATCTTTTATTTTTCCACAAAAATTATTTTTTAGCCCCCAGTTTTGTATTTTCCCAAGGGTAACAGGAGAAATTGGACCCCAAAAGTTGTTTTCCAATGTGTCCTGAGTACGCTGATACCCCATATGTTTGGGCGCACGGGAGAGCTCGGAAGGGAAGGAGCACTGTTTTATTTTTTCAACGCAGAATTGGCTGGAATTGAGATCGGACGCCATGTCGCGTTTGGAGAGCCCCTGATGTGCCTAAACAATGGAAACCCCCCAATTATAACTGAAACCCTAATCCAAACACACCCCTAACCCTAATCTCAATGGTAACCCTAACCACACCCCTAACCCTGACACACCCCTAACCCTAATCCCAACCCTACTCCCAACCGTAAATTTAATCCAAACCCTAACCCTAACTTTAGCCCCAACCCTAACCCTAGCCACAACCCTAACTGTAGCCCTAACCCTAGCCCCAACCCTAGCCCTAACCCTAGTCCTAACACTAGCCCTAACCCTAGCCCTAACACTAGCCCTAGCCCTAGCCCTAACCCTAACCCTAATGGGAAAATGGAAATAAATACATTTTTTTAATTTTTTAATTTTTCTCTAACTAAGGGGGAGATGAAGGGGGGTTTGATTTACTTTTTATAGTGGGGTTTCTAGTGGATTTTTATGATTGGCAGCTGTCACACACTAAAATACGCTTTTTATTGCAAAAAATATTTTTTGCGTTACCACATTTTGAGAGCTATAATTTTTCCATATTTTGGTCCACAGAGTCATGTGAGGTCTGTTTTTTTGCGGGAGGAGTTGACGTTTTTATTGGTAACATTTTCGGGCACGTGACATTTTTTGATCGCTTTTTATTCCGATTTTTGTGGGGCAGAATGACCAAAAACCAGCTATTCATGAATTTCTTTTCGGGGGGATGGGGCGTTTATACCGTTCCGCGTTTGGTAAAATGGATAAAGCAGTTTTATTCTTCGAGTCAGTACGATTACAGCGATATCTCATTTATATCATTTTTTTATGTTTTGGCGTTTTTGTATAATAAAAACTATTTTATAGAAAAAATAATTACTTTTGCATCGCTTTATTCTGAGGACTATAACTTTTTTATTTTTTCGCTGATGATGCTGTATGGCGGCTCGTTTTTTGCGGGACAAGATGTCGTTTTCAGCGGTACCATGATTATTTATATCTGTCTTTTTGATCGCGTGTTATTCCACTTTTTGTTTGGCAGTATAATAATAAAGCGTTGTTTTTTGCCTCGCTTGTTTTTTTTGTTTTTTTTACGGTGTTCACTGAAGGGGTTAACTAGTGGGACAGTTTTATAGGTCGGGTCGTTACAGACGTGGCGATACTAAATATGTGTACTTTTATTGTTTTTTTTATTTATATAAAGGAATGTATTTATTGGAACAATATTTTTTTTTTATTATTTATTTAGGAATTTTTGTTTTTTAACTTTTTTATTTGCCCCAGGGTGGATATCACAGTAAAGTAACAGATCACTGATCTGACACTTTGCTGTGCACTGTGTCAGATCAGCGATCTGATGTGCATAGCAGGGAGGCTTCCCGGCGCCTGCTCTATGCAGATGCTGGTAAGCCACCTCCCTGCAGGACCCAGATGCAGCCCCGCGGCCATTTTGGATCCGGGGCCTGCAGGGAGAGGAAGGTAGGAGACCCTCGGAGCAACGCGATCACATTGCGTTGCTCCGAGGGTCTCAGTGAAGCACGCAGGGAGCCTCCTCTCTGCGCGATGCTTCCCTATACCGCTGGAACATTGCGATCATGTTTGATCACAGTGTGCCGGGGGTCAATGTGCCGGGGCGGTCCGTGACCGCTCCTGGCACATATTGCTGGATGTCAGCTGCGATAGTCAGCTGACACCCAGCCGCGATCGGCTGCGCTCCCCCCGTGAGCGCGGCTGATCGCGCTGGACGTACTATTCCGTCCTTGGGAAGTAGGGCCCACCCCACATGGACAGAATAGTACGTCCAATGGTAGAAAGGGGTTAAACTCTCTTGTCAAGGTGATTCCCTCTGTATGGATTTGTTTCGCAAGACCACTGCTACTAATGATTTTTTGGACTGTAGGAGTTTCCATCCTTTGCATTTGAAAAAAGCATCCCTATTGGCCAGTTTTCTAGACTCCGACACAATTTCTCTTTAGTACATGACTCGAGTTTAGTCTAAGGACCTTACTAGATGGTTTCGTACCAGATGATATCCGAGATCTATGATTACAAGGGCATATCAACAAATGAACAATACTTCAAGGGAAGTTCTACTCAATCCGCCATATCGTAATCCAGAGAATTGTTTGAGGTTTATCTCTGCTTTCCACAACCAGTGGAACAGAATTGAAAAACTTTTCAAAAAACATTGCAGTATCCTCAAAACAGATTTTAAAATCTCGGAACTACTTCCAGAACGCCCAATGCTAACCGCAAGACGAGCACTAGGGATAAGCGATTATAATCGTCGGTATTTGGTACTCGGCGAGTAATGAAGTACTCGTGGTACTCGAAAAATAGCGAGTATTTCACTACTCGCCTCGTACTATTCGAATCTCCCCCGCCCAGCATATAGGTGTGTATATATATATATACTGTATATATGTCATTGACACACACACATATATATATGTATGTATATATTTATATTTCATAGAGCATTAGGTAGCAGAAAGCTTCTGCATAATCATTGCAGAACCCGAAAGGATATGAAACATGGTTAACATACAGTAAACCATTGCATATCCATTATATTTTTATTTGTCCCTCACTATTAATGTTAGTAGTGTGTGTGTGTGTGTGTATAATTTGGGAGCTGTAGGACTTAAATTAAAGGATTCATTCAGGGGAAAAAATGATGTGGGCTCCCGCGCAATTTTCTCCGCCAGAGAGGGAAAGCCAGTGACTGAGGGCAGATATTAATAGCCTAGAGAGGGACCATGGTTATTGCCCCCCCCAGCTAAAAACATCTGCCCCCAGCCACCCCAGAAAAGGCACATCTGTATATATATATATATATATATATATACATATATATATATATATGTGTATATATATATATATACAGTGGGGCAAAAAAGTATTTAGTCAGTCAGCAATAGTGCAAGTTCCACCACTTAAAAAGATGAGAGGCGTCTGTAATTTACATCATAGGTAGACCTCAACTATGGGAGACAAACTGAGAAAAAAAAATCCAGAAAATCACATTGTCTGTTTTTTTAACATTTTATTTGCATATTATGGTGGAAAATAAGTATTTGGTCAGAAACAAAATTTAATCTCAATACTTTGTAATATATCCTTTGTTGGCAATGACAGAGGTCAAACGTTTTCTGTAAGTCTTCACAAGGTTGCCACACACTGTTGTTGGTATGTTGGCCAATTCCTCCATGCAGATCTCCTCTAGAGCAGTGATGTTTTTGGCTTTTCGCTTGGCAACACGGACTTTCAACTCCCTCCAAAGGTTTTCTATAGGGTTGAGATCTGGAGACTGGCTAGGTCACTCCAGGACCTTGAAAAGCTTCTTACGAAGCCACTCCTTCGTTGCCCTGGCGGTGTGCTTTGGATCATTGTCATGTTGAAAGACCCAGCCACGTTTCGTCTTCAATGCCCTTGCTGATGGAAGGAGGTTTGCACTCAAAATCTCACGATACATGGCCCCATTCATTCTTTCATGTACCCGGATCAGTCGTCCTGGCCCCTTTGCAGAGAAACAGCCCCAAAGCATGATGTTTCCACCACCATGCTTTACAGTAGGTATGGTGTTTGATGGATGCAACTCAGTATTCTTTTTCCTCCAAACACGACAAGTTGTGTTTCTACCAAACAGTTCCAGTTTGGTTTCATCAGACCATAGGACATTCTCCCAAAACTCCTCTGGATCATCCAAATGCTCTCTAGCAAACTTCAGACGGGCCCGGACATGTACTGGCTTAAGCAGTGGGACACGTCTGGCACTGCAGGATCTGAGTCCATGGTGGCGTAGTGTGTTACTTATGGTAGGCCTTGTTACATTGGTCCCAGCTCTCTGCAGTTCATTCACTAGGTCCCCCCACGTGGTTCTGGGATTTTTGCTCACTGTTCTTGTGATCATTCTGACCCCACGGGGTGGGATTTTGCGTGGAGCCCCAGATCGAGGGAGATTATCAGTGGTCTTGTATGTCTTCCATTTTCTAATTATTGCTCCCACTGTTTATTTCTTCACTCCAAGCTGGTTGGCTATTGCAGATTCAGTCTTCCCAGCCTGGTGCAGGGCTACAATTTTGTTTCTGGTGTCCTTTGACAACTCTTTGGTCTTCACCATAGTGGAGTTTGGAGTCAGACTGGTTGAGGGTGTGCACAGGTGTCTTTTTATACTGATTACAAGTTTAAACAGGTGCCATTACTACAGGTAATAAGTGGAGGAAAGAGGAGAATCTTAAAGAAGAAGTTACAGGTCTGTGAGAGCCAGAAATCTTGATTGTTTGTTTCTGACCAAATACTTATTTTCCACCATAATATGCAAATAAAATGTTAAAAAAACAGACAATGTGATTTTATGGATTTTTTTTTCTCAGTTTGTCTTCCATAGTTGAGGTCTACCTATGATGTAAATTACAGACGCCTCTCACCTTTTTAAGTGGTGGAACTTGCACTATTGCTGACTGACTAAATACTTTTTTGCCCCACTGTGTATATATATATATATATATATATATATATATATATATATATACACACATGTGTTTGTGTCAATTAGGGTCCAGCTGTCAATTACTCGCATTTTCCATTGATTAATATCGGATTCGCTACTCGTACGGAATACCCGAGTATTACGGTATACTCAGTACGAGTATAGAGAGTCCGAAAATGTCACTACTCGCTCATCCCTAATGAGCACCTAATCTTCGTGATGTGTTGACCAGAAGTCACTTCATTAGGCCTACTACAAGAATTGGTACTGGATTCAGACTACGAGGATCATACCCTTGCGGCGATTGCAATGTTTGTCCCTTTGTCGGGCGCCAGTCCTCATTTACTAATCCTGTGGATTCCACAGTCCATACTTGGAGAGACTTTATTAATTGTAAGACACATAATGTCATTCATGCTCTTGTGTGCTCCTGCCCTAAGGTCTGTGTGGGGCAAACCTCACATGAGCTGCACAGGCGCACACAACAGCACACCTCCAACATTAAGGCTAAGTTCACATTTGCGTTGTGCGGTGATGCGTCGGCGACGCAACGCACAACGCATGCAAAAACGCATGCAAAACGCAGCTTTTTGTGACGCATGCGTTCATTTTTGCATGATTTTTGGCGCAGAAAAAACTGCATCATGCAGCGTCCTCTGCGTCCTGACGCTTGCGCCAAAATGACGCATGCGTCACAAAACGCAAGACAACGCATGTCCATGCGCCCCCCATGTTAAATATAGGGGCGCATGACGCATGCGTCGCCATGGCTGCGCCCGACGCAGCACCGCACAACGCTAATGTGAACGTAGCCTAATTTGACCAAAGGCAAGACTACTTCCACAGTTGCTACACATTTTCTGCATGTTCACTCTGCGAGCATCCAAGGCTTGCAGGTGGTGGGTCTGCAGAGGATTCCAAATAACATACATGGATTCATGAGCTAAACACTGTCACCCTGACGGGCCTCAATGAGGATTTGTTATTTACAGGATTTCTCATGACATAGTTTCTTATATTCATTTTGTTCTCAAATGTATCTTTTTCTTTATTTTTTATTTATCTATATATTTTTTTACATATGTATTTTTTTATATTGTTTGTCTTTCCTTCTTTTTGTTGGTATTTTTATGCTTTCTCATTTTTTATTTTTTGTTGTTTATATTCTATATACAATATATTTCTTACTTTGGAATTTTCTTTGTGTTTCCATACCATCATTTCTTTTTTAGGTTTCATGTTTCTTTGGTTTTCTTATTTATCTGGTATGCATCTCGATGTAATTTGTTGCTACGCCGTTATTTCTGATTTAATGGAACGCAAGCGCTCATATTTTGGAGCCTGTCTATCGCTCGATTACTTATAACGCATGTGCAGTATCTGACTTCCGGCTAATGGAATGCAAATATTTACATTGGGAAGACTGTGAAACGCATAATGGTTTACAACGCATGTGCAGCATCTGGCATCCGGTCAGTGGAACACTATTACTAATTTTCGACATGTTTTGGAGCTCAGGATGTCCTTTTTACACATGCGCACAGTGTCGGACTGGGGTGCCAAGGGCCCACCAGTAACCTTGACTTAGGGGGCCCACTTTTCACCAGCATGCAAAATTTACACTACCCTCTTTCACAAATTTACCTATACCTCTATATAATAATAAACTGGGTAGTATGGTAAATGAATGATGATATGCTGCTTTTTTTCTATACAGAGTGTATCAAGTGAATTATACCAAGTACTGCCCATATAGTGGGGTTGAGGGCCCGGGTCTATGCAGGGGCCCACCGGGGGATTCCCCTGCTGCTCTATGGGCCAGTCCGAGCCTGCATGCGCAGCTTGCTATGCCGCTTGAGGGGACGCCCAGAATCTACAGCTGGTCTGTTTGTCGTGTTTATTTCCTATGTTGCCTATATGTTCGGACTTTTAATTGCCTCTGCAATGCCCCGTGACCGCTGCCCACAGGTGCAGGGGATCGTGAGTGCATTAGTAAGCGCACTTACTGATATATAAGAGCGACTGTTTGACAATACTATGATTTCCCCTGATGAAGCTAGATGGACTAGTGACACACGTTGGGATAACAATACAGGCAGGTTCCACAGGTGTGGCAAGTATGTTTGCGAGATGGGTTATTGTTTGCCTGCATCTATCTGCTGATCTTCACTGTTCATATTGAGTACTTAACATCTGAGATGTATTTTTCTAGTACTTTGCATTTTACCAACTTTACTTCCAATTATTTACAGTTTGGTATATTCTTTTTCACCTTCATTATCTTTACCCCCCTCCCCCCCCCAATATATTCTTTATTTTTTGATTTGTTATAATTATTTCAGAATATTTTTCTTGATATATTTTTTCTGACATTTTCCTACATGCATCATAGGACATTTGGACTGAACTCAAACTCACAAGGAGAAAATGGGTCCCATATACTGAAGGGTAATGCCTAATTGGCTTCATATATACCCATGAAGTAGCTGGACAGTAAATAATAATAATAATTTTATTTATATAGCGCCAACATGTTCCGCCGTGCTTCACAAATTATAGAGGGGACTTGAACAGACAATAGACATTACAGCATAACAGAAATCACAGTTCAAAATAGATACCAAGAGGAATGAGGGCCCTGCTCGCAAGCTTACAAACTAAGAGGAAAAGGGGAGACACGAGAGGTAGATGGTAACAATTGCTTTCGTTATTCGGACCAGCCATAGTGTAAGGCTCGGGTGTTCATGTAAAGCTGCATGAACCAGTTAACTGCCTAAGTATGTAACAGTAACAGAGTAAATGTATACTCCCAATACATATTTGACAATAGAAAAAAATGGAGTGCCATACACAGGGCCCCCATCAGGTCATTACAGCCGTTACTGCTGTATGGGGCCCGGTCAGCAGCAGTACACAGAGGGGCCCGCAGATCCGGGGCCCCACTGTTGTGCTTCTACTGATCGGGCCCAATCGTGCACTAAAATATTGTGCACTGTGGCGCACACGGGGCCTGGGAGCTGTTTTGGAGCTGTGCATGGCCGTCTCACGTAGTCGGCTGCGCAGCTCCTGCTCGGCTGTAAGTAGTGTAGCATCGGGTGGTTTCGTCAAACTCAATCTGACAGGTGCCCCGCCCCCTATCAAAGTGTATCAAAGTGTGTAACCCCGCCCCGCCTCCTGTCTGACAGCTGGTAGCCAGCTGTCCCTGAGTCTGGCTGACTTCCCTTTTGATATAGTTTGATATTGTTAATTTGATCCAAATGATTATTATCACAGTATTTCTTTTATATTAGATTTTGATAATCCCCTATTAGATGGACCAGTTATGTAATTATATCCTAGTTGTTTGTGAGCTCTGTAATATGTATTTTAGAAGCATTGTTCTCTGCTGCGCGATTAACACAAACAACTCTGTAATATGTATTTTAGAAGCCGTGTTCTCTGTGTAGTTGAGATTAGTTGTCAATTCCGCTGACCGCTACATATTTAGAATGAAAGCAGCCGTAGCAAAATTTTTCAGATAAAATAGCCACAAGTGCCTTTTATATCCTAGTCATGTATTTATTTTACACGTGGTTTATACCACAATTCTCATTATATGGGCACATTATGTATGTGGCCATATTACAACACCCGCAAGTAAGAAGCGGTGTGTTTTATACGATTATAAAAAGCAAAGACACGCTATTGTAAAAAGTTTAAAAGATATTTTACTGTGTGCAAAATAAATACATCTCAAAGACATTTCAATAATATAAAAATTCTTACAGAATATAAAAAGTAAAAGCATTAAATAGTACAATGAACATACACCAGCACACTTCAAATAGTATCACAAGTACAATTAACATACATCATTACATAGCTTCTGCTGTGTAGATACAGAGCGTGTCTCACTGCTGGAAATTTTTTACAGAAGCATTGTTCGGTGCTGTGAGATTAACACAAACAACTCTGTAATATGTATTTTAGAAAGTGCTGACCCCTACACATTTAGAACCAGAGTGGCCAGGGCTGTGCTATGTGTGATAACGCCCCACCCTGTGAAGATAATGGCCACGGTATAATTCCCAATATTATGAAAAATGGCAGTCATTGTATGATTTTCCTGCTGACAGTCCATAATGCTCCACTTGTGGTTATGTTATCTCATCTAAACAGAGTGCAGTGCTTAATAGTGTAGCATAGTATAATTCTCAATATTATGAAAAATGACAGTCATTGTATGAGTTTTAAAAGATTCTATTAAAGTATGTATCAGACACAATACAGTATATGTGGATTACAGCCTGATATACAGCAACATTCAGCATGGCTGAGTGTAATAAAAACGATCCTTAATAATTAAAATGTTATCCCATTGCCTGTTACAAGGGGCTGCGCAGAGCGCCGACGTTGCACATTTAGATTTTAGCACTGTCAGCATAACTTACAGTATGTCTTTTCTATATTAGATTTTCATATGTAGTTGTTCCTTTTTATTCAAAGACAGTTAACTTAAGGATACTTTTAAAGTTTTGTTACATTTCCATCCAGTCTACACCTATACACCTCCCTTTTAGGGGACTCTGGGTTTATTTAATGGCACACAGCAAGCACAATGGTGCAAAGTACGCCATATAACTAATATCTGTTCACCTGTATACTTAATCGGGCACTTGGCACCTTAATCCTGGACCTTTGTGTATATACTTTTATTCACTTGGATATTTAATATACCTTTTTGCATGAGATTCTACGTTGATTCAATGGTACATAGTAAGCATATTGTTGCACAAATATTTATTTATTTTCATATATAGCTTTTATGGCTGGCACATTGTGTAAATATTTTTTACATGTATTCTGTTGAAATGTATTTTAATGGGCTATATATTATACTACATATTGAGTGGAGAATTTATACAGGAGGCATATTAATTATACACTGGGATTTACTTTTGGAAACTTACAAATTCATTGAGAATTTTTAACCCATTAATGCTTATGCAAATTCATTGGAAATTATAAATTTATTATACTAACAATAGGCACTCATATTGATAAAACTTTACCTCAGCCTCATTGACCCATGTAATTTTTGCTGAATTTAAAATTATACAGTTATTTCATATTTATGGTGTTTACTTCCATAAGAAATTATTGGCTGTATTGATATTGGAAGCGTCAGCTATCTAGGCCTAGTATTTTTGATAGCTCAAAAGGGCGCTTGTACTCAATACTGAGCAAAGGGTCTGAATACTTATGTCCATGTGATATTTCAGTTTTTCTTTTTAATAAATTTGCAAAAAATTCTACATTTCTGTTTTGTTCAGTCATGATGGAGTGCAGAGTGTACATTAATATATATCTCAGAATGCATCTGAATAGTATTGCAAATTATTCCATATAAATAGAAAGTTATGTAGAAACCCAAAGTTTTGATAAGTGTATGAAAATGCACCAATTTTAACTATTTGGACTATTTTTGGCTCAAATTTGGTCTATATGTATAACAGTCAGGAGTGGGGAGAAGAAATATGTGGTACATGCATAGTGAATTGCAAATATATTCAGCAGTGTATGTCATTTTGAGAAATGTATAGCATAACCAATTACCTATCACGACCACTAGATGTCAGAATATCATATCAAATGACAATGCCAAATTCTGAAAATAGCCATTTTATATTGAATTACTACAGCTCGCTGAGCGTTACCACTGGGCTCGTTTCTCACTGCTGCTTCTGAATGTATACTATTCTCACCCATGGCCAGTTTTCCCTTAACCCCTTCATGACCCAGCCTATTTTGACCTTAAAGACCTTGCCGTTTTTTGCAATTCTGACCAGTGTCCCTTTATGAGGTAATAACTCAGGAACGCTTCAACGGATCCTAGCGGTTCTGAGATTGTTTTTTCGTGACATATTGGGCTTCATGTTAGTGGTAAATTTAGGTCAATAAATTCTGCGTTTATTTGTGATAAAAGCGGAAATTTGGCGAAAATTTTGAAAATTTCGCAATTTTCACATTTTGAATTTTTATTCTGTTAAACCAGAGTTATGTGACACAAAATAGTTAATAAATAACATTTCCCACATGTATACTTTACATCAGCACAATTTTGGAAACAAAATTTTTTTTTGCTAGGAAGTTATAAGGGTTAAAATTTGACCAGCGATTTCTCATTTTTACAACGAAATTTACAAAACCATTTTTTTTAGGGACCACCTCACATTTGAAGTCAGTTTGAGGGGTCTATATGGCTGAAAATACCCAAAAGTGACACCATTCTAAAAAATGCACCCCTCAAGGTACTCAAAACCACATTCAAGAAGTTTATTAACCCTTCAGGTACTTCACAGCAGCAGAAGCAACATGGAAGGAAAAAATGAACATTTAACTTTTTAGTCACAAAAATTATCTTTTAGCAACAATTTTTTTATTTTCCCAATGGTAAAAGGAGAAACTGAACCACGAAAGTTGTTGTCCAATTTGTCCTGAGTACGCTGATACCTCATATGTGGGGGTAAACCACTGTTTGGGCGCACGGCAGGGCTTGGAAGGGAAAGAGCGCCATTTGACTTTTTGAATGAAAAATTGGCTCCACTCTTTAGCGGACACCATGTCACGTTTGGAGAGCCCCCGTGTGCCTAAAAATTGGAGCTCCCCCACAAGTGACCCCATTTTGGAAACTAGACCCCCCAAGGAACTTATCTAGATGCCTAGTGAGCACTTTAAACCCTCAGGTGCTTCACAAATTGATCTGTAAAAATGAAAAAGTACTTTTTTTTCACAAAAAAATTCTTTTAGCCTCAATTTTTTCATTTTCACCTGGGCAACAGGATAAAATGGATCCTAAAATTTGTTAGGCAATTTCTCCTGAGTACACCGATACCTCACATGTGGGGGTAAACCACTGTTTGGGCACATGGTAAGGCTCGGAAGGGAAGGAGCGCCATTTGACTTTTTGAATGAAAAATTATCTCCATCGTTAGCGGACACCATGTCGCGTTTGGAGAGCCCCTGTGTGCCTAAACATTGGAGATCCCCCACAAATGACCCCATTTTGGAAACTAGACCCCCAAAGGAACTAATCTAGATGTGTGGTGAGGACTTTGAACCCCCAAGTGCTTCACAGAAGTTTATAACGCAGAGCCATGAAAATAAAAAAAAAAATTATTTTCTCAAAAATGATTTTTTAGCCTGCAATTTTTTATTTTTCCAAGGGTAACAGGAGAAATTTGACCCCAATATTTGTTGTCCAGTTTCTCCTGAGTACGGTGATACCCCATATGTGGGGGTAAACTACTATTTGGGCACTTGCCGGGGCTCGGAAGTGAAGTAGTGACGTTTTGAAATACAGACTTTGATGGAATGCTCTACGGGCGTCACGTTGCGTTTGCAGAGCCCCTGATGTGACTAAACAGTAGAAACCCCCCACAAGTGACCCCATTTCGGAAACTAGACCCCGAAATGAAATTATCTAGATATGTGGTGAGCACTTTCAACCACCATGTGCTTCACAGAAGTTTATAACGCAGAGCCGTGAAAATAATAAATACGTTTTCTTTCCTCAAAAATAATTTTTTAGCCCAGAATTTTTTATTTTCCCAAGGGTTACAGGAGAAATTGGACCACAAAAGTTGTTGTACAGTTTCTCCTGAGTAAGATGATACCCCATGTGTGGGGGTAAACCACTGTTTGGGCACATGTCGGGGCTCAGAAGGGAAGTAGTGACTTTTGAAATGCAGACTTTGATGGAATGGTCTGCGGGCGTCTCGTTGCGTTTGCAGAGCCCCTGGTGTGCCTAAACAGTAGAAACCCCCCACAAGTGACCCCATTTTGGAAACTAGACCCCCAAGGAACTTATCTAGATATGTGGTGAGCACTTTGAACCCCCAAGTGCTTCACAGACGTTTACAACGCAGAGCCGTGAAAATAAAAAATCATTTTTCTTTCCTCAAAAATGATGTTTTAGCAAGCAATTTTTTATTTTCTCAAGGGTAACAGGAGAAATTGGACCCCAGTAATTGTTGTGCAGTTTGTCCTGAGTATGCTGGTACCCCATATGTGGGGGTAAACCACTGTTTGGGCACACGTCGGGGCTCGGAAGTGAGGGAGCACCATTTGACTTTTTGAATACAAGATTGGCTGGAATCAATGGTGGCGCCATGTTGCGTTTGGAGACCCCCTGATGTGCCTAAACAGTGGAAACCCCTCAATTCTAACTCCAACACACCACTAAACCTTATCCCAACTGTAGCCGTAACCCTAAGCACAACCCTAACCCCAACACACCCCTAACCCTAACCACAACCCTAATTCCAACCCAACCCTAACCCTAAGGCTATGTGCCCACGTTGCGGATTCGTATGAGATTTTTTAGCACCATTTTTGAAAAATCCGCGGGTAAAAGGCACTGCGTTTTACCTGCGGATTTACCGCGGATTGCCAGTGTTTTTTGTGCGGATTTCACCTGCGGATTCCTATTGAGGAACAGGTGTAAAACGCTACGGAATCCGCACAAAGAATTGACATGCTGCGGAAAATACAACGCAGCGTTTTCGCGTGGTATTTTCCGCACCATGGGCACAGCGGATTTGGTTTTCCATATGTTTACATGGTACTGTAAACCTGATGGAAAACTGCTGCGGATCCGCAGCCAAATCCGCCCCGTGTGCACATAGCCTAATTCTAAAGGTATGTGCACACGCTGCAGAAAACGCTGCGGATCCGCAGCAGTTTCCCATGAGTTTACAGTTCAATGTAAACCTATGGGAAACAAAAATCGCTGTACACATGCTGCAGAAAAACTGCACGGAAACGCAGCGGTTTACATTCCGCAGCATGTCACTTCTTTCTGCGGATTCCGCAGCGGTTTTACAACTGCTCCAATAGAAAATCGCAGTTGTAAAACCGCAGTGAAATGCGCAGAAAAACCGCGGTAAATCCACAGCGGTTTAGCCCTGCGGATTTATCAAATCCTCTGCGGAAAAATCCGCAGAGGACCAGAATACGTGTGCACATCCCGAACCCTAACCCTACCCCTAACCCTAACCCTACCCCTAACCCTAACCCTACCCCTAACCCTAACCCTAGTTCTTACCCAAACCTTAGTGGAAAAAAAAAATTCTTTATTTTTTTTATTGTCCCTACCTATGGGGGTGACAAAGGGGGGGGGGGTCATTTACTTTTTTTTTTATTTTGATCACTGAGATAGGTTATATCTCAGTGATCAAAATTCACTCTGGAACGAATCTGCCGGCCGGCAGATTCGGCGGGCGCACTGCACATGCGCCCGCCATTTTGGAAGATGGCGGCGCCCAGGAAAGAAGACCCCGGCAGGATCGGTAAGTATGATGGGGTGGGGGGGAGCATGGGGGGGGATCGGAACACGGGGGGGATCGGAACACGGGGGGGGATCGGAACACGGGGGGGTGGATTGGAGCACGGGGTGGGGGATCGCTGTGCTGGGGGGTGGATCGGAGCACGGGGGGGATCGCTGTGCGGGGGGGGGATTGGAGTGCGGGGGGGTTTGATTGGAGCACGGGGGGTGTGATTGGAGCACGGGGGGAGCAGACAGGAGGACGGGGGAGCGGAGCACAGGACGGAGGGGAGCGGACCACAGATCGGGGGGCTGGGGGGGCGATCGGTGGGGTGGGGTGGGGGCACATTAGTGTTTCCAGCCATGGCCGATGATATTGCAGCATCGGCCATGGCTGGATTGTAATATTTCACCAGTTTTTTAGGTGAAATATTACAAATCGCTCTGATTGGCAGTTTCACTTTCAACAGCCAATCAGAGCGATCGTAGCCACGGGGGGGTGAAGCCACCCCCCCTGGGCTAAACTACCACTCCCCCTGTCCCTGCAGATCGGGTGAAATGGGAGTTAACCCTTTCACCCGATCTGCAGGGACGCGATCTTTCCATGACGCATATGCTGCGTCATGGGTCGGAATGGCACCGACTTTCATGACGCAGCGTATGCGTCAAAGGTCGGGAAGGGGTTAAAAATATGAATATTATTGAATATAATGTTTTACTTATGTTACAGTATTTTATCTTCCTGGTGTTACTTTGTTCATGTATTACAGGCGGCTTCTTCAGCTGTGATTCTTACCTTTTTCTATATAGATATGGGTAAATGAATTCACCATTATAGAGCCATTATGAATCCATGTTTTGTAGCCCTTAAACATTTTGTATAACAGATGTGTTTTCTCCTGATTTTTCGTGGTTAAGGGATCACTGATGTTTTAATAAACTTTGAATAAATAACTGGACATACATAAGAAACCTTGCAATATATCTTTATAGAAATAATACTTCTGCACTCGCGAACACTTCTCAGCCACCTGTGCCTCCCGAGCTCATCATTCACCGTGAAATAATGCAAAAAATCCATCTTTGCGCGGATGGCGGTATCAACATGCAACACACGCACACAACACACGCAACAAACACATATTATGAAAAATGACGGTCATTGTATGTGTTTTAAAAGACTTTATTCTCTCATACGTATCACAGAAATAGTTTAAAGCCCAGTTTAGTCAGGGGGATTTAGATTTATTTAAATTCACAGGCGGTGTGTATGTGCACAGGTATGACTTATTTTAAAAGCATACAGCTCAGCGATAATGTCAGGTGTTGGACAAGCATTTAGCAGTCTCTCATAGGTATCACAGAAAGATTTTAGCTTGAGCTGGGCTAGTTTGATTTCCGCGTACTGCCCAGCCATGTCAGTAAACATTTTGACATGGTCATCATCCCACGAAGGACTACCTGTGTAAGGTGCGTGCTCAGCAACTTTCTGTTTTTTACCTACATGGCGGCGTGATACTGATCCAAATTCGCTTGAAGAGCCTGAAAGAACAGTATCTGCAGATTGTACAGACTGGCACACCGGTATATTGAACAGATCTATGGGTGACCATATACCCTCGGAGAGCTGTTCAATTTCTCTGTTTTCAGGAGTGACTTGCGGAATGCTGCTTGGGCTATTGGCTTCCTGAGTTATGCAGGGACTAGCGTTCTGCGCTGCACGTCTCTCTCTTGAAACGTTCTTTCTTTGTGATTGATTCTGCGCAGATCTTTAATTACGCCGCTGCAAAACTCGTGGCTGACGATCAGGCGTATCTAAAAGAAAAGATACAAGCGTCGGTTATCCGCAAAACCGTCTCTTGTTTCTCGGCCTCTTTATACTAGTGCTGTAATTTTTTCATAATAATGTGAGAAGGTTATTATTATTATGTTTATATATATATGAACTCTCGGCTGTACAGCCAGTATTTAAAAAATGTGCATGACACGCAAATACACACATATACTATCACTGTGTGTCTATACCCGGCCATCTACATATACCAATAACATATATTCAAGTTAGAATAATGCAGTTACATTACATTAATATATATATATATATATATATATATATATATATATATATATATATATATATATATATATATATATATATATATATACAGTGGGGCAAAAAAGTATTTAGTCAGTCAGCAATAGTGCAATTTCCACCACTTAAAAAGATGAGAGGCGTCTGTAATTTACATCATAGGTAGACCTCAACTATGGGAGACAAACTGAGAAAAAAAAATCCAGAAAATCACATTGTCTGTTTTTTTAACATTTTATTTGCATATTATGGTGGAAAATAAGTATTTGGTCAGAAACAAAATTTCATCTCAATACTTTGTAATATATCCTTTGTTGGCAATGACAGAGGTCAAACGTTTTCTGTATGTCTTCACAAGGTTGCCACACACTGTTGTTGGTATGTTGGCCCATTCCTCCATGCAGATCTCCTCTAGAGCAGTGATTTTCGCTTGGCAACACGGACTTTCAACTCCCTCCAAAGGTTTTCTATAGGGTTGAGATCTGGAGACTGGCTAGGCCACTCCAGGACCTTGAAATGCTTCTTACGAAGCCACTCCTTCGTTGCCCTGGCGGTGTGCTTTGGATCATTGTCATGTTGAAAGACCCAGCCACGTTTCATCTTCAATGCCCTTGCTGATGGAAGGAGGTTTGCACTCAAAATCTCATGATACATGGCCCCATTCATTCTTTCATGTACCCGGATCAGTCGTCCTGGCCCCTTTGCAGAGAAACAGCCCCAAAGCATGATGTTTCCACCACCATGCTTTACAGTAGGTATGGTGTTTGATGGATGCAACTCAGTATTCTTTTTCCTCCAAACACGACAAGTTGTGTTTCTACCAAACAGTTCCAGTTTGGTTTCATCAGACCATAGGACATTCTCCCAAAACTCCTCTGGATCATCCAAATGCTCTCTAGCAAACTTCAGACGGGCCCAGACATGTACTGGCTTAAGCAGTGGGACACGTCTGGCACTGCAGGATCTGAGTCCATGGTGGCGTAGTGTGTTACTTATGGTAGGCCTTGTTACATTGGTCCCAGCTCTCTGCAGTTCATTCACTAGGTCCCCCCGCGTGGTTCTGGGATTTTTGCTCACCGCAATTGTGATCAGTCTAACCCCACGGGGTGGGATTTTGCGTGGAGCCCCAGATCGAGGGAGATTATCAGTGGTCTTGTATGTCTTCCATTTTCTAATTATTGCTCCCACTGTTGATTTTTTCACTCCAAGCTGGTTGGCTATTGCAGATTCAGTCTTCCCAGCCTGGTGCAGGGCTACAATTTTGTTTCTGGTGTCCTTTGACAGCTCTTTGGTCTTCACCATAGTGGAGTTTGGAGTCAGACTATTTGAGGGTGTGCACAGGTGTCTTTTTATACTGATAACAAGTTTAAACAGGTGCCATTACTACAGGTAATGAGTGGAGGAAAGAGGAGACTCTTAAAGAAGAAGTTACAGGTCTGTGAGAGCCAGAAATCTTGTTTGTTTGTTTGTTTCTGACCAAATACTTATTTTCCACCATAATATGCAAATAAAATGTTAAAAAAACACACAATGTAATTTTCTGGATTTTTTTTTTCTCAGTTTGTCTCCCATAGTTGAGGTCTACCTATGATGTAAATTACAGACGCCTCTCATCTTTTTAAGTGGTGGAACTTGCACTATTGCTGACTGACTAAATACTTTTTTGCCCCACCGTATATATATATATATATATATATATATACACAGTGCCTACAAGTAGTATTCAACCCCCTGCAGATTTAGCAGTCTCGGGCAATACTTCCATTTATATGTTAAAACTGACCATTGAATCTTATCTGAAGGCTTTTGATGTTTATCCTGGTATGTGTACTGAAGCCTTAAGGCCAAAAATAAAAAAAACAACATGGCATCCCTGGGGGCTTTAAGACCTCCAATATACAGTGCCTACAAGTAGTATTCAACCCCCTGCAGATTTAGCAGGTTTAATAAGATGCAAATAAGTTAGAGCCTTCAAATTTCAAACAAGAGCAGGATTTATTATCAGATGCATAAATCTTACAAACCAAAAAGTTTTGTTGCTCAGTTAAATTTTTATAAATTTTAAACATAAAAGTGTGGGTCAATTATTATTCAACCCCTAGGTTTAATATTTTGCGGAATAACCTTTGTTTGCAATTACAGATAATAATCGTCTTTTATAAGACCTGATCAGGCCGGCACAGGTCTCTGAAGTTATCTTGGCCCACTCCTCCATGCAGATCTTCTCCAAGTTATCTAGGTTCTTTGGGTGTCTCATGTGGACTTTAATCTTGAGCTCCTTCCACAAGTTTTCAATTGGGTTAAGGTCAGGAGACTGACTAGGCCACTGCAACACCTTGTTTTTTTGCCTCTTGAACCAGGCCTTGGTTTTCTTGGCTGTGTGCTTTGGGTCGTTGTCTTGTTGGAAGATGAAATGACGACCCATCTTAAGATCCTTGATGGAGGAGCAGAGGTTCTTGGCCAAAATCTCCAGGTAGGCCGTGCTATCCATCTTCCCATGGATGCGGACCAGATGGCCAGGCCCCTTGGCTGAGAAACAGCCCCACAGCATGATGCTGCCACCACCATGCTTGACTGTAGGGATGGTATTCTTGGGGTCGTATGCAGTGCCATCCAGTCTCCAAACGTCACGTGTGTGGTTGGCACCAAAGATCTCGATCTTGGTCTCATCAGACCAGAGAACCTTGAACCAGTCAGTCTCAGAGTCCTCCAAGTGATCATGAGCAAACTGTAGACGAGCCTTGACATGACGCTTTGAAAGTAAAGGTACCTTACGGGCTCGTCTGGAATGGAGACCATTGCGGTGGAGTACGTTACTTATGGTATTGACTGAAACCAATGTCCCCACTGCCATGAGATCTTCCCGGAGCTCCTTCCTTGTTGTCCTTGGGTTAGCCTTGAATCTTCGGACAAGCCTGGCCTCGGCACGGGAGGAAACTTTCAAAGGCTGTCCAGGCCGTGGAAGGCTAACAGTAGTTCCATAAGCCTTCCACTTCCGGATGATGCTCCCAACAGTGGAGACAGGTAGGCCCAACTCCTTGGAAAGGGTTTTGTACCCCTTGCCAGCCTTGTGACCCTCCACGATCTTGTCTCTGATGGCCTTGGAATGCTCCTTTGTCTTTCCCATGTTGACCATGTATGAGTGCTGTTCACAAGTTTGGGGAGGGTCTTAAATAGTCAGAAAAGGCTGGAAAAAGAGATAATTAATCCAAACATGTGAAGCTCATTGTTCTTTGTGCCTGAACTACTTCTTAATACTTTAGGGGAACCAAACAGAATTCTGGTGGGTTGAGGGGTTGAATAATAAATGACCCTCTGAAAAGACTTTTCACAATTTAAAAAAAAATAAACAAAGAAATAACATTCTTTTTTGCTGCAGTGCATTTCACACTTCCAGGCTGATCTACAGTCCAAATGTCACAAAGCCAAGTTAATTCCAAATGTGTAAACCTGCTAAATCTGCAGGGGGTTGAATACTACTTGTAGGCACTGTATACACACACACACGGCAAGCACTTATACACACACACACACACAACACGCATTTATACATACATGCATAAATGGCACACACATGCTGCACAACAAATTTGTTACATGTGATTCACATAAACACATACACATAGCTCGCAGGCAGCACATAGTACACATAACACACACTATACACGAGAATCACATGTATTTCAAGTGAACCGTTACCTTTTCTATTCTTGAGACACGTGCTTAACGAACTTCCGCGTCTTTTAGGCGCACCAGGGAAGCGGTGAAATTGTAGCGTTCTTGACATCTATGATCTCGACGTCTGAATCTAGATTTTAACACTGTTCGGGGACACCCCAGTTTTCCGGCATATCGACCGATGTCTCCGTGTCAGTATCTGTATGAGAAATTGTGCTTAGTTCGTGTTTACATACAAAGGATTAAAGCAGCTGACATAGTATAATATAGCTTTACGCTATAACACCTGACTGTGGCGGTGTGGAATTAACACAGATAATATATATATATATACATATATATATATATATATATATATATATATATATATACCGTATATACTCGAGTATAAGCCGAGATTTTCAGGCCAAATTTTTGGGCTGAAAGTGCCCCTCTCGGCTTATACTCGAGTCAAGGTGGGTGGCAGGGTCGGCGGGTGAGGGGGAGAGGGCGCTGAGGCATACTTACCTGCTTCCAGCAATCCTGGCGCTCCCAATGCCTGTCCCACGGTCTTCGGTGCTGCAGCTCTTCCACTGTTCAGCGGTCACGTGGGACCGCTCATTAGAGAAATTAATAAGCGGCTCCACCTCCCTTAGGGGTGGAGCCGCCTATTCATTTCTCTAATCAGCGGTGCCGGTGACCGCTGATAGAGGAAGAAGCTGCGGCACCGAAGACCAGCTGTCCGGGGGAAGGAGCCGGACGCCGGGACCAGGTGAGTATCGCATATTTACCTGTCCACGTTCCAGCCGCCGGGCGCCGCTCCATCTTCCCGGCGTCTATCTGCACTGACTGTTCAGGTCAGAGGGCGCGATGACGCATATAGTGTGCGCGCCGCCCTCTGCCTGAACAGTCAGAGCGGAGAGACGCCGGGACCAGACGCTGGGAGCTGCAAGCAAGAGAGGTGAGTATGGCATTTTTTTTTTATTGCAGCAGCAGCAGCAATGGCACAGATATATGTGGAGCATCTATGGGGAAATATGAACGGTGCAGAGCACTAAATGGGGCACAGCTATGGGGAAATATGAACGGTGCAGAGCACTATATGGCAGAGCTATGGGGAAATATGAACGGTGCAGAGTACTATATGGGGCACAGCTATGGGGAAATATGAACGGTGCAGAGCACTATATGGGGCACAGCTATGGGGAAATATGAACGGTGCAGAGCACTATATGGCAGAGCTATGGGGAAATATGAACGGTGCAGAGCACTATATGTGGCACAGCTATGGGGAAATATGAACGGTGCAGAGCACTATATGGCAGAGCTATGGGGCAATATGAACGGTGCAGAGCACTATATGGCAGAGCTATGGGGCAATATGAACGGTGCAGAGCACTATATGGCAGAGCTATGGGGAAATATGAACGGTGCAGAGCACTATATGGCAGAGCTATGGGGCAATATGAACGGTGCAGAGCACTATATGGCACAGCTATGGGGAAATATGAACGGTGCAGAGCACTATATGGCAGAGCTATGGGGCAATATGAACGGTGCAGAGCACTATATGGGGCACAGCTATGGGGAAATATGAACGGTGCAGAGCACTATATGGCACAGCTATGGGGAAATATGAACGGTGCAGAGCACTATGTGGCAGCTATGGGGAAATATGAACGGTGCAGAGTACTATATGGCAGAGCTATGGGGCAATATGAACGGTGCAGAGCACTATATGGCAGAGCTATGGGGCAATATGAACGGTGCAGAGCACTATATGGCAGAGCTATGGGGAAATATGAACGGTGCAGAGCACTATATGGCACAGCTATGGGGCAATATGAACGGTGCAGAGCACTATATGGCAGAGCTATGGGGCAATATAAACGGTGCAGAGCACTATATGGCAGAGCTATGGGGAAATATGAACGGTACAGAGCACTATATGGCACAGCTATGGGGAAATATGAACGGTGCAGAGCACTATGTGGCAGCTATGGGGAAATATGAACGGTGCAGAGTACTATATGGCAGAGCTATGGGGCAATATGAACGGTGCAGAGCACTATATGGCAGAGCTATGGGGCAATATGAACGGTGCAGAGCACTATATGGCAGAGCTATGGGGAAATATGAACGGTGCAGAGCACTATATGGCACAGCTATGGGGCAATATGAACGGTGCAGAGCACTATATGGCAGAGCAATGGGGCAATATAAACGGTGCAGAGCACTATATGGCAGAGCTATGGGGAAATATGAACGGTGCAGAGCACTATATGGCACAGCTATGGGGAAATATGAACGGTGCAGAGCACTATATGGCACAGCTATGGGGCAAGAATGATCTATTTTTGTTTTTGAAATTCACCGGTAAATGCTGCATTTCCCTCCCTAGGCTTATACTTGAGTCAATAAGTTTTCCCAGTTTTTTGTGGCAAAATTAGGGGGGTCGGCTTATACTCGTGTCGGCTTATACTCTGTTAGGACTGGCGGAACGCACCAAGAAAGGTGATATAGATGCGTTCGCAGTCCGGGGTCCACCGTGCAGGCGAAAACCTGCTGCTAGTAAATACAGACTATATGGCGGTACACTAAAGTATATACACGTGGGTTCAACCTCACCCAGCGTGAAGGGAGCAATCCTGTTGTGTCACAGGATCGCGGTACCGCACCTAAAGCGCGAGCGAGTAGTCAGCGTACTTAACCCCAACTGGGATTGAAGTCCGATTAGACCCTCGCTGGCACTACACCGCAACTGGGTGTGAAAGGAAACTAAATATCTACTATATAAAGCTGAATGTGTGTGTGTGTGTATGTATGTATGTCCGGGATTGGCATCTGCACCGTCGCAGCTACAGCCACAAAATTTTGCACAGTCACACGTCTGGACCCCGAGAGCGTCATAGGCTATGTTGTGAGGTGAAATTTTAACCCCGTGCGTTCCAATTCACCAAACAATTTTGCTCCTATCTACATAATGGGGAAAAAAGTGAAAGGAAAAATGTTGGAGGCGTCGCAGCTACAGCAACAAAATTTTGCACAGTCACACGTCTGGACCCTGAGAGCGTCATAGGCTACGTTGTGAGGTGAAATTTTAACCCCGTGCTTTCCAATTCACAAAACAATTTTGCCCCTATCTACATAATGGGGAAAAAAGTGAAAGGAAACGTGTTGGAGGCGTCGCAGCTACAGCAACAAAATTTTGCACAGTCACACGTCTGGACCCTGAAAGCGTCATAGGCTACGTTGTGAGGTGAAATTTTAACCCCGCGCGTTCCAATTCACCAAACAATTTTGCCCCTATCTACATAATGGGGAAAAAGTGAAATGAAAAGTGTTGGAGGCGTCACAGCTACAGCCACAAAATTTTGCACAGTCACACGTCTGGACCCTGAGAGCGTCATAGGCTATGTTGTGACGTGAAATTTTAACTCCGCGCTTTCCAATTCACCAAACTATTTTTCCCCTATCTACATAATGGGGAAAAGTGAAAGGAAAAGTGTTGGAGGCAAATTGACAGCTGCCAGATGTGAACAAGGGGGACTTAAAGAATGAGAGCGATGGCGCCAAAGAGTATATACCGATCAGTTGCTAAGGTGGGGCCTCGACATGGGATACTCACCACACACGGGGATATGAACACACACAAAATGCGCCACACACTACCATGTGCTTGAACACATATTACCCTCAGCACACATTTCACCACAAATACACCAACCTCGCCACATAAAAGTCGAAACACAAAAGTCGCCACTCAAAACTCGCCACGTGCAGAACTCGCCACATGCAAAAACTAGGCTCTTTCAAAACTCGCCACAAGTGCAAAACTCACCTCATGGAAAACTCGCCACACGCAAAACTTGCACACGTGGAAAAATTGCCACATGCACAAAAGTTGCAACACATGCAAAAGTTGCCTCACACAAAACTTGCACATACAAAAAAGGCACCACACATAAAACTCGCCACGCGCAAAACTCGCCATGCGCAAAACTTGCTGCACACAACTTGCTACACTAACCTGTCACATGCAACTCGACACACAAAAAGTTGCTACACGCATGTTGCCTGTTATGTTTGCTAATGACAGGTGTTATGAAGGCAATCCAGAAACACAGTGTGCTTAGCGATCAGAGCGCACACAGTGATCTGACAAATACCCAAAAATACAAGAACGAGCTCTGAGACGTGGAAACTCTGTAGACTGCACACCTGATCCTATCCTAAACACAACTAAAAGCGGCTGTGGATTGCGCCTAACAACTACCCAGGCAACTCGGCACAGCCTAAGAAACTAGCTAGCCTGAAGATAGAAAAATAGGCCTGACTTGCCCCAGAGAAATTCCCCAAAGGAAAAGGCAGCCCCCCACATATAATGACTGTGAGTAAGATGAAAAGACAAAACGTAGGGATGAAATAGATTCAGCAAAGTGGGGCCCGATATTCTAGGACAGAGCGAGGACAGTAAAGCGAACTTTGCAGTCTACAAAAAACCCTAAAGCAAAACCACGCAAAGGGAGCAAAAAAAAACCACCGTGCCGAACTAACGGCACGGCGGTACACCCTTTGCGTCTCAGAGCTTCCAGCAAAACAAAAGACAAGCTGGACAGAAAAAAAGCAACAAAAAAGCAAAAAGCACTTGGCTATACAGAGCAGCAGGTCACAGGAAAAATCAGGAGAAGCTCAGATCCAACACTGAAACATTGACAAGGAGCAAGGATAGCAGCATCAGGCGGAGTTAAGTAATGAAGCAGTTAACGAGCTCACCAGAACACCTGAGGGAGGAAGCTCAGAAGCTGCAGTACCACTTGTGACCACAGGAGTGAATTCAGCCACAGAATTCACAACAGTACCCCCCCCTTGAGGAGGGGTCACCGAACCCTCACCAGAGCCCCCAGGCCGACCAGGATGAGCCGCATGAAAGGCACGAACAAGATCGGAAGCATGAACATCAGAGGCAAAAACCCAGGAATTATCTTCCTGAGCATAACCCTTCCATTTAACCAGATACTGGAGTTTCCGTCTAGAAACACGAGAATCCAAAATCTTCTCCATAATATACTCCAATTCCCCCTTTACCAAAACCGGGGCAGGAGGTTCAACAGATGGAACCATAGGTGCCACGTATCTCCGCAACAACGACCTATGGAATACATTATGTATGGAAAAGGAGTCTGGGAGGGTCAAACGAAAAGACACAGGATTGAGAACCTCAGAAATCCTATACGGACCAATAAAACGAGGTTTAAATTTAGGAGAGGAAACCTTCATAGGAATATGACGAGAAGATAACCAAACCAGATCCCCAACACGAAGTCGGGGACCCACACGGCGTCTGCGATTAGCGAAAAGTTGAGCTTTCTCCTGGGACAAGATCAAATTGTCCACTACCTGAGTCCAGATCTGCTGCAACCTATCCACCACAGAAACCACACCAGGACAGTCCGAAGACTCAACCTGTCCTGAAGAGAAACGAGGATGGAACCCAGAATTGCAAAAAAATGGAGAAACCAAGGTAGCCGAGCTGGCCCGATTATTAAGGGCGAACTCAGCCAACGGCAAAAAGGACACCCAATCATCCTGGTCTGCAGAAACAAAACATCTCAGATATGTTTCCAAGGTCTGATTGGTTCGTTCGGTCTGGCCATTAGTCTGAGGATGGAAAGCCGAGGAAAAGGATAGGTCAATGCCCATCCTACCACAAAAGGCTCGCCAGAACCTTGAAACAAACTGGGAACCTCTGTCAGAAAAAATATTCTCAGGAATGCCATGCAACCGAACCACATGCTGAAAGAACAAAGGTACCAAATCAGAGGAGGAAGGCAATTTAGCCAAGGGCACCAGATGGACCATTTTAGAAAAGCGATCACAGACCACCCAAATGACTGACATGAAATCCATCGAAATATGTGTCCAAGGCCTCTTTGGGACCGGCAAGGGCAAAAGCAACCCACTGGCACGAGAACAGCAGGGCTTAGCCCTAGCACAAATCCCACAGGACTGCACAAAAGTACGTACATCCCGTGACAGAGATGGCCACCAGAAGGATCTAGCCACTAACTCTCTGGTACCAAAGATTCCAGGATGACCAGCCAACACCGAACAATGAAGTTCAGAGATAAGTTTATTAGTCCACCTATCAGGGACGAACAGTTTCTCTGCTGGACAACGATCAGGTTTATTCGCCTGAAATTTTTGCAGCACCCGCCGCAAATCAGGGGAGATGGCAGACACAATGACTCCTTCCTTGAGGATACCCGCTGGCTCAGATAAACCCGGAGAGTCGGGCACAAAACTCCTAGACAGAGCATCCGCCTTCACATTTTTAGAGCCCGGAAGGTACGAAATCACAAAGTCGAAGCGGGCAAAAAATAACGACCAACGGGCCTGTCTAGGATTCAAGCGCTTGGCAGACTCGAGATAAGTCAAGTTCTTATGATCAGTCAATACCACCACGCGATGCTTAGCTCCTTCAAGCCAATGACGCCACTCCTCGAATGCCCACTTCATGGCCAGCAACTCTCGATTGCCCACATCATAATTACGCTCAGCGGGCGAAAACTTCCTGGAAAAGAAAGCACATGGTTTCATCACTGAGCAATCAGAACCTCTCTGTGACAAAACCGCCTCTGCTCCAATCTCAGAAGCATCAACCTCGACCTGGAACGGAAGAGAAACATCTGGCTGACACAACACAGGGGCAGAACAAAAACGTCGCTTCAACTCCTGAAAAGCTTCCACAGCAGCAGAAGACCAATTAACCAAATCAGCACCCTTCTTGGTCAAATCGGTCAATGGTTTGGCAATGCTAGAAAAATTACAGATGAAGCGACGATAAAAATTAGCAAAGCCCAGGAACTTTTGCAGACTTTTCAGAGATGTCGGCTGAATCCAATCCTGGATGGCTTGGACCTTAACTGGATCCATCTCGATAGTAGAAGGGGTAAAGATGAACCCCAAAAATGAAACTTTCTGCACACCGAAGAGACACTTTGATCCCTTCACAAACAAAGAGTTAGCACGCAGGACCTGAAAAACCATTCTGACCTGCTTCACATGAGACTCCCAATCATCTGAGAAGATCAAAATGTCATCCAAGTAAACAATCAGGAATTTATCCAGATACTCACGGAAGATGTCATGCATAAAAGACTGAAACACAGATGGAGCATTGGCAAGTCCGAACGGCATCACTAGATACTCAAAATGACCCTCGGGCGTATTGAATGCAGTTTTCCATTCATCTCCTTGCCTGATTCTCACCAGATTATACGCACCACGAAGATCTATCTTAGTGAACCAACTAGCCCCCTTAATCCGAGCAAACAAGTCAGATAACAATGGCAAGGGATACTGAAATTTAACAGTGATCTTATTAAGAAGGCGGTAATCAATACACGGTCTCAGCGAACCATCCTTCTTGGCTACAAAGAAGAACCCTGCTCCCAGTGGTGATGACGATGGGCGAATATGTCCCTTCTCCAGGGATTCCTTCACATAACTGCGCATAGCGGCGTGTTCGGGCACGGATAAATTAAATAATCGACCTTTAGGGAATTTACTACCAGGAATCAAATTGATAGCACAATCACAATCCCTATGCGGAGGTAGAGCATCGGACTTGGGCTCTTCAAATACATCCTGATAATCAGACAAGAACTCTGGGACCTCAGAAGGGGTGGATGACGAAATCGACAAAAATGTAACATCACCATGTACCCCCTGACAACCCCAGCTGGATACCGACATGGAATTCCAATCCAATACTGGATTATGGGTTTGTAGCCATGGCAACCCCAACACGACCACATCATGCAGATTATGCAACACCAGAAAGCGAATAACTTCCTGATGTGCAGGAGCCATGCACATGGTCAGCTGGGCCCAGTATTGAGGTTTATTCTTGGCCAAAAGTGTAGCATCAATTCCTCTCAATGGAATAGGACACCGCAAAGGCTCCAAGAAAAACCCACAACGTTTAGCATAATCCAAATCCATGAGATTCAGGGCAGCGCCCGAATCCACAAACGCCATGACAGAAAACGACGACAAAGAGCATATCAAGGTAATGGACAGAAGGAATTTGGACTGTACAGTACCAATGACGGCAGACCTAGCGGACCGCTTAGTGCGCTTAGGACAATCAGAAATAGCATGAGTGGAATCACCACAGTAGAAACACAGACCATTCAGACGTCTGTATTCCTGCCGTTCAACTCTAGTCATAGTCCTATCGCACTGCATAGGCTCAGGTTTAACCTCAGGCAGTACCGCCAAATGGTGCACAGATTTACGCTCGCGTAAGCGTCGACCGATCTGAATGGCCAAAGACAAAGACTCATTCAAACCAGCAGGCATAGGAAATCCCACCATGACATCCTTAAGATCCTCAGAGAGACCCTTTCTGAACAAAGCTGCCAGCGCAGATTCATTCCACTGAGTGAGTACTGACCATTTCCTAAATTTCTGACAATATACTTCTATATCATCCTGACCCTGGCACAAAGCCAGCAAATTTTTCTCAGCCTGATCCACTGAATTAGGCTCATCGTACAGCAATCCGAGCGCCAGGAAAAACGCATCGACACTACTCAATGCAGGGTCTCCTGGCGCAAGAGAAAATGCCCAGTCTTGAGGGTCGCCGCGCAAAAAAGAAATAATAATCAAAACCTGTTGAATAGGATTACCAGAAGAATGAGGTTTCAAGGCCAGAAATAGCTTACAATTATTTTTGAAACTTAGAAACTTAGTTCTATCTCCAAAAAACAAATCAGGAATAGGAATTCTTGGTTCTAACATAGATTTCTGATCAATAGTAACTTGAATTTTTTGTACATTTATAACGAGATTATCCATTGAAGAGCACAGACCCTGAATATCCATGTCCACACCTGTGTCCAGAATCACCCAAATGTCTAGGGGAAAAAAAAAAAAAAGTGAACACAGAGCAGAAAAAAAAAAATGATGTCAGAACTTTTTCTTTCCCTCTATTGAGAATCATTAGTTTGGCTCCTTGTACTGGTATGTTTGCTAAT
This sequence comes from Ranitomeya imitator, assembly GCF_032444005.1. Taxonomy (NCBI): domain Eukaryota; kingdom Metazoa; phylum Chordata; class Amphibia; order Anura; family Dendrobatidae; genus Ranitomeya; species Ranitomeya imitator. The sequence continues at coordinate 321,251,589 of NC_091283.1, forward strand.
GACAGGTGTTATGAAGGCAATCCAGAAACACAGTGTGCTTAGCGATCAGAGCGCACACAGTGATCTGACAAATACCCAAAAATACAAGAACGAGCTCTGAGACGTGGAAACTCTGTAGACTGCACACCTGATCCTATCCTAAACACAACTAAAAGCGGCTGTGGATTGCGCCTAACAACTACCTAGGCAACTCGGCACAGCCTAAGAAACTAGCTAGCCTGAAGATAGAAAAATAGGCCTGACTTGCCCCAGAGAAATTCCCCAAAGGAAAAGGCAGCCCCCCACATATAATGACTGTGAGTAAGATGAAAAGACAAAACGTAGGGATGAAATAGATTCAGCAAAGTGGGGCCCGATATTCTAGGACAGAGCGAGGACAGTAAAGCGAACTTTGCAGTCTACAAAAAACCCTAAAGCAAAACCACGCAAAGGGAGCAAAAAAAACCCACCGTGCCGAACTAACGGCACGGCGGTACACCCTTTGCGTCTCAGAGCTTCCAGCAAAACAAAAGACAAGCTGGACAGAAAAAAAGCAACAAAAAAGCAAAAAGCACTTAGCTATACAGAGCAGCAGGTCACAGGAAAAATCAGGAGAAGCTCAGATCCAACACTGAAACATTGACAAGGAGCAAGGATAGCAGCATCAGGCGGAGTTAAGTAATGAAGCAGTTAACGAGCTCACCAGAACACCTGAGGGAGGAAGCTCAGAAGCTGCAGTACCACTTGTGACCACAGGAGTGAATTCAGCCACAGAATTCACAACAGTTGCCACACAAAACTCATCTCACAAAAGTCCCTACATGCATGTCGCCACACGCAACTCAACACACACAACTTGACAAACGAAACTCGCCCTAAAACACACACAAGTCTGGTATTATCCTTCAAAAATAAAAATCAGATTAATAAGCAGACAAACTACAACAAATGTACCATATAGGAAATACGGCAGCTGTCAGTCACATGACCTGTCTATTATGTGTATGTGTGAGCTAATATATACTGCCAGGGGGAGGGCTTCCTGTTGGCTGGGGATTTATCAGGCTGCCAATTTAGCTTACAAATACTGAGGTAAATATACTGAGCAAATAACGTGTGAACGAGGTCTAATACAGGAGGAGATGACACAGGTATATACTATATACAGGGGAGATGACACACAGATATATACAGGAGAGATGACACATAGGTATATACTATATAGAGGAGGAGATGACATACAGGTACATATATATATAGGAGGAGATGACATACAGGTATATACTATATACAGGAGGAGACGACACACAGGTATATACTATATACAGGAGCAGATGACCTACAGGTATATACTATATACAGGAGGAGATGACATACAGGTATATGCTATATATAGAAGATGGCATACAGGTATATACTATATACAGGAGGAGATGACACACAGATATATACTATATACAGGGGAGATGACACACAGGTATATACTATATACAGGAGGAGATGACATACAGGTATATACTATATATAGGAGATGACATACAGGTATATACTATATATAGGAGGAGATGACATACAGGTATATACTATATACAGAAGATGACATACAGGTGTATACTATATGTAAGGGAGATGACAAACATGTATATACTGAGGTGAAAATGAGAGGTGTGAGGTGAAAATGAAAAGGTGTGAGTGCAAAATGAGAGGAGTGAGGGAAAATAGTGGAGTGATCGGAAAATGACAGATGTGAGGTCGAAATGACAAGTGTTAGGGGGGAATGAGAGGAGTGAGGGAGAAAATGAGAGGTGTGAGGGAGAAAATGAGAGATGTGAGGGGGAAAATGAAAGATGTGATTGGGAAAATGAGAGGCGTGATGGGAAAATAAGAGAAGTGAGGTGCTATAACTAACCACAGATATTTACTATGCCCAGGCAACGCCGGGCTCTTCAGCTAATAGATATATAAATGCACAGGAGTGCGAGCAATGCCGCACTGACGGACGCCACCAACCACACTGGCTTGGGTATGGAAAGCGCAAGGCAAGCGCACGGCGCCGTACAGGCGGACACAGCAAGAGGACGCTGTAATGTGTGTATCGTGCAGATGGTTAGTCGGGCGCTAGATAGCTACCAACATCCGCGAGCAGACAACAACTCTAGGGAGGGATATTTAGGAGCTTTCATCCATCGACATACATTCATCTACACACACACATATAACATTATGAGACAATACTAGCGCATGGCCGTGCGGTCATGCGCAGTTTATATAGTTGCAGCACAGGAAGTGGCTACAGAACTTTTGCCCTTCCAAGACCTGCCAAGAGGACCAATGGAATGTGCCGCAGAGCCTGAGCACATGACCCTCGATCTCCAACGGGAGATCTTGCCCTGGGCATGCTCAGTGTGTGCAGATAAGGACTTAGTCCCAGAGAAGTCCGCTCGCTGCTGACCAGTATTGGCTTTAAAGGCAGAAGCTGGAGAAGCAGCAGTAACTCTTCTCACAGAGTCAGACTGAGCGAGACGCTGGGATTGACGTCCCTGCTGAGCAGACTCCACTGCGGCTGGAGGAGAATGGGAGACCGCAGCAGAGACGGATCGAGATTCCCCCTGTGCAGCAGAGGAAACTTTACTCCTAACATGGCCCCCCCCCCCCTCGTTGGGCCTCGCTAAGTTCGAAGGCAGCAATGAGCTGCGGAGCCCGAATGTGCTCAACAGGCTCCCAGGACCTGTCCTCGGGGCCATAACCCTTCCAGTCCACCAAATAAAATTTTTTACCACGCACCACCTTGCACCCCAAAATAGCGTTCACCTCATAATCGTCCGAAGACGAACCCGATGTCCCAGCAGATGACTCGGAGAACCGGGACATATACACGGGTTTCAAGAGGGACACATGAAAGGTGTCGGTGATACCCAGGCGTGGCGGAAGGGCCAAACGATAGACCACAGGATTAACCTGCTCGAGGACCTTGAATGGGCCCAAGTAGCGAGGAGCAAATTTAGTGGACTCAACTCGCAGCCTGATGTTACGGGCGGAGAGCCACACCAAGTCGCCAGGAGCAAAGGTCGGAGCGGGGCGCCGATGAGCATCGGCGGAGGACCTCATTCTCTCCTTAGAGGCCCGAATGGCATGCTGAGTGCGGTCCCAAATATCCCGTGCCTCCACAGCCCAGTCTGCCACCCTGGAGTCGGCGGAAGACACGGGCATAGGCACAGGTACCCGTGGATGCTGACCATAGTTGAGGAGGAATGGGGTTTGTCCAGTGGAGTCGGCTACGGCGTTGTTCAGAGCAAACTCTGCCCATGATAGCAAGGATGCCCAGTCATCCTGCCTGGCTGAAACAAAATGTCGCAGGTATGTGACCAAGGTCTGGTTGGCCCTCTCTACCAACCCATTCGTCTCGGGATGATAAGCGGAAGAGAGATTCAACTCAATACTGAGAAGACGACAGAGCTCTCTCCAGAACCGAGACGCAAACTGGGGACCCCGGTCACTGACAATTTTGTCTGGCATACCATGCAGGCGGAAGATATGTCTAATGAACAACGCTGCCAAAGCCCGTGCAGAAGGTAACCGTGGTAGCGGCACCAAATGCACCATTTTTGAGAAGTGATCGGTGATGACCCAAATGATGGTACAGCCGCGAGACTTGGGCAAACCCACAACAAAGTCCATCCCGACCATCTCCCAGGGCCTATCTGCCACCGGCAAGGGATAGAGCAAACCAGCTGGCCTTTGACGTGGAGATTTATTTTTGGCGCAGGAGACACACGCCAGAACATAATCCCTGACATCCCGGACCATATGCGGCCACCAGTACGTCCTCGCCAGTAGCTCAGATGTCCTCTTTGTCCCAAAGTGTCCACCCACCCTGGACGAATGAGCCCAAGAGAGAACCTCCGGTCGCAAATTAATGGGCACAAAAGTCTTGCCCGGAGGCACAGACTCTAGCGAAACCGGCGCCACGGTTCTCAGGCTCTCGGAAGGGACAATAAGCCGAGGCTCCTCTTCCTCCTCCTCAGTTGACATAAGGGAGCGAGAGAGAGCGTCAGCACGGATATTCTTCTCCCCGGCGAGATAATGAAGAGAAAAGTGGAACCGGGAGAAGAACAGGGACCATCTGGCCTGGTGAGAATTTAGCCGCTGGGCTGTCTGCAAATAGACCAAATTTTTGTGGTCCGGGTAAACTTGGAAGGGAAACCGCGCACCTTCCAGAAGGTGTCTCCACTCCGAAAAGGCCAACTTCATTGCTAGCAACTCCCTGTCCCCGATGGAGTAGTTCCTCTCCGCTGGCGTGAAGGTCTTAGAGAAGAAGAAGCATGGATGCTTCCGACCTTGAGCATCCTTTTGGTAGAGGACTGCTCCAGCACCAACGGATGAGGCATCCACCTCCATTAGGAATGGCTTATCCGGGGGGCGTGTCCTAGCTGGCCATGTGAGTGGAAGCAGGGAAGAGTGCTCCCGCTGCCAGAAGGACAAAAATCCTGCTTTAACCCCGATTTTCGGGTAAACTCACCTAAATCCGGCTGGCTGAAGGTCCGGAGAGTGCAGCGGTGCGGAGCCGCAGGTCCGGAGTCGGCAGCGATGACCAGGAGGCGGCAGAAAGACGCTGGCACCAGCGATGCAGGAGCCAGCCAAGATGGCTCCGATGCTAGGGAGGACGCCGAGAAGGAGAACGCCGCATGTCAGCGGCGCATGGAGGTGGCCGCAAAGCTGCAGCAGTATGCCAGAGTGGAGGCTGCTGAGGAGGCAGAACCAGGAGCTGAAGCTGACCAGGAGGAGGAGGAAGCAAGCAAGGCTGAGCAGCATGAGGTACAGAGGGGGAAGGAGAGAGGCAGCATGGCTGGGGCTAGTGGGGGACCTGGAGGCATATCACAGGGAGAGGAGCCGACTCTTAGAGATGTTATCACACTGATCTCTTCATGTCAGCAATCCCTGAACTCCTTGGCCCAGCAGATGCAGGAAGTTAAAGGGGACACGGCACAGATTAATGCGGCTCTGCAGAAAATGGACAAACGTATAGGAGTGGTGGAGGAGAGGGTGAGCACGGCAGAAGATCACATAGTTAAGCTACAAAAAGCTGAAAAGAAGTTCGCCCAAGCAATAGCCGAGCTCGCTGCTAAAAATGAGGATCTGGAAAATAGATCCAGAAGAAATAATATACGTATAGTGGGGCTGCCTGAAAAGACTGAGGGGAGAAATCCCACTGAGTTTGTTGAAAACTGGCTGTTGGAGAAGATTGGGAGCACAGTGTTGACAAAAGTTTTTGCTGTTGAACGGGCTCATAGGGTCCCGCCGCAGCCCCCTGCCCCAGGAGCGAATCCCCGTACCATGCTTGCTAAAATACTGAACTACAGAGACAGAGACATTATCCTCAGAAAGGCTAGAGAGATGGAGGATCTGACGGCTGGAGGTCAGAAAATCGCCATTTATCCGGATTATTCCGCTGCGGTTCAGAAACAGCGGATGAAGTTTACTGGAGTCAAGCGGCGACTGAGGGAGCTGGGAGTGCAGTACTCAGTGATGTTTCCCGCCAAGCTGAGACTGGTGGCTTTTAATAAGACCCACTTTTTCCTGACACCGGAGGACGCTACCCAGTGGCTTGATACTCATGAGAAAAAACTTAAGGGAATGGGCGACTGACATTTCGGCAAGATCCAGTTGGGATTTGTTTTCTCTGTCGATGGAGGAGAGTTCTGCGCTCGTTAGCAATGGTTAAAGAGTTGAGCAACTGTTGGGGGTTTTGCTGGGCCATATTGAAGGAATGGCCGGAGGGGACAGTACCAACTACTAAGTACGGGGGAGGAGGGTTATGCTGGGTACTGTGAACTGGTTTGGTACTTTTTCTATATGTTAATATAAGTTGAAATGTTAAGATACAATAAAGTGAAAGTTGGGGGGGAAATTGTGATTGCTATGGCAGCGGGACGCAAATGGAGAGGGTTAAGTAAGGGAGAGTGTTCGCAGTGGGCAGTGGAGCCCCACTCTTGCTGAGAGGAAGAATGCGTTATATTGGGGGGGTTAGGGGGGTAAGTTGGGAGGGGGAAGGGGGGGTGGGAGGGTTGGGGCAGCTCATACTTGGGAAATTGGATACTTTAAGAAATGATGAGCCACATGATGGGAGATTGTATTAAAATATTGAGTTGGAATGTGAGAGGTCTGGCGGATAAAACACGGCGAGCGGCAAGTCTGCAGTATGTCCGAGAACAGAAGGTCTCAATGATATGCCTGCTGGAGACACATTTAGTGCGGGAGAGGGTGAACGTATTGAATAGGCGCTGGATACAGAGGGCGTATCATTCTACTTTCTCGACGTACTCTAGGGGTGTGTCTGTGTTAATACCTGCGGGGGTGCAGTATGAGGAGGTAGCGGTAAAAGAGGATGTGGATGGTCAGTATGTGGTGGTAAAATGTAAAATAAATGGAGTATTGATGTGTATAGTGGCAATGTATATTCCGCCCCCATACTCAAGCAAGAAGATAAGAGAGGTGCTGGAGAGGGTAGAGCGTTGGGGACCGTTACCATTACTAATTATCGGCGACCATAATAATATATGTGATGACTTTTGGGATAAAAACAAAAATCCCCAGAATAAAACAGGGGGACATATCACTACGTTTGGGACCTATGTCCGGGAAGTAGGTATGATTGATTTATGGAGAGTTAGACATATTGGGGAAAGGACGTATTCATGCTACTCACCAGCTCATGGTACTTTGTCTAGGATTGACTTGGCGCTGGGTAACTGTTTACTGGACACGATGGTAAGGGACGTGAGATATTTACCTAGGGCTCTTTCAGACCATAGTCCAGTTGAGGTGGAATTTCGGCCGGTGGGGACACGGATCGGGAGCAGGAAGGAGTGGAAGATTCACCCTAATTGGCTACACAGTATGGACTTGGAAAAGATAAAGAAGGAGTTGGTGGAATTTTTTGAGATTAACGAGGGAAGTGTAGATGTTCTTACAGTGTGGGAAGCCATGAAGGCGTACTTGAGGGGACTGCTGTTCAGGGATATTAGCAGGTGTAAGAGGAAATCAAGAGAGACAGAGAGGTTGGCGGTTGATAGGCTGAGGATAGCCGAGGATGAGATGGTAATAGCGGGTACTCCAGAAGCTGGGAGGAGGCTAAAGGCAGCTCAGAGTCAGTTGGAGGAGGTATTGCTCGGTAAGGCTGAAAGGAAGAGGGAATTCATGAATCTGGCTTTTTACCAGGAGGGCGAATCTGTGGGTCATTTGCTATTGATGGTGGCTTCTGCCCAGAGAAACACTTCCTTTGTTCATTCTTTGGTATCGGGGAGCGGTGTGGCTGTCTCTGAGACTTCAGAGATTTTGGACATTTTTTCGGATTTTTATGCGGACTTTTATTCCTCTCAGGTAGATGGGTTGGTGGAGGACACGGTGGCGTTCCTTGAGGAATTGGAGCTCCCAAGGCTGAGTGACATAGATAGAGAAGATTTGGAAGCTCCCATCACGGAGGAGGAGTTGGGTCGGGCACTGCAGTCTATGGCTAATGGGAAGGCACCTGGCGTAGATGGATTTCCTGCTGAAATTTATAAAAACTTTGGGGAAGTGCTGATCCCTAAATTAAGGGTACTTCTGGAGGAGGCTAGGAGTGGCGGTTGTCTACCGGCATCTATGCGGGAGGCCATAATAGTGGTGATTCCTAAGGAGGGGAAGGACCCGACACAGCTGGATTCATATCGGCCAATCTCCTTGCTTACTACAGACGTTAAACTTCTGGCTAAGGTGTTGGCGATGAGGTTGACAAGTGTTATTTCCGGCCTGGTGCACTCAGACCAGTCCGGCTTTATGCCTGATCGGTCCACTGCGATCAACTTACGAAGGCTGTATATGAATTTGCAACTCAGATCCGACAACTGTGGCCAGAGAGTTATTGCATCTTTAGACGCCCATAAGGCATTTGATGGTGTGGAGTGGGGATATCTCTGGCAGGTGCTCCGGAGTATGGGGTTTGGACCGCAGTTCATATCCTGGATTCAACTAATGTACTCGATGCCGATGGCTAGGGTTAGGGTAAATGGGGAGTTATCACAGACAATACAACTGGCTAGAGGGACGAGACGGGTGTCCGCTCTCTCCTCTTTTGTTTGCTCTGGCTGTGGAACCACTGGCTGCTAAGCTTCGACGGTCTGATGAGGTGACTGGGTTTAAATATGGGATGATTGAAGAAAGGGTGGCGTTGTATGCGGATGACATTCTGCTATTTCTGGCTGACCCGGGTATGTCCTTGGAGGGAGCCATTGGGATTATTGAGCGTTTCGGATCGGTGTCGGGACTTAGGATAAACTGGAGTAAGTCTGTCTTGTTTAAGGTGGATGATGATGGTGGGGAGTCACTGGAGGATGGGCGACTGGAGATGACTAGCCAATTTAAGTACCTTGGAATATGGGTATCTATGCCTGTTACTGACTATATACATAGAAATCTGACTCCAATCTTAGGTGTTCTTAAAGCGAAAGCGGATGCTTGGCTTAAACTGCATTTATCTGTGGTAGGTAGGGTGAATCTTATTAAAATGATTTTGATGCCAAAAATACTGTATATTCTTCATAATGCGCCAGTTTGGATACCACGTGGGAGATTTAGACAGATTAACTCTCTGTTCAGGAGTTTGATATGGGGGAGACAGCATCCGCGTATCAAACTGGAGACACTTCAGTGACCCAAGGAAGATGGGGGATTGGCATTGCCTAACCCTGAAATATATTTTCTTGCAGCCCAGAGTCAGCATCTAAAAGGCTGGGCGCATGAAGGGTCATCTGGGGCGGTACAGCGGCTGATGGAAGTGGTGACAAAAAGAAGGCCAGTGGTACAATGTTTGGAGGATGGATCCCTGGGGGCTCTGGGGAAATTATACCCTACTGTGTTGTTGATACGCAGGCTGTGGGGTAGGCTGAGACATATACGGGGGGTCACGGATTTGACTAGATTCTCACCGCTATGGCATAACAGCAACTTACAGGAGTTTGAGGCACTGGGGGTACTGACAGAATGGCAAGTCAAAGGGATTCAATACGTGTATCAAATAATTGAGCGAGGTGAATTGAAATCATTTTCCCAATTACAGGCGGAATTTGGTCTTGGGACTGTGGGGGAATTTCAGTATTTGCGGATGAGGCATGCTTTTGGAGCTCAGAGTAGAAATGGAGGTATTGGAATTCAGAGGGATATAGTACTGGAGTATGTGTGTAATGAAGGGACTACTGGGGGAGTCATATCTACTTTGTATAAAGATCTGTTGCACACTTTCCTATTGGGGTTTCCAATAATGGCGAGAGCTAAGTGGGAGAGGGATCTGGGTCCAATGGAGAATGAGACTTGGGAGTCGGTGCTAGAATGGGTCCCACGATTGTCACTGAGCGAACCGTATAGACTGTCACAGCTCTATGTGATACACAGGGTTTATAAGTCACCGATGGTGCTATATAAGGCTGGTTTGCGTGATGATTCTGAATGCCCGAGGTGTAAAACTGCAGATGCTGATATACTCCATATGATGTGGACGTGTCCGAGACTGGCTGCTTTTTGGGTGGTAGTTTTGAGTCGTATGGAAGGTGCGTATGGATGGAAGGTGCCAAGGGATCCTATAGTGTGCTTGTTGGGATGTGTGGATGAGATTGGAGTGGATAACAACCTAAAGATAGCTATTGCCAGATTGTTATACATGGCTAGGAAGGTAATAGCTCGAAATTGGATTAGGGAAGAACCGCCGTCAAGAGGAGAGTTCCTCCAGTATGTGAAGCAGGGCCTGACACTAGAAAAGGGGTTTTATAAAAAAAGAGGGAAAATCGAAATGTTCAATAAAATGTGGTCTCCGTGGATTGCTATGGGATAGGGGTATTATAGAGGGAGAGTTAATTAAGGTTCCTAATTAATGGTAATGTTAAATGTGGCTTATATTATTGGCCGAGGGATTAGATAGTATATTGGTCTAATGATGGAAGTGCTAAGCAAGGTGAACTGCTTTGTTGGGTGGGGTTGGGGGGTGGTGGGATTGAAGGGGAATGTTTGAAGGGGGAGAAAAAAGCTTTGTATTGAAAATGAGAATGTAACATGTCATTTATCTTGTTATTCTTAATAAAAATTTATTTGAATAAAAAAAGGAATGGCTTATCCACATCAAGACGATGTAAGATGGGAGCGCTAGCAAAGTGGGACTTAATAGAAGTGAAGGCCTTGGAGACCTCTTCCGACCACAATTTGGGATTCGCTCCCTTCTTGGTGAGGGCTACCAAGGGAGCTACCAGAGTTGAGAAGTGGGGAATTAACTGGCGATAATAGTTTATGAACCCCATAAAGCGCTGCACCGCTTTAAGAGAATGGGGCTCTTGCCAGTCCATCACAGCCTGTAGTTTGGCAGGATCCATAGCCAATCCCTGGGCGGAGATGATATAGCCCAGGAAAGGTAAGGACTCCTGCTCAAACACACACTTCTCCAACTTTGCATAAAGAGAGTTTGCCCGTAGGAGATCGAAGACTCTGCCAACATCTCTCCGGTGGGAGTCAATATCTGGAGAAAAGATGAGAATATCATCCAGATAGACTACAACCGAGGTGGAAAGCATATCCCGGAAGATATCGTTGACAAAGTCTTGGAAAACGGCAGGTGCATTACAGAGCCCGAAGGGCATCACCAGATACTCATAGTGCCCATCTCTGGTGTTAAATGCCGTTTTCCACTCGTCCCCCTCACGGATGCGAATCAGGTTATAAGCACCCCGCAGATCTAGTTTAGTAAACACTCTAGCTCCCCGAAGCCTATCGAAAAGCTCAGATATCAACGGCAAAGGGTACTTGTTCTTAACTGTGATAGCATTAAGACCTCTGTAGTCTATGCATGGACGTAGTTCTCCATTCTTCTTCTGCACGAAAAAGAACCCTGCCCCAGCAGGTGACACTGACTTCCTGATGAACCCTCTTGCCAAATTCTCTTGTATGTACTGAGACATTACCTCCGTTTCCGGGAGAGATAATGGATAGACTCGACCCCGGGGAGGCTCAGCACCAGGCAAGAGATCAATAGGACAGTCATAGGGGCGATGGGGCGGAAGAGTCTCCGCTGCCTTTTTGGAGAACACGTCTGCATAAGACCAATATTGCTTGGGGAGAGAGGAGAGATCTGCGGGTACCTCTGTAGTAGTAACCTGAACGCACTCTCGATGACACCTGTTCCCACAAGATTCACCCCATCCCAGAATTCTGCCTGAGGACCACTCGATGTGAGGAGAGTGGTACCGTAACCAAGGTATCCCCAAGAGAACCTCATCAATTCCCTCAGGAATGACGAGTAGAGATATAATCTCCTGATGAGATGGTGACATGGACAGAGTAAAAGGGATAGTTTGATGTGTAATCTGTGTGGGCAGTGTCGACCCATTCACCACTCGTACCGTTACTGGTTGAGATAGCATGACCAGAGGAATTGCGTGACGTTGGGTGAAGGCTGAAGACATAAAATTGCCCTCTGCCCCAGAATCCACGCAGAGTTCTACCGAGTGAGAGGATGAGCCCAATGTTATTGTCCCCTTAAAGGACACTTTGGAGGCAAACGTCGCCGTGTCTAGTGCACCTCCACCAACTACCACTAGACGCTGACGTTTCCTCGACCGCTGGAGACATCTGGAGGCAAGATGTCCAGACTGTTGGCAAAGATGACAAATCTGGAGTGCACGAGCGGTCCGGGACTTAGATCCTGCTCGAGACTCTACCACAGGCTCATGGGGCTCAGGAGCCTGGTCTGGAGATTCCAAAGGTTTGGCGAAGGTGGGAGCCAGCCGAAACCTCTGCCTACACTGGGCTCGCTCTAACCTCCGCTCGTGAAAACGGAGATCAATACGAGTGGATAGAGTTATTAATTCCTCCAGTGTGGCGGGAATCTCCCTAGTGGCCAGGGCGTCCTTAACGTGGTCAGCCAGCCCCCTCCAAAATATTGGAATGAGGGCTTTATCCGACCACTCCAGCTCAGATGCTAAGGTGCGGAAGTGGACGGCAAAATGACTGACCAAGGAGGAGCCCTGAGTCAATGCCAACAATTGGAGCGCCGTATCATGGGTGACACGAGGTCCCAAAAAGACCTGTTTCAGAGTGCTCAGAAACAACGGAGCACTCTGCACCACATGATCGCTACGCTCCCATAGCGGCGTAGCCCACTGCAACGCTCTGTCCGACAGAAGAGACACTATAAATCCCACCTTAGCCCGCTCTGTAGGGAAACGAGAGGCCAGAAGCTCGAGATGGATAGAGCACTGACTTACGAAACCCCTACAAGACTTACAGTCACCAGAGAATTTCTCTGGAAGCGGGAGGCGAGTTAGAGTCGGGACAGGAGCGGCAGTGGACAAGGTGGCTGCAGCAACACTAGCAGCCTGAACAGCGACAGCAGTGACATCCACAGCTGAGGTTGAACGCTCAAGAGCCGCCAACCTTCCCTCCAGCTGCTGGATGTACCGCTGTGAACGCTGATCGTCCATCATTTACTAGCCAGACCCTGGCGCTAGTATTATGTTAGGACTGGCGGAAGGCACCAAGAAAGGTGATATAGATGCGTTCGCAGTCCGGGGTCCACCGTGCAGGCGAAAATCTGCTGCTAGTAAATACAGACTATATGGCGGTACACTAAAGTATATACACGTGGGTTCAACCTCACCCAGCGTGAAGGGAGCAATCCTGTTGTGTCACAGGATCGCGGTACCGCACCTAAAGCGCGAGCGAGTAGTCAGCGTACTTAACCCCAACTGGGATTGAAGTCCGATTAGACCCTCGCTGGCACTACACCGCAACTGGGTGTGAAAGGAAACTAAATATAGATATATAAATGCACAGGAGTGCGAGCAATGCCGCACTGACGGACGCCACCAACCACACTGGCTTGGGTATGGAAAGCGCAAGGCAAGCGCACGGCGCCGTACAGGCGGACACAGCAAGAGGACGCTGTAATGTGTGTATCGTGCAGATGATTAGTCGGGCGCTAGATAGCTACCAACATCCGCGAGCAGACAACTCTAGGGAGGGATATTTAGGAGCTTTCATCCATCGACATACATTCATCTACACACACACATATAACATTATGAGACAATACTAGCGCATGGCCGTGCGGTCATGCGCAGTTTATATAGTTGCAGCACAGGAAGTGGCTACAGAACTTTTGCCCTTCCAAGACCTGCCAAGAGGACCAATGGAATGTGCCGCAGAGCCTGAGCACATGACCCTCGATCTCCAACGGGAGATCTTGCCCTGGGCATGCTCAGTGTGTGCAGATAAGGACTTAGTCCCAGAGAAATCCGCTCGCTGCTGACCAGTATTGGCTTTAAAGGCAGAAGCTGGAGAAGCAGCAGTAACTCTTCTCACAGAGTCAGACTGAGCGAGACGCTGGGATCGACGTCCCTGCTGAGCAGACTCCACTGCGGCTGGAGGAGAATGGGAAACCGCAGCGGAGACGGATCGAGATTCCCCCTGTGCAGCAGAGGAAACTCGACTCCTAACATACTCGAGTATATACGGTATATCTTTCTTACATATGATACATGAAAGATAGATATCTTTGTACCGTGTTACAATGACATTTTTCCCTATCTAAATGCAAAAAGGAGAACCTAATTACCCATGATAAGGTGAAGGGCCGGTGCGAGTTCAATGCGGTCATAATTCTGCGTTGCGAAATTATTGCGATAATCGGGAGACATACATTCCTCTTAAATAAGAAAGAAAGCAAGAATATATAATTAATATAAATTACTTATAATATAATGACGTAATCAGAATGAGCCAATACTCTGTGCATTATACGCGTATAATACCTAATTGTGTGCTTGTAAGAAGGGGTCTGTATTGATCGCGAGGATATTGGGTTTCCATCTTAAATAAAAAGGGGAAAAGTTTTATCTATATCTACTCCGCCGATAAATACAGTTTAAAACTACGTTACAAATATATGCGTTACAGGCAATGATAATATTAGGCAACAAATAAAACAGTAAACACTTTTTCAAAGAGTTGCGCGACTGATCAGACTCACAGAAAATGGTCTTTAAGATTCTGTGTGTCACCCTGGAGGGGGGGGGGGTTAGCCTGTATTTAAAGAAAAAACACTGACCACAAGTCCTGACAGTGTAAAACAGAAAGTTGCTGAGCACGCACCTTACGCAGGTAGTCCTTCGTGGGATGATGACCATGTCAAAATGTTTACTGACATGGCTGGGCAGTACGCGGAAATCAAACTAGCCCAGCAGTAGTGTAGCATCGGGTCCTTTCGTCAAACTCAATCTGACAGGTGCCCCGCCCCTATCAAAGTGTATCAAAATGTGTAACCCCTCCCCTCCTCCTGTCAGCCAGATGTCCCTGAGGCTGGCTGATTTCCCCTTTTGATATCGTTTGATATACTTTAATTTGTTGTAGTTTGATATTATTCACGTATTTGTTTTATATTTTTATACACGTAGCTCGAGTTTGATTCTGTAAGTTGTGTTTTATTCACTGATTTCCCCTTTTGATATAGTTTAATATAGTTTAATTTGTTGCAGTTTGATATTATTCCTCGTATTTTGTTTTTATACACAGCTCGAGTTTGATTCTGTTAGCTGTGATTTATTCACAGTGTATTCATATAGTGCAGAACTTATAACACACCAAGCTGTTTATTTGTGGCCCTACTGAACATTAACTAAATGTTTATTTTCACAAACAGAAGAGCCATTTTATTTATGGACCTACTGACCATTAACTAAATGTTTATTTTCACAAACAGAAGAGCCAGATTTTCTGTTTGTACTTGTATTGTACCTGTAGGGTTATGTAAGGGTTATCTGCGGGTCAGAGATTTATAACACCTAGGTCAATTGTTGTTGTAATCGCTTTACCAATAAATGTTTATTTTCACAAACAGAAGAGCCAGCTTTTCTGTTTGACCTGTAGGGTTATGTAGGGTTATCTGCGGGTCAGTTTCTACTGAGCATTAACTATGGTTATGTAGTGTTATCTGCGGGTCATGGCAAGTGGTAATGCCAAATTCTGAAAATAGTCATTTTATATTGAATTACTAACATTTTTAACATTTTTCTATTTTAGCGCTGCAACATCCACATATATTATTCCAGCTTTCTTTAATTCTGCATTATTTTTTCACATGATGAAAATAGCCATTTTATATTGAATTACTAACATTTTTCTATTTTAGCGCTGACACATCCACATATATTATTACAGCTTTCTTTAATTCTGCATTATTTTATCACATGATGAAAATAGCCATTTTATATTGAATTACTGCAGATCGCTGAGCGTTACCACCGGCCTCGTTTCTCAATTAATTTCTCAGCTGACTGCGCTATCTATAATTATGCTTATACCTTAAGCGTGTATTTACATGGCACTGTAATTCGCACTTTTACAGACTATATGTGGATTACAGCCGGTATACAGTAACAGCCGGCATGACTGAGTGTAATATTGTACTCAATACTGTGCAAAGGGTCTGAATACTTATGGCCGTGTGATATTTCAGTTTTTCTTTTTAATAAATTCGCAAAAAATCTACATTTCTGTTTTGTTCAGGCATGATGGCGTACAGAGTGTACATTAATATATATATCTCAGAATGCAGCTGAATAGTATTGCTAATTAGTCCATATAAATAGAAACTTATGTAGAAACCCAAAGTTTTGATAAGTGTATGAAAATACACCAATATTAACTATTTGTGCTATTTTAGGCGTAAATTTGGCCTATATGTATAGCAGACAGGAGTTGGGGCGATGAAATATGTGTTACAAGCGTAGTGAATTGCAGATATATTCTACAGTGTATGTCAGGCTGAATACTTATGGCCGTGTGATATTTCAGTTTTTCTTTTTAATAAATTCGCAAAAAATCTACATTTCTGTTTTGTTCAGGCATGATGGCGTGCAGAGTGTACATTAATATATATATCTCAGAATGCAACTGAATAGTATTGCTAATTAGTCCATATAAATAGAAAATTATGTAGAATCCCAAAGTTTTGATAAGTGTATGAAAATACACCAATATTAACTATTTGTGTTATTTTAGGCGTAAATTTGGCCTATATGTATAGCAGTCAGGAGTTGGGGCGATGAAATATGTGTTACAAGCGTAGTGAATTGCAGATATATTCTACAGTGTATGTCATTTTGAGAAATGTGTGGCATAACCAATTACCTATCACGGCCACTAGATGGCATTGCTAATTAGTCCATATAAATAGAAAATTATGTAGAAACCCAAAGTTTTGATAAGTGTATGAAAATACACCAAATACAGAATATAAAAAGTAAAAACATTAAATAGTACAAAAATGTTTTATTGTCAGAACTAATTGGAAATAAAGAACACATTTTAAGCTAACCGCACTCACTTTACACAATCAGAAAAAAGGAAACACACTTTAAGTTAGCTAACAGCATGATGCTGACAAATGCATCTTTGCGGAATCTGAACACAACACATACAACACACACGACAAGCATACACACACAACATACAGAACACATACAACACATGCGACACACACACAACACACACAACAAATACACATGATTTTTGCACTTTATTAATATGCTGTCCACATATAGTATTTTTGATATCTCTTATTTCCCTGGTGTTACTTTTGTACATGTATTACTGTTTTTCTTGTTTTTGTGTAAAATCTCGGTCAGGCAGGCACGAACACACACACACACACAACACAGAACCCACACACAACAAACACACATAACATACAAAACACACACACACAACACATACAACACACACGCCAAGCATACACACACAACATACAGAACACATACAACACATGCGACACACACAACACACACAACAAATACACATGATTTTTGCACTTTATTAATATGCTGTCCACATATAGTATTTTTGATATCTCTTATTTCCCTGGTGTTACTTTTGTACATGTATTACTGTTTTTCTTGTTTTTGTGTAAAATCTCGGTCAGGCAGGCACGAACACACACACACACACACACACACACACACACAACACAGAACCCACTGCATGTTTTTGCACTTTATTAATATGCTGACCACATAGGTCAGGGATTTTTTGCACTTTATTAATATGCTGACCACATAGGTCAGGGATTTTTTGCACTTTATTAATATGCTGACCACATAGGTCAGGGATTTTTTGCACTTTATTAATATGCGGGTCACATAGGTCAGTGATTTTTGCACTTCATAGGTCAGGGATTGTTTGCACTTTATTAATATGCGGTTATTAGTCATTTAGGACTTATGTTATCATGTTTTTGCACTTTATTAATATGCTGACCACATAGGTCAGGGATTTTTTGCACTTTATTAATATGCGGGCCACATAGGTCAGTGATTTTTGCACTTCATAGGTCAGGGATTTTTTTTTTTTTTGCACTTTATTAATATGCGGACCACATAAGTCAGTGATTTTTGCACTTTATTAATATGCTGTACACATATAGTATTTTTGATATCTCAAAAGGGTGTGACACATTCCCATATATTATTCCAGCTTTCTTTAATTCTACATTATTTTAGCACATATTAATTTTACAGGTGCCTGTGCTGTCTATAATTTGACTCCTTTTTATTCAAAGGCATCTAACATATACAGACTTATTTCCCTGGTGTTACTTTAGTACATGTATTACTGTTTTTCTTGTTTTTGTGTAAAATCTCGTTGATGGCTTACAAAGACATTTCAATAATATAATTGCTATCAGTTGTAGCTATAAGTGTGAAACTGACAGACAAGCACAGCTGTGTCTCTACAGGACATGCTGGTCACTAGACAGCCAGAGTTTCTGTGGGGGAGATATACTAACAGTCAGAGTTTCAGAGGCCCAAAGTTTATAACTCCAGGCTCATTGTATTTTATCCCCAATGATCACATAGAGTGCAAAATTGTGCTTATACCAACAGTCAGAGTTTCTGTTGACCCAAAAACCGGTGTAGAACGTACACAGAGAGCAACTATGGCATTTTGAGAAATGTGTAGCATAACCAATTACCTATCATGGCCACTAGATGGCTGAATATCATATTAATTATACATTGGGGTTTACTTTTGGAAACTTACAAAGGCGTTGTGTATGTGCACAGGATGACTTATTTTGTTTTTTTATAATCACTAGTAGTCATATTAAATGCCTCTTTAGCTTTATGCGTAAGAGACATCCTACAAATAGAATCCTTTTCCCTAGTAGTTTTATATTCTATGCCTGAGATATTTCTACACAAAGCTACAAAACTATTTTGTAGTTTATAATGTATCACAGTAGTTTCATGTGCAGTTACATCTTAGGCTCTGTTCAGACTATTGTAATATTTGTAGCTTAAAATAGAGCCAAATAGCTACTTTCAAACCCGGACATACACCCGTGATTTTCTTCACAAATGGATCCAATATACACTATATCGCCAGCCTCTATATATATATATATATCTATATATATATAGATATATATATATATATAGTTTGCAACATTCTGGCACAAATACAGACGGCAGGCATCCTATTTACACTGCACTTTATAAAATCTTTCGTTTGAAAGGTTATTCTGTATTTCTAAAGCGCAACTCTGGCTCGATAAGCGAGTAATTCTAAAAGCACAGTCAGGGTATGTTCACACGTTCAGGATTTCCATCCTTTTTTTTTCAGGACAGTTTTTTAAAAAAACTGCAGCTCTTGGCAGAAAACGCAGGTCCTTTTTTTGGTCCTTTTTTGGTCCTTTTTTGATGCGTTTTTTGATGCGTTTTTTGATGCGTTTTTTATGCAGTTTTCTATGCAGAGACTGTGTGTTTCCTAGGAAGCTTTTTAGGGCTAAAATGGCTGAAAATACCCTAACCCTACCCCTAACCCTACCCCTAACCCTACCCCTAACCCTACCCCTAACCCTAACCCTACCCCTAACCCTAACCCTACCCCTAACCCTACCCCTACCCCTATTCTAACCTTAGTGAAAAAAAAAAAAAAAAATTCTTAATTTTTTTATTGTCCCTACCAATGGGGGTGACAAAGTGGGGGGGGTGTCATTTACTATTTTTTTATTTTGATCACTGAGATAGGTTATATCTCAGTGATCAAAATGCACTTTGGAGCGAATCTGCCGGCCGGCAGATTCGGCGGGCGCACTGCGCATGCGCCCGCCATTTTGCAAGATGGCGGCGCCCAGGGAGAAGACGGCCGGACGGACGGACATCGGGACGCCGGGTAAGTATAAGGGGGGGAGATTAGGGCACGGGGGGGGCATCGGAGCACGGGGGGGGCATCGGAGCACGGGGGGGGGCATCGGAGCACGGGGGGCGGGATCGGAGCACGGGGGGGCAGCCACACTCCGCCCACGCACTTCCGCCCGCTCCACCGCACTTCCTGCTGCAGCGGTTCTGCACATCAAATCGCAGTAAAACCCGCAGATATATTTTTGATCTGCGGGTTTTACTGCGATTTTGACCTCACAATGGAGGTCTATGGGTGCAGAACCGCTGCGGTTCAGGAAAAAGAAGTGACATGCTCCTTCTTTTTTGCCGCAGCTATTCTGCGCGGCTTTTTAAACGAAATTACGGATCATGTGCACAGCAGTGACTGTTTTCCATAGGGTTACATTGTTATGTACCCTGCATGGAAAACCGCTGCGGTTCCGCAGTAAAAAACGCACTGTGTGAACATGGCCTCAAACATATGTATCACAGTTTGTTTTTCTGCGTTATGGTTTAAAGTTATATGCATTTAAATATTAATTTTCTCATTAAATATGTGACTTACGCTATTTATTTGCTTAGGCTAGATCATTTACAGTTTAACAATACATTTTATCATAAAAATGACCTTATCTGGGTACCTAGAAATAACCTAGCAGCATTAGTAATCCCCTTTCTTTTTTTTGCATTATCAAGAACCCTCGGGTTAAGATAACGTAAGTTTATATGCATAAATCATTTAATATAGCGCACCAAACATGATATGGTTTTTTATTTCTCTGAACTGCCGCAAACAAAACATATAAGGTTAAAAATATGAATATTATTGAATATAATGTTTTACTTTTGTTTACAGTATTTTATTTTCCGGGTGCTACTTTTGTTCATGTACTACTGGCTTCTTCTTCAGCTGTGATTTTTACCTTTTGTATATAAATATGGGTAAATGAATTGTCCATTATAGAACCATTTTGAATCCGTGCTTTGGCGGCCTTAAACATTTTGTATAACAGATGTGTTTCTCCTGATTTTTCTTGGTTAAGGGATCACTGATGTTTTAATAAACTTTGAATAAATAACTGGGCATACATAAGAAACCTTGCAATATATCTTTATAGAAATAATACTTCAGTACACACAACACACAACAAACACACAGAACACACACACATAACATACAGAACACACACAACACATACAACAAACATACACACACAACATACAGAACACACACAACAAACACACAGAACACACACACAACAGAACCCACACACAACAGACACACAACATACAAAACACACACAACACATACAACACACGACAAACATACACACACACACACACACACACACACACAACAAACACACACAACACACACACACAACAAACACACACACAACACACACACACAAGAAATAAAAAGATGAATTTTTGCATTATTTCACAGTGAATGATGAGTTCAGGAGACAAAGGTGACGGAGAAGCGGCAGTTCAGAGAAATAAAAAACCATATAATGTTTGGTGCGCTATATTAAATGATTTATGCATATAAACTTACGTTATCTTAACCCGAGGGTTCTTGATAATGCAAAAAAAAAGAAAGTGGCTTACTAATGCTGCTAGGTTATTTCTAGGTACCCAGATAAGGTCATTTTTATGATAAAATGTATTGTTAAACTGTAAATGATCTAGCCTAAGCAAATAAATAGCGTAAGTCACATATCTAATGAGAAAATTAATATTTAAATGCATATAACTTTAAACCATAACGCAGAAAAACAAACTGTGATACATATGTTTGACTGTGCTTTTAGAATTACTCGCTTATCGAGCCAGAGTTGCGCTTTAGAAATACAGAATAACCTTTCAAACGAAAGATTTTATAAAGTGCAGTGTAAATAGGATGCCTGCCGTCTGTATTTGTGCCAGAATGTTGCAAACTATATATATATATATATATATATATATATATATATATATAGAGGCTGGCGATATAGTGTATATTGGATCCATTTGTGAAGAAAATCACGGGTGTATGTCCGGGTTTGAAAGTAGCTATTTGGCTCTATTTTAAGCTACAGATATTACAATAGTCTGAACAGAGCCTAAGATGTAACTACACATGAAACTACTGTGATACATTATAAACTACAAAATAGTTTTGTAGCTTTGTGTAGAAATATATCAGGCATAGAATATAAAACTACTAGGGAAAAGGATTCTATTTGTAGGATGTCTCTTACGCATAAAGCTAAAGAGGCATTTAATATGACTACTAGTGATTATAAAAAAACAAAATAAGTCATCCTGTGCACATACACAACGCCTTTGTAAGTTTCCAAAAGTAAACCCCAATGTATAATTAATATGATATTCAGCCATCTAGTGGCCATGATAGGTAATTGGTTATGCTACACATTTCTCAAAATGCCATAGTTGCTCTCTGTGTACGTTCTACACCGGTTTTTGGGTCAACAGAAACTCTGACTGTTGGTATAAGCACAATTTTGCACTCTATGTGATCTGTTGTGAGTTCTGTTTTTGGGCTCCCTCTGGTGGTTACTGATGGTACTGGGTGACTTGTCTTTCCTGGGTCTCTGGGTTCCACCTGTTCCATCAGGATATGGGAGTTTCCTATTTAACCTGGCTTTGCTGGCATTTCCTCGCCGGTTATCAATGTATCCAGTGTGTCTTGTTACCTCTGCTCCCTGCTCCTAGAACCTTCTGGTCAAGCTAAGTTTGGATTTTCCTGTTTTGGTGTTTTGCTTTATTTGGTTTTTTAGTCCAGCCTGCAGATATGTGATTATTGCTGCTGGTTGCTCTAGTGGGCTGAAATTGTTCCTCATGTACCATGAGTTGGCACATGAGTTCAAGTAATTTCAGGATGGTTTTTTGAAGGGTTTTTCGCTGACCGCGCAGTTCACTTTTGTATCCTCTGCTATCTAGCTTTAGCGGGCCTCATTTTGCTGAAACTGTTTTCATACTGCGTATGTGCTTTCCTCTCATTTCACCGTCATTATATGTGGGGGGCTGCTATTTCTGTGGGGTATTTCTTTGGAGGCAAGAGAGGTCTGTGTTTCTTCTAATAGGGGAAGTTAGATCTTCGGCTGGAGCGAGACGTCTAGGATCATCGTAGGCATGTTCCCCGGCTACTTTTATTTGTGTGTTAGGTTCAGGGTCGCGGTCAGCTCAGGTTCCATCGCCCTAGAGCTTGTTTGTATCTGTGCTTGTCCTTTAGTGATCCCCTGCCATTGGGATCATGACAGTATAACCGGCCAACAAAGTGTTAATTGTATTGGCTGAAGTAGGAGGATAAGTAGTCTGAGGAAGTTTTTTTTTTTTTTTTTCCCTCAGAGTTTGCTGCCTAGCCTTATTGCAGCCTGGCTACTTCCTCCTCCTCTTAATCTTTGAATGGCTCTGATCCCAGCTGTTTATCATGGACGTCCAGAGTTTGGCTTCCAGCCTGAATAATCTTGCCGCTAAGGTTCAAAATATACAGGATTTTGTTGTACATGCTCCTATGTCTGAACCTAGAATTCCTGTCCCAGAGTTTTTTTCTGGAGATAGATCTCGTTTTCTGAATTTTAGGAACAATTGCAAGTTGTTTCTTTCTTTGAAATCTCGCTCCTCTGGAGACCCTGCTCAGCAAGTCAAGATTATTATATCTTTCCTGCGGGGTGACCCTCAGGATTGGGCATTTGCATTGGCACCAGGGGACCCTGCGTTGCTTAATGCGGATGCGTTTTTTCTGGCATTGGGTTTGCTCTATGAGGAACCTAACCAAGAGATTCAGGCTGAAAAAGCTTTGTTGGCCCTCTCTCAGGGGCAAGATGAAGCAGAAATTTATTGTCAAAAATTTCGGAAGTGGTCGGTGCTTACTCAGTGGAATGAGTGCGCCCTGGCTGCAAGGTTCAGAGATGGCCTTTCCGAGGCCATTAAAGATGTTATGGTGGGGTTCCCTGCGCCTACTGGTCTAAATGAGTCTATGACTATGGCTATTCAGATTGATCGGCGTTTACGGGAGCGCAAACCTGTGCACCATTTGGCGGTGTCGTCTGAACCGTCACCTGAGATAATGCAATGTGATAAAATTCAGTCCAGAAGTGAACGGCAAAATTATAGGCGGAAAAAAAGGTTGTGCTTTTATTGTGGTGATTCAGCTCATGTTATATCAGCATGCTCTAAACGCACAAAAAAGGTTGATAAGTCTGTTGCCATTAGTACTTTACAGTCTAAGTTCATTCTGTCTGTGACTCTGATTTGTTCATTATCATCCATTTCCGTCGATGCCTATGTGGATTCAGGCGCTGCCCTGAGTCTTATGGATTGGTCATTTGCCAATCGCTGTGGGTTTAGTCTGGAGCCTCTGGAAGTCCCTATTCCTTTGAAGGGAATTGACTCTACACCTTTGGCTATGAATAAACCTCAGTACTGGACACAAGTGACCATGCGTATGACTCCTGTTCATCAGGAGGTGATTCGCTTCCTGGTACTGTATAATTTGCATGATGTCCTAGTGCTTGGTCTGCCATGGTTACAAACTCATAATCCAGTCCTTGACTGGAAATCGATGTCTGTGTTAAGCTGGGGTTGTCAGGGGGTTCATGATGATGCACCTCCGATTTCTATCGCTTCATCTACTCCTTCTGAGATTCCTGTGTTTTTGTCTATCGGGATGTTTTTGAGGAGCCTAAGCTCAGTTCGCTTCCTCCTCACAGGGATTGCGATTGTGCTATAAATTTAATTCCAGGCAGTAAATTTCCTAAAGGTCGTTTGTTCAATCTGTCAGTGCCAGAGCATACTGCTATGCGGGATTATGTTAAGGAGTCCTTGGAAAAGGGACATATCCGTCCATCTTTGTCCCCTTTGGGAGCAGGTTTTTTTTTCGTGGCCAAAAAAGATGGTTCCTTGAGGCCTTGTATAGATTATCGTCTTTTGAATAAGATTACCGTAAAATATCAGTATCCTTTGCCATTGTTGACTGATTTGTTTGCTCGCATTAAGGGGGCTAAATGGTTCACTAAGATTGATCTTCGGGGTGCGTATAATCTTATACGAATAAAGCAAGGTGATGAGTGGAAAACCGCATTTAATACGCCTGAGGGCCATTTTGAGTATTTGGTAATGCCTTTCGGACTTTCTAATGCTCCTTCAGTCTTCCAGTCCTTTATGCACGATATTTTCCGTGAATATCTGGATAAATTTATGATTGTGTATTTGGATGATATTTTGGTTTTTTCTGATGACTGGGAGTCTCATGTTCAGCAGGTCAGGAAGGTGTTTCAGGTCCTGCGGGCCAATTCCTTGTTTGTAAAAGGCTCAAAGTGTCTCTTTGGAGTCCAGAAGATTTCTTTCTTGGGGTATATTTTTTCCCCTTCTACTATTGAGATGGATCCCGTCAAGGTTCAGGCTATTTGTAACTGGACGCAGCCTACATCTCTTAAGAGTCTACAGAAGTTCTTGGGCTTTGCTAATTTCTATCGTCGTTTTATAACTAATTTTTCTAGTGTTGTTAAGCCTTTGACGGATTTGACTAAGAAGGGTGCTGATGTTGCTAATTGGTCTCCTGCGGCTGTGGAGGCCTTTCAGGAACTTAAGCGTTGGTTTTCTTCTGCTCCTGTGTTGCGTCAGCCAGATGTTTCGCTCCCTTTTCAGGTTGAGGTTGATGCTTCCGAGATTGGAGCGGGGGCGGTTTTGTCACAGAGAAGCTCCGATGGCTCAGTGATGAAGCCATGCGCGTTTTTTTCTAGAAAGTTTTCGCCGGCTGAGCGGAATTATGATGTTGGTAATCGGGAACTTTTGGCCATGAAGTGGGCATTTGAGGAGTGGCGTCATTGGCTAGAGGGTGCTAGACATCGTGTGGTGGTCTTGACTGATCACAAAAATTTGATTTACCTTGAGTCTGCCAGGCGTCTGAATCCTAGACAGGCGCGTTGGTCACTGTTTTTCTCTCGTTTCAATTTTCTGGTTTCATACCTGCCAGGTTCAAAGAATGTGAAGGCGGATGCTCTTTCTAGGAGTTTTGTGCCTGACTCCCTTGGAAATTCTGAGCCCTCTGGTATCCTTAGGGATGGGGTGATTTTGTCTGCTGTCTCCCCAGACTTGCGACGTGCTTTGCAGGAGTTTCAGGCGGGTAAACCTGATCGTTGTCCGCCTGAGAGACTGTTTGTTCCGGATAATTGGACCAGTAGAGTCATCTCCGAGGTCCATTCTTCTGCGTTGGCAGGTCATCCTGGAATATTTGGTACTAGAGACTTGGTGGCCAGGTCTTTTTGGTGGCCTTCCTTGTCGAGGGATGTGCGTTCTTTTGTGCAGTCTTGTGAGGTTTGTGCTCGGGCTAAGCCTTGCTGTTCTGGGGCCAGTGGATTGTTGTCACCTTTGCCTATCCCGAAGAGGCCTTGGACGCACATTTCCATGGACTTTATTTCGGATCTCCCTGTCTCTCAAAAAATGTCCGTCATCTGGGTTGTGTGTGATCGCTTTTCTAAAATGGTTCATCTGGTACCCTTGCCTAAGTTACCTTCCTCCTCTGAGTTGGTCCCTCTGTTTTTTCAGAATGTGGTTCGTTTGCATGGGATTCCTGAGAACATCGTTTCTGACAGGGGATCCCAGTTTGTGTCTAGATTTTGGCGGACGTTCTGTGCTAAGATGGGCATTGATTTGTCCTTTTCGTCTGCATTCCATCCTCAGACGAATGGCCAGACTGAACGAACTAATCAGACCTTGGAAACTTATTTAAGGTGTTTTGTTTCTGCTGATCAGGATGACTGGGTTACCTTTTTGCCGCTGGCCGAATTTGCCCTTAATAATCGGGCTAGTTCTGCTACCTTGGTTTCTCTTTTCTTTTGTAATTCGGGGTTTCATCCTCGTTTTTCCTCTGGTCAGGTGGAACCTTCTGATTGTCCAGGAGTGGACATGGTGGTGGATAGGTTGCATCGGATTTGGAGTCATGTGGTGGACAATTTGAAGTTGTCCCAGGAGAAGGCTCAGCAGTTTGCTAATCGCCGTCGCCGCGTGGGTCCTCGACTTCTTGTTGGGGACTTGGTGTGGTTGTCTTCTCGTTTTGTTCCTATGAAGGTCTCTTCTCCTAAGTTCAAGCCTCGGTTCATCGGTCCCTATAGGATCTTGGAAATTCTTAACCCTGTGCCGTTTCGTTTGGATCTCCCGGCATCGTTTGCTATTCATAATGTGTTCCATCGGTCGTTGTTGCGGAAGTATGAGGTACCTGTTATTCCTTCGCTTGAGCCTCCTGCTCCAGTGCTGGTGGAGGGAGAATTGGAGTATGTTGTGGAGAAGATCTTGGATTCTCGTGTTTCCAGACGGAAACTCCAGTATTTGGTCAAGTGGAAGGGTTATGGTCAGGAGGATAATTCTTGGGTGGTTGCCTCGGATGTTCATGCTGATGATTTAGTTCGCGCTTTTCATAGGGCTCATCCTGGTCGCCCTGGTGGTTCTTGTGAGGGTTCGGTGACCCCTCCTCAAGGGGGGGGTACTGTTGTGAGTTCTGTTTTTGGGCTCCCTCTGGTGGTTACTGATGGTACTGGGTGACTTGTCTTTCCTGGGTCTCTGGGTTCCACCTGTTCCATCAGGATATGGGAGTTTCCTATTTAACCTGGCTTTGCTGGCATTTCCTCGCCGGTTATCAATGTATCCAGTGTGTCTTGTTACCTCTGCTCCCTGCTCCTAGAACCTTCTGGTCAAGCTAAGTTTGGATTTTCCTGTTTTGGTGTTTTGCTTTATTTGTTTTTTTAGTCCAGCCTGCAGATATGTGATTATTGCTGCTGGTTGCTCTAGTGGGCTGAAATTGCTCCTCATGTACCATGAGTTGGCACATGAGTTCAAGTAATTTCAGGATGGTTTTTTGAAGGGTTTTTCGCTGACCGCGCAGTTCACTTTTGTATCCTCTGCTATCTAGCTTTAGCGGGCCTCATTTTGCTGAAACTGTTTTCATACTGCGTATGTGCTTTCCTCTCATTTCACCGTCATTATATGTGGGGGGCTGCTATTTCTGTGGGGTATTTCTCTGGAGGCAAGAGAGGTCTGTGTTTCTTCTAATAGGGGAAGTTAGATCTTCGGCTGGAGCGAGGCGTCTAGGATCATCGTAGGCACGTTCCCCGGCTACTTTTATTTGTGTGTTAGGTTCAGGGTCGCGGTCAGCTCAGGTTCCATCGCCCTAGAGCTTGTTTGTATCTGTGCTTGTCCTTTAGTGATCCCCTGCCATTGGGATCATGACAGTGATCATTGGGGATAAAATACAATGAGCCTGGAGTTATAAACTTCGGGCCTCTGAAACTCTGACTGTTAGTATATCTCCTGTTGTGAATTCTGTGGCTGAATTCACTCCTGTGGTCACAAGTGGTACTGCAGCTTCTGGGCTTCCTCCCTCAGGTGTTCTGGTGAGCTCGTTGGCTGCCTTGTTATTTAACTCCACCTGATTCTGTCTTCCTTGCTCCTTGTCAATGTTCCAGTGTTGGATCTGAGCTTCTGGATCTTTACTGTGGCCTGCTGCTCTGCTTAGATAAGTGCTTCTTTGCTTTTGTTGCGGTTTTTTCTGTCCAGCTTGTCTTTTCGTTTTGCTGGAAGCTCTGAGACGCAAAGGGTGTACCGCCGTGCCGTTAGTTCGGCACGGTGGGTCTTTTTGCCCCCTTTGCGTGGTTTTTTGCTTTAGGGTTTTTTGTAGACTGCAAAGTTCTCTTTGCTATCCTCGCTCTATCTAGAATATCGGGCCTCACTTTGCTGAATCTATTTCATCCCTACGTTTTGTCTTTTCATCTTGCTAACAGTCATTATATGTGGGGGGCTGCCTTTTCCTTTGGGGTATTTCTCTGAGGCAAGTCAGGCTTGTATTTCTATCTTCAGGCTAGTCAGTTCCTCAGGCTGTGCCGAGTTGCATAGGTAGTGTCAGGCGCAATCCACAGCTGCCTTTAGTTGTGTTTAGGATAGGTTCAGGTATTGCGGTCTACAGAGATTCCACGTCTCAGAGCTCGTTCTATTGTTTTTGGGTTATTGTCAGATCACTGTATGTGCTCTGATTACTGCACACTGTGTTACTGGATTGCCTGCATAACAGTACAAGGAGCCAAACTAATGATTCTCAATAGAGGGAAAAAAGAAGTTCTGACATCATTTTTTTTTCTCAGCTCTGTGTTCAGTCTTTTTTTTCCCCTAGACATTAGGGTGCTTCAGGACACAGCTGTGGACATGGATATTCAGGCTCTGTGCTCTTCAATGGATAATCTCGTTATAAATGTACAAAAGATTCAAGATACAATTGATCAGAAATCTATGCTAGAACCAAGAATTCCTATTCCTGATTTGTTTTTTGGTGATAGAACTAAGTTTCTGAGCTTCAAAAATAATTGTAAGCTATTTCTGGCCTTGAAACCTCATTCTTCTGGTAATTCAGTTAAACAGGTTTTGATTATTATTTCTTTTTTGCGCGGCGACCCTCAGGACTGGGCATTTTCTCTTGCGCCAGGAGACCCTGCATTGAGTGGTGTCGATGCGTTTTTCCTGGCGCTCGGATTGCTGTACGATGAGCCTAATTCAGTGGATCAGGCTGAGAAAAATTTGCTGGCTTTGTGCCAGGGTCAGGATGATATAGAAGTATATTGTCAGAAATTTAGGAAGTGGTCAGTACTCACTCTGTGGAATGAATCTGCGCTGGCAGCTTTGTTCAGAAAGGGTCTCTCTGAGGCTCTTAAGGATGTCATGGTGGGTTTTCCTATGACTGCTGGTTTGAATGAGTCTATGTCTTTGGCCATTCAGATCGGTCGTCGCTTGCGCGAGCGTAAATCTGTGCACCATCTGGCGGTATTGTCTGAGATTAAACCTGAGCCTATGCAGTGCGATAGGACTATGACCAGAGTTGAACGGCAAGAACACAGACGTCTGAATGGGCTGTGTTTCTACTGTGGTGATTCCACTCATGCTATTTCTGATTGTCCTAAGCGCACTAAGCGGTTCGATAGGTCTGCCGTCATTGGTACTGTACAGTCCAAATTCCTTCTGTCCATTACCTTGATATGCTCTTTGTCATCGTTTTCTGTCATGGCGTTTGTGGATTCAGGCGCTGCCCTGAATCTGATGGATTTGGATTATGCTAAACGTTGTGGGTTTTTCTTGGAGCCTTTGCGGTGTCCTATTCCGTTAAGAGGAATTGATGCTACACCTTTGGCCAAGAATAAACCTCAGTACTGGGCCCAGCTGACCATGTGCATGGCTCCTGCACATCAGGAAGTTATTCGCTTTCTGGTGCTACATAATCTGCATGATGTGGTCGTGTTGGGGTTGCCATGGCTACAAACCCATAATCCAGTATTGGATTGGAACTCTATGTCGGTATCCAGCTGGGGTTGTCAGGGGGTACATGGTGATGTTCCATTTTTGTCTATTTCGTCATCCACTCCTTCTGAGGTCCCAGAGTTCTTGTCTGATTATCAGGATGTATTTGAAGAGCCCAAGTCCGATGCTCTACCTCCACATAGGGATTGTGATTGTGCTATCAATTTGATTCCTGGTAGTAAATTCCCTAAAGGTCGTTTATTTAATTTATCCGTGCCTGAACACACCGCTATGCGCAGTTATGTGAAGGAATCCCTGGAGAAGGGACATACTCACCCATCGTCATCACCACTGGGAGCAGGGTTCTTTTTTATAGCCAAGAAGGATGGTTCGCTGAGACCGTGTATTGATTACCGCCTTCTTAATAAGATCACTGTTAAATTTCAGTATCCCTTGCCATTGTTATCTGACTTGTTTGCTCGGATTAAGGGGGCTAGTTGGTTCACTAAGATAGATCTTCGTGGTGCGTATAATCTGGTGAGAATCAGGCAAGGAGATGAATGGAAAACGGCATTTAATACGCCCGAGGGTCATTTTGAGTATCTAGTGATGCCGTTCGGACTTGCCAATGCTCCGTTTTTCAGTCTTTTATGCATGACATCTTCCGTGAGTATCTGGATAAATTCCTGATTGTTTACTTGGATGACATTTTGATCTTCTCAGATGATTGGGAGTCTCATGTGAAGCAGGTCAGAATGGTTTTCCAGGTCCTGCGTGCTAATTCTTTGTTCGTGAAGGGATCAAAGTGTCTCTTCGGTGTGCAGAAAGTTTCATTTTTGGGGTTCATCTTTTCCCCTTCTACTATCGAGATGGATCCGGTTAAGGTCCAAGCCATCCAGGATTGGACTCAGCCGACATCTCTGAAAAGTCTGCAAAAGTTCCTGGGCTTTGCTAATTTTTATCGTCGCTTCATCTGTAATTTTTCTAGCATTGCCAAACCATTGACCGATTTGACCAAGAAGGGTGCTGATTTGGTTAATTGGTCTTCTGCTGCCGTGGAAGCTTTTCAGGAGTTGAAGCGTCGTTTTTGTTCTGCCCCTGTGTTGTGTCAACCAGATGTTTCTCTTCCGTTCCAGGTCGAGGTTGATGCTTCTGAGATTGGAGCAGGGGCGGTTTTGTCACAGAGAGGTTCTGGTTGCTCAGTGTTGAAACCATGTGCTTTCTTTTCCAGGAAGTTTTCTGCTGCTGAGCGTAATTATGATGTGGGCAACCGAGAGTTGCTGGCCATGAAGTGGGCATTCGAAGAGTGGCGTCATTGGCTTGAAGGAGCTAAGCATCGCCTGGTGGTATTGACTGATCATAAGAACCTTACTTATCTCGAGTCTGCCAAGCGCTTGAATCCTAGACAGGCCCGTTGGTCGTTATTTTTTGCTCGCTTCGATTTTGTGATTTCGTACCTTCCGGGCTCTAAAAATGTGAAGGCGGATGCTCTGTCTAGGAGTTTTGTGCCCGACTCTCCGGGTTTATCTGAGCCGGCGAGTATCCTCAAGGAAGGAGTCATTGTGTCTGCCATCTCCCCTGATTTGCGGCGAGTGTTGCAAAAATTTCAGGCTAATAAACCTGATCGTTGTCCGGCCGAGAAACTGTTCGTCCCTGATAGGTGGACTAATAAACTTATCTCTGAACTTCATTGTTCGGTGTTGGCTGGTCATCCAGGAATCTTTGGTACCAGAGAGTTAGTGGCTAGATCCTTCTGGTGGCCATCTCTGTCACGGGATGTACGTACTTTTGTGCAGTCCTGTGGGATTTGTGCTAGGGCTAAGCCCTGCTGTTCACGTGCCAGTGGGTTGCTTTTGCCCTTGCCGGTCCCGAAGAGGCCTTGGACACATATTTCGATGGATTTCATTTCTGACCTTCCCGTTTCTCAAAAGATGTCAGTCATTTGGGTGGTCTGTGATCGCTTTTCTAAAATGGTCCATCCTCGTTTCTCTTCAGGACAGGTTGAGTCTTCGGACTGTCCTGGTGTGGATTCTGTGGTGGACAGGTTGCAGCAGATCTGGACTCAGGTAGTGGACAATTTGACCTTGTCCCAGGAGAAGGCTCAACTTTTCGCTAATCGCAGACGCCGTGTGGGTCCCCGACTTCGTGTTGGGGATCTGGTTTGGTTATCTTCTCGTCATATTCCTATGAAGGTTTCCTCTCCTAAATTTAAACCTCGTTTTATTGGTCCGTATAGGATTTCTGAGATTCTCAATCCTGTGTCCTTTCGTCTGACCCTCCCGGACTCCTTTTCCATACATAATGTATTCCATAGGTCGTTGTTGCGGAGATACGTGGCACCTATGGTTCCATCTGTTGAGCCTCCTGCCCCTGTTTTGGTGGAGGGGGAATTGGAGTATATTGTGGAGAAAATTTTGGATTCTCGTGTCTCTAGACGGAAACTCCAGTATCTGGTTAAATGGAGGGGTTATGCTCAGGAGGATAATTCCTGGGTTTTTGCCTCTGATGTCCATGCTCCAGATCTTGTTCGTGCCTTTCATGTGGCTCATCCTGGTCGGCCTGGGGGCTCTGGTGAGGGTTCGGTGACCCCTCCTCAAGGGGGGGGTACTGTTGTGAATTCTGTGGCTGAATTCACTCCTGTGGTCACAAGTGGTACTGCAGCTTCTGGGCTTCCTCCCTCAGGTGTTCTGGTGAGCTCGTTGGCTGCCTTGTTATTTAACTCCACCTGATTCTGTCTTCCTTGCTCCTTGGCAATGTTCCAGTGTTGGATCTGAGCTTCTGGATCTTTCCTGTGGCCTGCTGCTCTGCTTAGATAAGTGCTTCTTTGCTTTTGTTGCTGTTTTTTCTGTCCAGCTTGTCTATTCGTTTTTGCTGGAAGCTCTGAGACGCAAAGGGTGTACCGCCGTGCCGTTAGTTCGGCACGGTGGGTCTTTTTGCCCCCTTTGCGTGGTTTTTTGCTTTAGGGTTTTTTGTAGACTGCAAAGTTCTCTTTGCTATCCTCGCTCTATCTAGAATATCGGGCCTCACTTTGCTGAATCTATTTCATCCCTACGTTTTGTCTTTTCATCTTGCTAACAGTCATTATATGTGGGGGGCTGCCTTTTCCTTTGGGGTATTTCTCTGAGGCAAGTCAGGCTTGTATTTCTATCTTCAGGCTAGTCAGTTCCTCAGGCTGTGCCGAGTTGCATAGGTAGTGTCAGGCGCAATCCACAGCTGCCTTTAGTTGTGTTTAGGATAGGTTCAGGTATTGCGGTCTACAGAGATTCCACGTCTCAGAGCTCGTTCTATTGTTTTTGGGTTATTGTCAGATCACTGTATGTACTCTGATTACTGCACACTGTGTTACTGGATTGCCTGCATAACAATCTCCCCCACAGAAACTCTGGCTGTCTAGTGACCAGCATGTCCTGTAGAGACACAGCTGTGGTTGTCTGTCAGTTTCACACTTATAGCTACAACTGATAGCAATTATATTATTGAAATGTCTTTGTAAGCCATCAACGAGATTTTACACAAAAACAAGAAAAACAGTAATACATGTACTAAAGTAACACCAGGGAAATAAGTCTGTATATGTTAGATGCCTTTGAATAAAAAGGAGTCAAATTATAGACAGCACAGGCACCTGTAAAATTAATATGTGCTAAAATAATGTAGAATTAAAGAAAGCTGGAATAATATATGGGAATGTGTCACACCCTTTTGAGATATCAAAAATACTATATGTGTACAGCATATTAATAAAGTGCAAAAATCACTGACCTATGTGGTCCGCATATTAATAAAGTGCAAAAAAAAAAAAATCCCTGACCTATGAAGTGCAAAAATCACTGACCTATGTGGCCCGCATATTAATAAAGTGCAAAAAATCCCTGACCTATGTGGTCAGCATATTAATAAAGTGCAAAAACATGATAACATAAGTCCTAAATGACTAATAACCGCATATTAATAAAGTGCAAAAAATCCCTGACCTATGAAGTGCAAAAATCACTGACCTATGTGACCCGCATATTAATAAAGTGCAAAAAATCCCTGACCTATGTGGTCAGCATATTAATAAAGTGCAAAAAATCCCTGACCTATGTGGTCAGCATATTAATAAAGTGCAAAAAATCCCTGACCTATGTGGTCAGCATATTAATAAAGTGCAAAAACATGCAGTGGGTTCTGTGTTGTGTGTGTGTGTGTGTGTGTGTGTGTGTGTGTGTTCGTGCCTGCCTGACCGAGATTTTACACAAAAACAAGAAAAACTGTAATACATGTACAAAAGTAACACCAGGGAAATAAGAGATATCAAAAATACTATATGTGGACAGCATATTAATAAAGTGCAAAAATCATGTGTATTTGTTGTGTGTGTTGTGTGTGTCGCATGTGTTGTATGTGTTCTGTATGTTGTGTGTGTATGCTTGGCGTGTGTGTTGTATGTGTTGTGTGTGTGTATTTTGTATGTTATGTGTGT
Source organism: Ranitomeya imitator (assembly GCF_032444005.1). NCBI lineage: Eukaryota > Metazoa > Chordata > Amphibia > Anura > Dendrobatidae > Ranitomeya > Ranitomeya imitator. The sequence continues at coordinate 321,285,549 of NC_091283.1, forward strand.
TTGTTGTGTGTGGGTTCTGTGTTGTGTGTGTGTGTGTGTGTGTGTTCGTGCCTGCCTGACCGGGATTTTACACAAAAACAAGAAAAACAGTAATACATGTACAAAAGTACCACCAGGGAAATAAGAGATATCAAAAATACTATATGTGGACAGCATATTAATAAAGTGCAAAAATCATGTGTATTTGTTGTGTGTGTTGTGTGTGTCGCATGTGTTGTATGTGTTCTGTATGTTGTGTGTGTATGCTTGTCGTGTGTGTTGTATGTGTTGTGTTTGTGTGTTTTGTATGTTATGTGTGTTTGTTGTGTGTGTTTCTGTGTTGTGTGTGTGTGTGTGTGTGTGTGTTCGTGCCTGCCTGACCGAGATTTTACACAAAAACAAGAAAAACAGTAATACATGTACAAAAGTACCACCAGGGAAATAAGAGATATCAAAAATACTATATGTGGACAGCATATTAATAAAGTGCAAAAATCATGTGTATTTGTTGTGTGTGTTGTGTGTGTCGCATGTGTTGTATGTGTTCTGTATGTTGTGTGTGTATGCTTGTCGTGTGTGTTGTATGTGTTGTGTTTGTGTGTTTTGTATGTTATGTGTGTTTGTTGTGTGTGTTTCTGTGTTGTGTGTGTGTGTGTGTGTGTTCGTGCCTGCCTGACCGAGATTTTACACAAAAACAAGAAAAACAGTAATACATGTACAAAAGTACCACCAGGGAAATAAGAGATATCAAAAATACTATATGTGGACAGCATATTAATAAAGTGCAAAAATCATGTGTATTTGTTGTGTGTGTTGTGTGTGTGTCGCATGTGTTGTATGTGTTCTGTATGTTGTGTGTGTATGCTTGTCGTGTGTGTTGTATGTGTTGTGTTCAGATTCCGCAAAGATGCATTTGTCAGCATCATGCTGTTAGCTAACTTAAAGTGTGTTTCCTTTTTTCTGATTGTGTAAAGTGAGTGCGGTTAGCTTAAAATGTGTTCTTTATTTCCAATTAGTTCTGACAATAAAACATTTTTGTACTATTTAATGTTTTTACTTTTTATATTCTGTATTTGGTGTATTTTCATACACTTATCAAAACTTTGGGTTTCTACATAATTTTCTATTTATATGGACTAATTAGCAATGCCATCTAGTGGCCGTGATAGGTAATTGGTTATGCCACACATTTCTCAAAATGACATACACTGTAGAATATATCTGCAATTCACTACGCTTGTAACACATATTTCATCGCCCCAACTCCTGACTGCTATACATATAGGCCAAATTTACGCCTAAAATAGCACAAATAGTTAATATTGGTGTATTTTCATACACTTATCAAAACTTTGGGTTTCTACATAAGTTTCTATTTATATGGACTAATTAGCAATACTATTCAGCTGCATTCTGAGATATATATATTAATGTACACTCTGTACGCCATCATGCCTGAACAAAACAGAAATGTAGATTTTTTGCGAATTTATTAAAAAGAAAAACTGAAATATCACACGGCCATAAGTATTCAGACCCTTTGCACAGTATTTAGTGCAATATTACACTCAGTCATGCCGTCTGTTACTGTATACCGGCTGTAATCCACATATAGTCTGTAAAAGTGCGAATTACAGTTCCATGTAAATACACCCCCAAGGTATAAGCATAATTATAGATAGCGCAGTCAGCTGAGAAATTAATTGAGAAACGAGTCCGGTGGTAACGCTCAGCGATCTGCAGTAATTCAATATAAAATGGCTATTTTCATCATGTGATAAAATAATGTAGAATTAAAGAAAGCTGTAATAATATATGTGGATGTGTCAGCGCTAAAATAGACAAATGTTAGTAATTCAATATAAAATGGCTATTTTCATCATGTGAAAAAATAATGCAGAATTAAAGAAAGCTGGAATAATATATGTGGATGTTGCAGCGCTAAAATAGAAAAATGTTAAAAATGTTAGTAATTCAATATAAAATGACTATTTTCAGAATTTGGCATTACCACTTGCCATGACCAGCAGATAACACTACATAACCATAGTTAATGCTCAGTAGAAACTGACCCGCAGATAACCCTACATAACCCTACAGGTCAAACAGAAAAGCTGGCTCTTCTGTTTGTGAAAATAAACATTTATTGTTAAAGCGATTACAACAACAATTGACCTAGGTGTTATAAACCTCTGACCCGCAGATAACCCTTACATAACCCTACAGGTACAATACAAGTACAAACAGAAACTCTGGCTCTTCTGTTTGTGAAAATAAACATTTAGTTAATGGTCAGTAGGTCCATAAATAAAATGGCTCTTCTGTTTGTGAAAATAAACATTTAGTTAATGTTCAGTAGGGCCACAAATAAACAGCTTGGTGTGTTATAAGTTCTGCACTATATGAATACACTGTGAATAAATCACAGCTAACAGAATCAAACTCGAGCTGTGTATAAAAACAAAATACGAGGAATGATATCAAACTGCAACAAATTAAACTATATTAAACTATATCAAAAGGGGAAATCCGTGAATAAAACACAACTTACAGAATCAAACTCGAGCTACGTGTATAAAAATATAAAACAAATACGTGAATAATATCAAACTACAACAAATTAAAGTATATCAAACGATATCAAAAGGGGAAATCAGCCAGCCTCAGGGACATCTGGCTGACAGGAGGAGGGGAGGGGTTACACATTTTGATACACTTTGATAGGGGCGGGGCACCTGTCAGATTGAGTTTGACGAAAGGACCCGATGCTACACTACTCCCAGCTCAAGCTAAAATCTTTCTGTGATACCTATGAGAGACTGCTAAATGCTTGTCCAACACCTGACATTATCGCCGAGCTGTATGCTTTTAAAATAAGTCATACCTGTGCACATACACACCGCCTGTGAATTTAAATAAATCTAAATCCCCCTGACTAAACTGGGCTTTAAACTATTTCTGTGATACGTATGAGAGAATAAAGTCTTTTAAAACACATACAATGACCGTCATTTTTCATAATATGTGTTTGTTGTGTGTGTTGTGTGCGTGTGTTGCATTTTGATACCGCCATCCGCGCAAAGATGGATTTTTTGCATTATTTCATGGTGAATGATGAGCTCGGGATCAAACAACAAAGGAGGGCACCATCAATAATAACAAGACTGAATATACTACAAGGGGATCTACCCAGAAGTATGCCAAGAAGTAATATGAAAAACAGAAAGAACAAGAGACATACCGAAGACTGGGGATCACCCTTAATATAAGGTTATAAATGCGAAAAAGACATTTAATTTATTTATTTATTTATTCTTGAAGTCTAAACAACATATACCACATAGAAAATAGATACATAAAAACATGAGTATTAAAAACACTTGTGTTAAAGACCACCCCAAAAAGAGAGAGGCAGAAAGAAATAAAGACCCCTAGGACCCCGAACAATGGGTCTTATACACTTAACAAATATAGCATCGTGCAATTAGATAATAATACAGCACATAATAATAGGACATGATAACAAATACTGGTAACGCTGGTGTGGAGGAAAAAAAAAAAAAAATGTTCCATCCACAAAGCATAAACAGGCCAACACACCAAATGCCTAATAATTCACAGTAATATTAGCACCATATACGCTAGCATAGAAAATCCACAAAAAATAATAAGTAGACACTATATAACCAGCCAAACTTGTATAATAGCTTATCTAGTACCTTAACATTGGCAAGACAATATTATGCCCAAAGATAGGACTATAATGTCCAGCAACCAGAAAACACACATAAGCACCACAGACCAATAACCGTGGTGAAAATGGTGTATGAGACCAAAACCCACTGCTAGATAGATATGTACTATATCTGGCACCGAAAGGTGCAGAAGTATTAAGATCGCAGTGGGAATAGGTACATGTAGCCACCAAAGCCAACCATGCAAATGAGATACTAAAAAAGAATACAAATGGAACAAAATAGAAAAAAATATATATATAATAATAATAAATAATAAATAGTACCTCAGTAGCAAAAAGATACAGCTGCAAACTGCAGCACAAATATATGGAGCAGAGGTGGATACATGACCATAATGAGCGTGGCAGCAGGCCCACGATAGATGATGAACACTGCCTGCCTATATATTTACGCTCCAGGTCCCATGATACGTCCAAACAATAGGTACACAAAACCCAGAGAGGAGTCCGAGGGGGGTTAGGAACCCGACGCGTGTCGCCACAGCCGTGGCTTCATCAGGGGTAAAAAATGGTATGCATTATACATATTATACAAGTTTGGCTGGTTATATAGTGTCTACTTATTATTTTTTGTGGATTTTCTATGCTAGCGTATATGGTGCTAATATTACTGTGAATTATTAGGCATTTGGTGTGTTGGCCTGTTTATGCTTTGTGGATGGAACATTTTTTTTTTTTCTCCACACCAGCGTTACCAGTATTTGTTATCATGTCCTATTATTATGTGCTGTATTATTATCTAATTGCACGATGCTATATTTGTTAAGTGTATAAGACCCATTGTTCGGGGTCCTAGGGGTCTTTATTTCTTTCTGCCTCTCTCTTTTTGGGGTGGTCTTTAACACAAGTGTTTTTAATACTCATGTTTTTATGTATCTATTTTCTATGTGGTATATGTTGTTTAGACTTCAAGAATAAATAAATAAATAAATTAAATGTCTTTTTCGCATTTATAACCTTATATTAAGGGTGATCCCCAGTCTTCGGTATGTCTGATGAGCTCGGGAGGCACAGGTGGCTGAGAAGTGTTCGTGAGTGCAGAAGTATTATTTCTATAAAGATATATTGCAAGGTTTCTTATGTATGTCCAGTTATTTATTCAAAGTTTATTAAAACATCAGTGATCCCTTAACCACAAAAAATCAGGAGAAAACACATCTGTTATACAAAATGTTTAAGGGCTACAAAACATGGATTCATAATGGCTCTATAATGGTGAATTCATTTACCCATATCTATATAGAAAAAGGTAAGAATCACAGCTGAAGAAGCCGCCTGTAATACATGAACAAAGTAACACCAGGAAGATAAAATACTGTAACATAAGTAAAACATTATATTCAATAATATTCATATTTTTAAGGGAAAACTGGCCATGGGTGAGAATAGTATACTTTTAGAAGCAGCAGTGAGAAACGAGCCCAGTGGTAACGCTCAGCGAGCTGTAGTAATTCAATATAAAATGGCTATTTTCAGAATTTGGCATTGTCATTTGATATGATATTCTGACATCTAGTGGTCGTGATAGGTAATTGGTTATGCTATACATTTCTCAAAATGACATACACTGCTGAATATATTTGCAATTCACTATGCATGTACCACATATTTCTTCTCCCCACTCCTGACTGTTATATATATAGACCAAATTTGAGCCAAAAATAGTCCAAATAGTTAATATTGGTGCATTTTCATACACTTATCAAAACTTTGGGTTTCTACATAACTTTCTATTTACCGTATATACTCGAGTATAAGCCGACCCGAGTATAAGCCGACCCCCCTAATTTTGCCACAAAAAACTGGGAAAACCTATTGACTCGAGTATAAGCCTAGGGTGGAAATGCAGCATTTACCGGTGAATTTCAAAAATAAAAATAGATCATTATTTCCCCATAGCTGTGCCATACAGTGCTCTGCACCGTTCATATTTCCCCATAGCTGTGCCATATACGGTGCTCTGCACCGTTCATTGTGCCCCATAGATGTGCCATATACGGTGCTCTGCACCGTTCACTGTGCCCCATAGATGTGCCATATACGGTGCTCTGCACCGTTCACTGTGCCCCATAGATGTGCCATATACGGTGCCCTGCACCGTTCACTGTGCCCCATAGATGTGCCATATACGGTGCCCTGCACCGTTCATTGTGCCCCATAGCTGTGCCATATACGGTGCTCTGCACCGTTCACTGTGCCCCATAGATGTGCCATATACGGTGCCCTGCACCGTTCACTGTGCCCCATAGATGTGCCATATACGGTGCCCTGCACCGTTCACTGTGCCCCATAGATGTGCCATATACGGTGCCCTGCACCGTTCATTGTGCCCCATAGCTGTGCCATATACGGTGCTCTGCACCGTTCACTGTGCCCCATAGATGTGCCATATACGGTGCTCTGCACCGTTCACTGTGCCCCATAGATGCTCCACATAAACCTCTGCCGCCGCCGCCGCTGCTGCTGCTGCAATAAAAAAAAAAAACATACTCACCTCCCTTGATTGCGTCTCGTTCCGGCGCCTCCATCTTCCCGGCGTCTCTGCTCTGACTGATCAGGCAGAGGGCGCCGCGCACACTATATGCGTCATCGCGCCCTCTGCCTGAACAGTCAGAGCGCAGACGCCGGGAAGATGGAGGCACCGGCCGGGAAGATGGAGCGACGCTCGGCGGCTGGAACGAGGACAGGTGAATATGCTATACTTACCTAGTCCTGGCGATCCTCGCGCTGTCCCTCTGCATGGTCTTCGGTGCCGCAGCTTCTTTCTCTATCAGCGGTCACCGACACCGCTGATTAAAGGAATGAATAGGCGGCTCCACCCCTATGGGAGGTGGAGCCGCTTATTCATTTCTGTAATGAGCGGTCCCACGTGACTGCTGAAGAGGGGAAGAAGCTGCAGCACAGAAGACCGTGGGACGGCAGGGACAGCGCGAGGATCGCTGGGACTAGGTAAGTATACCTCAGCGCCCTCACCCCCTCACCCGCCGACCCTGCCACCCACCTTGACTCGAGTATAAGCCGAGAGGGGCACTTTCAGCCCAAAATTTTGGGCTGAAAATCTCGGCTTATACTCGAGTATATACGGTATATGGAATAATTTGCAATACTATTCAGATGCATTCTGAGATATATATTAATGTACACTCTGCACTCCATCATGACTGAACAAAACAGAAATGTAGAATTTTTTGCAAATTTATTAAAAAGAAAAACTGAAATATCACATGGACATAAGTATTCAGACCCTTTGCTCAGTATTGAGTACAAGCGCCCTTTTGAGCTATCAAAAATACTAGGCCTAGCTAGCTGGCGCTTCCAATATCAATACAGCCAATAATTTCTCATGGAAATAAACACCATAAATATGAAATAACTGTATAATTTTAAATTCAACAAAAATTACATGGGTCAATGAGGCTGATGTAAAGTTTTATCAATATGTGTGCCTATTGTTAGTATAATAAATTTATAATTTCCAATGAATTTGCATAAGCATTAATGGGTTAAAAATTCTCAATGAATTTGTAAGTTTCCAAAAGTAAATCCCAGTGTATAATTAATATGCCTCATGTATAAATTCCCCACTCAATATGTAGTATAATATATAGCCCATTAAAATACATTTCAACAGAATACATGTAAAAAATATTTACACAATGTGCCAGCCATAAAAGCTATATATGAAAATAAATAAATATTTGTGCAACAATATGCTTACTATGTACCATTGAATCAACGTAGAATCTCATGCAAAAAGGTATATTAAATATCCAAGTGAATAAAAGTATATACACAAAGGTCCAGGATTAAGGTGCCAAGTGCCCGATTAAGTATACAGGTGAACAGATATTAGTTATATGGCGTACTTTGCACCATTGTGCTTGCTGTGTGCCATTAAATAAACCCAGAGTCCCCTAAAAGGGAGGTGTATAGGTGTAGACTGGATGGAAATGTAACAAAACTTTAAAAGTATCCTTAAGTTAACTGTCTTTGAATAAAAAGGAACAACTACATATGAAAATCTAATATAAAAAAGAAATACTGTAAGTTATGCTGACAGTGCTAAAATCTAAATGTGCAATGTCGGCGCTCTGCGCAGCCCCTTGTAACAGGCAATGGGATAACATTTTAATTATTAAGGATCATTTTTATTACACTCAGCCATGCTGAATGTTACTGTATATCGGGCTGTAATCCACATATTGTGTATTGTGTCTGATACATACTTTAATAGAATCTTTTAAAACTCATACAATGACTGTCATTTTCATAATATTGAGAATTATACTATGCTGCACTATTAAGCACTGCACTCTGTTTAGATGAGATAACATAACCACATGCGGAGCATTATGGACTGCCAGCAGGAAAATGCAGCCTAGAGAAACAGTCACACAGACAGCTACAGATGAAAACCTAAAGATTTTTATGCAAAATTTCAGCCTTTTAAAACTCATACAATGACTGTCATTTTTCATAATATTGCAATGACTGTCATTTTTCATAATATTGAGAATTATACAGTGGACATTATCTGTACAGGATGGGGCAAAGCATGGCTATAGAAAAACGTTAGTAGTTCAATATAAAATGGCTATTTTCAGAATTTGATATTGTCAATAAAACATGAATAAAACACATTGCCCTGATTACAGAATGCAGTATGTAATCGCCCCAACAGCGACATATAAAAATCTAATATAAAAAAGAAATACTGTCAGTTACGCTGATAGTGCTAAAATCTAAATATTCAGCATATAGCGTGTAAGAGTGAGATTTACACTGCCAAATAAATACACGACTAAGGTGTAAGCAGAATTATAGATAGCATAGACAGCTGTGAAATTAATATGTGATAAAATAATGTAGAATTAAAGAAAGCTGGAATAATATATGTGGTTGTGGCAGAGCTAAAAGTTATACATTTGTTTGGCGTGCTATATTAAATCACATCAGTGGTGTATTTTCGGATTTGAAAGTAGCTATTTGGCTCTATTTTAAGCTGCAGATATTACAATAGTCTGAACAGAGCCTATGTAATCGCCCAACAACTACATATGAAAATCTAATATAGAAAACAAATACTGTAAGTTATGCTGACTGTGCTAAAATCTAAATGTGCAATGTCGGCGCTCTGCGCAGCCCCTTGTAACAGGCAATGGGATAGCATTTTAATTATTAAGGATCGTTTTTATTACACTCAGCCATGCTGAATGTTGCTGTATATCAGGCTGTAATCCACATTTACTGTATTGTGTCTGATACATACTTTAATAGAATCTTTTAAAATTCATACAATGACTGTCATTTTTCATAATATTGAGAATTATACTATGCTACACTATTAAGCACTGCACTCTGTTTAGATGAGATAACATAACCACAAGCGGAGCATTATGGACTGTCAGCAGGAAAATCATACAATGACTGTCATTTTTCATAATATTGGGAATTATACCGTGGCCATTATCTGTACAGGGTGGGGCGTTATCACACATAGCACAGCCCTGGCCACTCTGGTTCTAAATGTGTAGGGGTCAGCACTTTCTAAAATACATATTACAGAGTTGTTTGTGTTAATCTCACAGCACCGAACACTGCTTCTGTAAAATTTCCAGCAGTGAGACACGCTCTGTATCTACACAGCAGAAGCTATGTAATGATGTATGTTAATTGTACTTGTGATACTATTTGAAGTGTGCTGGTGTATGTTCATTGTACTATTTAATGCTTTTACTTTTTATATTCTGCAAGAATTTTTATATTATTGAAATGTCTTTGAGATGTATTTATTTTGCACACAGTAAAATATCTTTTAAACTTTTTACAATAGCGTGTCTTTGCTTTTTATAATCGTATAAAACACACCGCTTCTTACTTGCGGGTGTTGTAATATGGCCACATACATAATGTGCCCATATAATGAGAATTGTGGTATAAACCACGTGTAAAATAAATACACGACTAGGATATAAAAGGCACTTGTGGCTATTTTATCTGAAAAATTTTGCTACGGCTGCTTTCATTCTAAATATGTAGCGGTCAGCGGAATTGACAACTAATCTCAACTACACAGAGAACACGGCTTCTAAAATACATATTACAGAGTTGTTTGTGTTAATTGCGCAGCAGAGAACAATGCTTCTAAAATACATATTACAGAGCTCACAAACAACTAGGATATAATTATATAACTGGTCCATCTAATAAGGGATTATCAAAATCTAATATAAAAGAAATACTGTGATAATAATCATTTGGATCAAATTAACAATATCTTTCTTTCTTTCTTTCAATTTTCTTTTTATTGAAGAAGAAGGAATCACAATTGAACAGGAATTGAAAAATAGCCAGAGGAAGTTTCAAACAACATTAGGTATCCAATGGGACAATAACAAAAGTCCAACAAGATGTAGGGATACGATAAATTTGAAGAACTGGAAACGGGTTCTGGATCAAACTTTGACATAGATTCAGAAGAAAGGGAAACTAGCAAAGGTGATTAGAGAAACAGTGGAAACATTAGAAACATGAGTAAAGTTTTAAGATAGTAATAGAAAGATTGAGAGGGTTATAGGAAAGAGGGGGGGCTGAGGTAAGAAAGGGGAGGGAGAGGGAGCTGAAGGGGGGGCTTGGAGGAGGGAGGGGGGAAAAAGGACCGATGGTGGAGATGAAATTAAAAGATGAAGTCGAGAATGATAATGAGGGGGGGGCTCGGCATATAGGATCTGATGGGTTGAGGTGGATTCAGGTATCCTCCGGTAATGTTGATAAGAAGTCAGGACTGGAGCGGAAGGTAATCCACGGTTTCCAGGTAAGTCTAAACGAGGTGAGGGATTCTTGTGTATTGGCAACTAACTCAGCAGTGTGGTATAGAAGGTCAATTTTATCTAGTACTTGTTTTTTGGTGGGTGTGAGAGTAGATTTCCAGAAAGTGGGGATTAGATATTTCCCGGCTGCTATTATGTTGCTTGCTAGTTTCGAGGCCGGGGAATTCTCGGGCCATAGGGGTTGGTTAAGGAGAGGAGATTGAGGAAGTAAGAGAGTGTTTTGATCTAGCACCTTAGAGATTACGTTCGAGACCATTTGCCAAAAGGGGACAATTTTTGGGCAAGACCACCAGATGTGCAGATAGGAGCCTTAGTCTGAACGGCATCTCCAGCACAGATCGGGAGTGGAGGGGTGCCAATGATGGAGTTGGGTTGGAGTGCGGTACCACCTAGATATTACCTTATATGAGTTTTCTTATATTTTTACGCATTGTGAGGGTCCGTGAGATTTGTTGTAGATAGAGGCAATCTGGTCGTCCGTGAAAGAGATGGTGAGATCTCTCTCCCAGAGACCTATGAAGGCTCTTTTGACATCGGCGCCATCCATCAACAGAAGGTTGTAAATTTTTTATAGGACTTTTTTGGGTGGGTTTTTGTGGGCGCACAATTGTTCGAAGGGAGTCAGAGGGCGGAGCAAATCTAACTGTCTTTTGTGCTTATGGCAGTAATCTTTTAATCTTTTGTAGTGAAGAAAAGAAATATTTAATTGTGGGTTCGAGGCCTGGAATTCAGCGAGGCTCATTAGGGACCCGTCGATAAAAAGAGTGTCAAGCGGTATAGGAGAGTTAAAGTCACTGGTGGAGCTGGGGGGATCTTTAGGTAATTTAAAGGGGATGGGACCCACGATGTCTTGTATCGTCAGAATTGGGGAGGTAGGCGGGGTTAATTTGGGAAATTCTGTTCTCCAAATTTTGAGAATAGCGGTTGTAATTTCGTTGAGTAGCAGTTGGTCTAGGTTTGTGTGGTTATACAGAAGGGCTAATGTCCTAAGGGGAATAGGGGCTAGATGTTCTTCAATTGGTATCCACACTTTTTCTGAAGGATTTCTAATCCAATCTACTACTCTAGTGAGCATCGCTGCTCGGTAGTATTTGAAGATATCCGGGGCCCCCATTCCTCCTTTGGACTTCGGCATGGCAAGAGAATTGGCATTGATTCGTGGGCGTTTGCCATTCCAGATGTAGTTAATGAAAAAAGAGTTTATCTTCGATAGATAGTGCTTTGGGATGTAGATGGAGAGCATCTGGAATAAATATAAGAATTTGGGTAAGATAATACTTTTCAAGAGGTTTTTTCTGCCCATCCAAGATAGGAAGGGGGCTCTCCAGGACTGTACCGTGGAGGTAGCTTGTTTCAACAGGGGGATGATATTAAGTTCCAGAAGCTCCCCCGTCGATCTCCCGATCTTAATCCCTAGGTTGGTGATGAAACTCGAGGGCCATTTGAAGGGGTATAGTTTTTTTAATTTGTCTATAGCGGGGTTGGGGATATTAATGCTGAGAGCTTCCGATTTAGTAATGTTGATTTTGTAGTTAGAAAGCTTCCCGTATAGGTCCAATATGCGGACGAAGGCAGGGATGCCCTCCTCGGGATCCGATAGGAATACCAAGAGATCATCAGCGAACGCTGCAGATTTATGGTGAAAACTACCTATCTGGATTCCCTTAATGCCTGGATCTTTTTGGATGCTCTGAATGAGAGGCTCCATGGCCAATACATATAGAATCGGAGAGAGAGGGCATCCCTGCCTCGTGCCATTTTGAATGGAGAAAGGGTCCGATAGTAGATTGTTTATTCTTAAACGGGCAGTGGGGGTAGTGTACATTTGGAAAATGGCATCTACAAGTTGAGGGGGGATGTGAAAAGCAAGAAGTGTTTCTCGAAGGAATATCCAGTCCACCCCGTGAAAGGCCTTTTCAGCGTCTGTTCCAGTAGGACGAGTGGGGTTTTCCGTATTTTTGCGTACTGAATAAGGTGAAGAATTCTAGCTGTATTGTCCCTTCCCTCACGTCCTATCACGAAGCCCGATTGATTGAGAGAAATGAGTTGTGGCATGAGCTCCGCCAATCTCCCCGCAATAAGACTGGCATAAATTTTTAGATCAACATTGAGTAGGGAGATAGGCCTATAGCTTCCACAGCATTCTGGGTCTTTACCTTCTTTATGAAGAAGAGAAATGTGGGCTTCTAGTGACTGAGAAGGGAAAGGATTCCCACCCAGGACTGCGTTACAGACGTTCAGGAGGTACGGGCCTAAGATATCAGCAAAGGTTTTGTAATAGATTTTAGGGAGCCCATCTGGGCCAGGGGCCTTCCCCTTACCCCCCCAGACAGGGTGGACTGGAGGTCAGAGAGGTCGAAGGGTCTGAGTAGGCAATCTTGCTGGAGGTTGGTTAGTTTAGGGAGGTGTAAGGAGGATAAGAAAGCTTGGACATGGGATCTCCTCTGATTTTTATCTTCTGTTGTGTCATTGTCGGAGTTGGTATAGGTCTTTATAGAAGGACAGAAAGGAGTCGGTGATTTGATTATAATGCTGGAGGACTTTGCCATCTTTAGATTTGATTCTGTGGATAAATGAACGGGTTTGGCGTTTTTTGATCAGCGAGATCATGAGTTTAGAGGCTTTGTCTCCGTGAGCAAAGATTTTGTTTTTCCAGGATAGATAATGTTTGGAAGACTGTGTGTTGAGGAGGTCCCTGAGAGATTGGCGTTTCTTGGTGAGTTGGGTGAGTGTAGTTTGAGAGAGTTCCTTTTTGTGTTGGGTATCCAGAGCTACGATATCATTGTATAAGGCAAGGATTTTTGATTTCCTTTGTTTGTTTAGGAAAGAGGCAATTGAAATAAAAACCCCTCGGATTGTGGCCTTATGTGCTTCCCATAACACGGGAGGAGCTATGTCTGGAGAAGCGTTAATATTGAAAAACTCTTGAAGCGACTCACGGATACGGTTTTTGAATTCCTCGCTATGTAGTATAGACTCATTGAGCCTCCATGAGTTGAAACTAGAGTATGGTTTGTGAAATTCTAATTTAGTCAGTACCACAGAGTGGTCCGAGTGTATGGCAGGGATTATTTCAGCTTTTAATGTGGAAGTTAGAATGGATCTGGATACCAGTATGTAGTCAAGGCGGTGATAGGAATTATGGGGATGCGAGTAATATGTGAAATCAATATCAGAAGGGTGCAGATATCTCCAGGCATCGATCAGCTCTAATGAATGAATGGTTGATTTAAGGCGCGCCAAATCTTTCAGAGAAATAGAGCTTTTTTTGGTAGATGTGTCCAGAGATGGATCTAGAGCGACATTCAGATCACCCCCTAGGATGACTACACCTTCCTGGAATGTACGTAGGAGGGATAAGGCTTTGCGAAGCCATTTCAGGTGGCGTTTGTTGGGGGCATATAGACTGCCTAGGGTCACCATGTTACCGGCTATAAGCCCCTTGATGAAAACGTAACGGCCTTCAGGATCAATCTTGCTGTCTAGGAGGAGGAAGGGGACATCCCTAGCAAGGGCTATTGAGACGCCTCTAGATCCTTTTTGGGGGGAGCTAGCGTGGAATCATCTGTCAAAGAAGCATTTCTCAAAGGAAGGGGTCTTGTCGGGGATGAAATGGGTCTCTTGCAAGAGTAGTATATCGTAGCCTGATTTTTTGAAGAAGGCAAGTGTTTGTGACCTTGGGATTGGGGAGTTTAGACCGTGTGAGTTGTGTGAAATAATCTGAAAAGACTTACGGTTTACCGTCATGGTGGAAGTGATTGAAGGCAAGTTGGATGAGGATGAGACTCGACCATCGGATCCAAAGGAGGAAAAAGAAGGAGAGGGGTGGGAGAGATGGATGAGAAAGAGGGGGTTAGAATGGTAGATACACAGTAGTAAAAAAACCATTGACGTAGAGCTTGAGGGTAGATAACCTTAAGTGAGGGGGAAAACATTGCAATTTTAACATCTAGGGAGGGAGAAAAAAGGGGATCAAGTAAAGGGAGTTATAATTAGCTTCATGGTATAGGAGGCTAAGACTCCTAAATTGGCGGTGATAACGCTGCACAAGTATTTAACTTTATGAGCTAGTGATAAATGTCACAAAGCCCTTGAAACCATAAAGAACGTAGAGAAGTAGGTAAACAAAAAAGAAAAACGTTAGTGATTCTCCATTGTTCATCCGCCGGGATCATCTTCCACGTTCCTAGGTGGCGTGCCTTTTGAAGAGCGACGTTTTGATCTTCAGGATTTCAGGGTAGATGCGTCTTGCCACGGAGGGGGAATGGGGAGAGGTTTCAGACGGTGGGCCTCACAAGTAGTTTCTAGGACAAGCGGTTGGTCGAGTTGAATCTCCAAGGCTTCGCAGACAGATTTAATATCGGCGGTAGATTTAATAAGAAATTTCCGATCTTTTGCGGATATGGAGATACCAAAGGGGAAGAGCCAGCGATATGGATAATGCCTTTGTTGAAGGATTGAGGTGAGAGGTCTTAAAAGGCGTCTTTTATAGAGCGTGGAGGTAGAGAGGTCTTGGAAAATTTGGATTGGGGTTCCTCCAAAAGTGATCGAGTCTGCTTCTCTGGCTCTTTTCAGAAGTAGGTCTTTTGTTCTGAAGTCGAGGAAACGACATAAGACATCTCGAGGAGCTTCGTCGGGCTTCGGTTTGGGCCTCAGTGCTCTGTGGACTCTCACCATATCAAGTTCTGATGAGTCTGAGGAAGTAAGGATTGAGTGAAAGATTTCAGTGACGGTGGGAATCAGGGCATCTGGAAGTATGGACTCGGGGACACCTTTGAGTCTCAGATTGTTCCTTCTTTCCCTATTTTCATGGTCTTCCAGTATGGTATACATCTTATTGATGTGGTCCTCATGCCGTTTATGGCAAGTTAGATTGGAGTTAGAGCTTTGGACTATTTCCGCATGGGAGGCCTCTATCGCTTCAATTCTGTGTCCCAGTTGGCTGAGGTCTTGCTTGATGGTAGAGAGATCTCTGCTTATGGGTTCTAATGTTTTGCCTAGAATCCTTTTAATAAATGATCTCGTTACCAGATCACCCTTGTCCTGGTCGTCATTGTCTCCGTCGCTCTCTCGTTCGGATTCTGAGTAAGTTTCTGGATCTTTCCCTATTGAGTGAGAGGATTTAGCAGAGTTGGATGTGTTGCCTTGCTTTTTCAGGAATTTATCCATGTCTGCAAGAGGTTTGGAGCTGGTGGACTTTAACCCCGATCTCGTCAGCTTTTGTGAGGGTTTCACCATCATGCTTGAGGTGTGCAGCAAATAATGAGAACTCCCAGATCACCCTCAGTTTCCCCCAGGTGTGGGTTTACATCTTATGGGGGTTGGTGAGGAACCAAGGAAGAGAGATTAGGTGAAGCTTAAAATTGGCTTTTATAGGGAGCTAGTAACACATCCACAGTTATCGTGCCAACCTAATGGATGTTAATCAGGTGGGTATGGGGCAACAGGAGATAAGGTGTACTTGTGGTCTGTATATAAAGAGTTAACTCAGCACAAGAAGTAGCTTTCTGTTTATGTGTAATCAGGTACTGTTGCCCTCAGCATCCACATTAAACTGTTCCAGTCCAGCAAGAGTTAAACAATTGGGTATGGGGCAGCAGGAGATGAAGTGTGTTTATGGGTTGCAGACTTGAAGCGATCCCAACATGAGGTGCAGTCCCTGCACAGCACACACCCTCCACAGCCAGACAGAGCTTCTTATCTGTCACGGGGGTTGCTTTCACTCTGTGCGGCTAATTATTTTTCGTGGGTATCAGGAGCAGAGCAGCCTGTTGCTGCTTTTTTAAGCTGTGTGCAATTCTGTTGCTTGGTTACACTCTGTATCCCTCCACCCTGTATATAGTGCGAGGTGCCTGCAGCATCTGTTCTAATGCAGTCTGGTGAGACTCCTGGGAGTAAAAAATAGTGCAGGGGTATGACTTCGGCTGCTGGTCCCTCTGCTCTTCACTGCACACTAATCGCCGGGGTTCCAATGCAGGTGAGACTACCACGCTGTTGTTAGTTAGTTGGCAGCGTTAGGTAGTGCAGGCGTGCAGCTAGGAGTGCGTGTCCTTCAGCCCTGCATACAGTGCTGCTGGTGGACGAAGCTGAAGTTGGTTTCTTATTCGTTCAGTTTCTTATTCGGAGCTGAAGTTGGTTTCTTATTCGTTCAGTTTCTTATTCGGAGCTGAATTTGGTTTCTTATTCGTCAGTTTCTTATTCGGAGCTGAAGTTGGTTTCTTATTCGTTCAGTTTCTTATTCGGAGCTGAATTTGGTTTCTTATTCGTCAGTTTCTTATTCAGAGCTGAATTTGGTTTCTTGTTCGTCAGTTTCTTATTCGGAGCTGAATTTGGTTTCTTATTCGTTCAGTTTCTTATTCGGCAATTTTTTCTTTTCTGTTTTTTATAGATTTAACAACAAAAAATAATCACCACAATAATAAAAGACAATGCAGTGAGGAGCCCTGATGTGAATACACTTAAAAACGGCTACAAAAACAATAAAACTGGCACAAAAATGGGCATCAAAGTGGGCACCAAAGAGCGCTGAAGAAAGGGTTCAATGCCTTTGGGCCACGGATCTCACACTGCAGACATATAGAACAGGGAGCCCCAAATCAAAACCAGTTTTTTCCAGCCTGGCCCAAATGGGTTCTGGGCATCAGAACTGGCATCAAAGTGGGCAGACAGTCAATTTTGGCCATTTGAATAAGAAGCTGATGTTTTTAAGGGGTTAAATGCCTTTGGGCCACTGATACGACACTTAAAATACACAGAAAGTGATGCCCTGCATCAAATCAAGGTCCCTTCAGCCTGGCCCAAATGGGTTCTGGGCACCAGAACTGGCATCAAAGTGGGCAAACAGCCCATTTTCACAGATTTGAATAAGTAACTGATGTTTTTAAGGGGTTAAATGCCTTTGGGCCACTGATACGACACTTATGACACTTACAATACACAGAAAGTGATGCCCTGCATCAAACCCAGGTCCCTTCAGCCGGGCCAAATGGGTTCTGGGCACCAGAACTGGCATCAAAGTGGGCAAACACCCCATTTTCACAGATTTGAATAAGTAACTGATGTTTTTAAGGGGTTAAATGCCTTTGGGCCACTGATACGACACTTAAAATACACAGATAGTGATGCCCTGCATCAAACCCAGGTCCCTTCAGCCTGGCCCAAATGGGTTCTGGGCACCAGAACTGGCATTAAAGTGGGTAAACAGCCCATTTTCACAGATTTGAATAAGTAACTGATGTTTTAAGGGGTTAAATGCCTTTGGGCCACTGATATGACACTTAAAATACACAGAAAGTGATGCCCTGCATCAAACCCAGCTCCCTCCAGCCTGGCCCAAATGAGTTCTCGGCATCAGAACTGGCATCAAAGTGGGCAAACAGCCCATTTTCGCAGATTTGAATAAGTAATTGATGTTTTTAAGGGGTTAAATGTCTTTGGGCCACTGATATGACACTTACAATACACAGAAAGTGATGCCCTGCATCAAACCCAGGTCCCTTCAGCCTGGCCCAAATGGGTTCTGGACACCAGAACTGGCATCAAAGTGGGCAAACAGCCCATTTTCACAGATTTGAATAAGTAACTGATGATTTTAAGGAGTTAAATGCCTTTGGGCCACTTATATGACACTTACAATACACAGAAAGTGATGCCCTGCATCAAACCCATGTCCCTGCAGCCTGGCCCAAATGGGTTCTGGGCACCAGAACTGGCATCAAAGTGGGCAAACAGCCCATTCTCACAGATTGGAATAAGTAACTGATGTTTTTAAGGGGTTAAATGCCTTTGGGCCGCACATCTGATACTTAGAATACAAAAACAGTGATGCCCTGCATCAAACCCAGCTCCCTCCAGCCTGGCCCAAATGGGTTCTCGGCATCAGAACTGGCATCAAAGTGGGCAAACAGCCCATTTTCGCAGATTTGAATAAGTAACTGATGTTTTTAAGGGGTTAAATGCCTTTGGGCCACTGATACAACACTTAAAATTCATAGACAGTGATGCCCTGCATCAAACCCAGGTCCCTCCATCCTGGCCCAAATGGGTTCTGGGCACCAGAACTGGCATCAAAGTGGGCAAACACCCCATTTTCACAGATTTGAATAAGTAACTGATGTTTTTAAGGGGTTAAATGCCTTTGGGCCACTGATACAACACTTAAAATTCACAGACAGTGATGCCCTGCATCAAACCCAGGTCCCTTAAGCCTGGCCCAAATGGGTTCTGAGCACCAGAACTGGCATCAAAGTGGGCCAACAGCCCATTTTCACAGATTTGAATAAGTAACTGATGTTTTTAAGGGGTTAAATGCCTTTGGGCCACTGATATGACACGTAAAATTGACAGACAGTGATGCCCTGCATCAAACCCAGGTCCCTCCAGCCTGGCCCAAATGGGTTCTGGGCACCAGAACTGGCATCAAAGTGGGCAAACACCCCATTTCCACAGATTTGAATAAGTAACTGATGTTTTAAGGGGTTAAATGCCTTTGGGCCACTGATATGACACTTAAAATACACAGAAAGTGATGCCCTGCATCAAACCCAGCTCCCTCCAGCCTGGCCCAAATGGGTTCTCGGCATCAGAACTGGCATCAAAGTGGGCAAACAGCCCATTTTCGCAGATTTGAATAAGTAACTGATGTTTTTAAGGGGTTAAATGCCTTTGGGCCACTGATACGACACTTATGACACTTACAATACACAGAAAGTGATGCCCTGCATCAAACCCAGGTCCCTTCAGCCTGGCCCAAATGGGTTCTGGGCACCAGAACTGGCATCAAAGTGGGCAAACACCCCATTTTCACAGATTTGAATAAGTAACTGATGTTTTTAAGGGGTTAAATGCCTTTGGGCCACTGATACGACACTTAAAATACACAGATAGTGATGCCCTGCATCAAACCCAGGTCCCTTCAGCCTGGCCCAAATGGGTTCTGGGCACCAGAACTGGCATTAAAGTGGGTAAACAGCCCATTTTCACAGATTTGAATAAGTAACTGATGTTTTAAGGGGTTAAATGCCTTTGGGCCACTGATATGACACTTAAAATACACAGAAAGTGATGCCCTGCATCAAACCCAGCTCCCTCCAGCCTGGCCCAAATGAGTTCTCGGCATCAGAACTGGCATCAAAGTGGGCAAACAGCCCATTTTCGCAGATTTGAATAAGTAATTGATGTTTTTAAGGGGTTAAATGTCTTTGGGCCACTGATATGACACTTACAATACACAGAAAGTGATGCCCTGCATCAAACCCAGGTCCCTTCAGCCTGGCCCAAATGGGTTCTGGACACCAGAACTGGCATCAAAGTGGGCAAACAGCCCATTTTCACAGATTTGAATAAGTAACTGATGATTTTAAGGAGTTAAATGCCTTTGGGCCACTTATATGACACTTACAATACACAGAAAGTGATGCCCTGCATCAAACCCATGTCCCTGCAGCCTGGCCCAAATGGGTTCTGGGCACCAGAACTGGCATCAAAGTGGGCAAACAGCCCATTCTCACAGATTGGAATAAGTAACTGATGTTTTTAAGGGGTTAAATGCCTTTGGGCCACTGATACAACACTTAAAATTCATAGACAGTGATGCCCTGCATCAAACCCAGGTCCCTCCATCCTGGCCCAAATGGGTTCTGGGCACCAGAACTGGCATCAAAGTGGGCAAACACCCCATTTTCACAGATTTGAATAAGTAACTGATGTTTTTAAGGGGTTAAATGCCTTTGGGCCACTGATACAACACTTAAAATTCACAGACAGTGATGCCCTGCATCAAACCCATGTCCCTGCAGCCTGGCCCAAATGGGTTCTGGGCACCAGAACTGGCATCAAAGTGGGCAAACAGCCCATTCTCACAGATTGGAATAAGTAACTGATGTTTTTAAGGGGTTAAATGCCTTTGGGCCACTGATACAACACTTAAAATTCATAGACAGTGATGCCCTGCATCAAACCCAGGTCCCTCCATCCTGGCCCAAATGGGTTCTGGGCACCAGAACTGGCATCAAAGTGGGCAAACACCCCATTTTCACAGATTTGAATAAGTAACTGATGTTTTTAAGGGGTTAAATGCCTTTGGGCCACTGATATGACACGTAAAATTCACAGACAGTGATGCCCTGCATCAAACCCAGGTCCCTTAAGCCTGGCCCAAATGGGTTCTAAGCACCAGAACTGGCATCAAAGTGGGCCAACAGCCCATTTTCACAGATTTGAATAAGTAACTGATGTTTTTAAGGGGTTAAATGCCTTTGGGCCACTGATATGACACGTAAAATTCACAGACAGTGATGCCCTGCATCAAACCCAGGTCCCTCCAGCCTGGCCCAAATGGGTTCTGGGCACCAGAACTGGCATCAAAGTGGGCAAACACCCCATTTCCACAGATTTGAATAAGTAACTGATGTTTTAAGGGGTTAAATGCCTTTGGGCCACTGATATGACACTTAAAATACACAGAAAGTGATGCCCTGCATCAAACCCAGCTCCCTCCAGCCTGGCCCAAATGGGTTCTCGGCATCAGAACTGGCATCAAAGTGGGCGAACAGCCCATTTTCGCAGATTTGAATAAGTAACTGATGTTTTTAAGGGGTTAAATGCCTTTGGGCCGCACATCTGATACTTAGAATACAAAAACAGTGATGCCCTGCATCAAACCCAGCTCCCTCCAGCCTGGCCCAAATGGGTTCTCGGCATCAGAACTGGCATCAAAGTGGGCAAACAGCCCATTTTCGCAGATTTGAATAAGTAACTGATGTTTTTAAGGGGGTTAAATGTCTTTGGGCCACTGATACCACAGTGCATACATATAGAACATGGAGCCTCACATCAAAAACAAGTCCCTCCAGCCTGGCCCAAATTGGTTCTGGGCACCACATCTGGCATCAAAGTGGGCAAACGTCCCTTTTTTACAGATATTAATAAGTAACTGATGTTTTTAAGGGGTTGAATACCTTTGAGCCACTGATACCACAGTGCATATGTCAGGAAACAGTCCTGATTACTTCAATTACACATACAGCGCTCTGAGCTGCAATTTCCTCTGCCTGCCCGCACAAGGCTGGAATTCTAAGCCACTCTTTCTCCCTCCCCCCGCTATACAGCCGTAATGTACGACGAGCCTGCCAGCGTCATTGAAGAATTTATATGGCCCTGTGCTGCTGTCACGATAATGCCAAAAATTGTCATATTGTGAGTGTAGTTTAAGAAGAACATGGCTAACCACACACACAAACACTCACAATGCAGCTGCGACCCCTTTCTCTTCCCCCCACTCAGCTTCACTCCTACCCGAAGCAAAGCCTATGATAGAGACTGGGCAACCTGATACTAATGGTGGGCAGGGTGTGGCTTTAAACTGCAGGTGACCAATCCGGCAAAGCCACCCATTGTCCCTCCCCTCTCACTCAAGAATGCCTTTGTCTGAGACCTTGGAATAAGGTAAAGAACTATCCGATCAGTGCATATCATAAACCAGCCCTTTAGTGATGTCACAAGCTCAGAAGTATAAGTCACTATACTCTTAGACCAGCCATCAGTCTTGGCCGGGAAGCGATCTAACACAGCTTGGCAAAGCTGTTCCATGCATCTGGATGTATTTATCCTCCTAAGCCACAGGCCAGCCAAGATAATAAAGTTGTCTGCAGGATGCGTTTTTTCCCCATAGACTAACATTACAGACGTATTGCCACACGTCGCAACCGTCGTGCGACGGTTGCGCCGTGTTGTGGCGGACCACCGGCACAAAAAAACGTTCAATGTAACTTTTTTGTGCGTTGTGCCCGCCCCCTACTCCCCGACCTCCGACTTTTGAGATGCTTTGCAGGCGTTAAAAAGTCATCTTATACGCCGGAAAATACGGTACATTACAGATTACAAAATAAAAAAGGATTAACGTTGAAAAGAGAACTTACAGGTTATGTCATGGTATCATCTTGGCTGGCCTGTGGCTTAGGCTACTTTCACATTAGCGTCGGGCTCGGCCCGTCGCAGAGCGTCGGGCCCAGGTACCGATGCATGCTATGGAAGCGCCGCACAACGGGGGCAGCGGATGCATTTTTTCCACGCATCCGCTGCCCCATTGTGAGTTGCGGGGAGGAGGGGGCGGAGCTTCGGCCGCGGCCGAAAATGGCGGACACAACGCACCAAAAAAGTTACATTGAACTTTTTTTGTGACGGCGGTCCGCCACAACACGGCGCAACCGTCGCACGACGGTTGCGACGTGTGGCAATACGTCGGTAATGTTAGTCTATGGGGAAAAAACGCATCCTGCAGACAACTTTGCAGAATGCGTTTTTTCTTCAAAACGACGCTAGTGTGAAAGTAGCCTTAGGAGGATAAATACATCCAGATGCATGGAACAGCTTTGCCAAGCTGTGTTAGATCGCTTCCCGGCCAAGACTGAGGCTGGTCTAAGACTATAGTGACTTATAATTCTGAGCTTGTGACAACACTAAAGGGCTGGTTAATGATATGCACTGATCGGATAGTTCTTTACCTTATTCAAAGGTCTCAGACAAAGGCATTCCTGAGTGAGAGGGGAGGGACAACGGGTGGCTTTGCCGGATTGGTCACCTGCAGTTTAAAGCCACACCCTGCCCACCATTAGTATCAGGTTGCCCAGTCTCTATCATAGGCTTTGTTTCGGGTAGGAGTGTGTTGTGAATTCTGCTTTTGGGTTCCCTCCAGTGGTTGTCGGTGGGAATGCAGTTGTCTCTGAGTCGCAGTCCTGGCCAGGTGTATCTGCTGATTGCAGTTCTGACTGGGATATTTAGGTGTGCAGGATTCATTAGTCCTTGCCAGTTATCAATGTTTCTTGCGAAGTGTTGGTTCTCTATCTGGCTTCTCCTGCTTAGCTGCCAATTCAGCAAAGATAAGTGTCTGTTTCTTTTTGTGTGGCACACATGCAGTGTGCTTATATTCTGTGCTATTAATTTGTTTTCTCTTGTCCAGCTTAGACTGTGTCAGTGTTTTCTCAGTCTTGTTGGATTCTCTGGAGTTGCAGATATACGCTCCACATCTTTAATTAGATGGTGGAGTTTTTGTATTTTCTGCTGTGGATATTTTTGGAAGGATTTTTAATACTGACCGCTTAGTAGTCTGTCCTATCCTTCCCTATTTTAGATAGAGTGGCCTCTTTTGCTGAATCCTGTTTTTCTGTCTGCGTGTGTCTTTTCCTCTACTACTCACAGTCAATATTTGTGGGGGGCTGCCTATCCTTTGGGGTTCTGCTCTGAGGCAAGGTAGAATTCCTATTTCCATCTATAGGGATATTTAGTCCTCCGGCTGTGTCGAGGTGTCTAGGTTTTGGTAGGCACACCCCACGGCTACTTCTAGTTGCGGTGTTAAGATCAGGGTTTGCGGTCAGTACAGTGTCCACCTACTCCAGTGAAAGTTCTCATGCTACTCCTAGGTCTCCTGATCATAACAGTACAACTGGCCAATAATGAGTTAAATGCATCTCAGAAGAAGGGAAGAAAGGTCTTGAGCCATTTTTTTTACTTCAGTCTACTTTGTCTTCTCCTCCCTCTTTATCTCTGGGTGGCTGAGGAACCTTGTGCTAGCATGAATGTTCAGGAATTAACTTCTCGTGTAGACCAGCTTGTTGCTAGGGTACAGGGTATTTCTGATTATATTGTTCAGACTCCTGTTTTAGAACCGAAGATTCCTACTCCTGATTTGTTTTTTGGTGACAGGTCCAAATTTTTGAGTTTTAAAAACAACTGTAAACTGTTTTTTGCTTTGAGACCTCGATCCTCCAGTGATTCCATTCAGCGGGTTAAAATCGTCATCTCCCTGCTGCGTGGCGACCCGCAGGATTGGGCATTTTCCCTGGAATCTGGGAATCCGGCTTTGCTTAATGTAGACTCCTTTTTTCAGGCCTTAGGATTATTATATGATGAACCTAATTCTGTGGATCAAGCTGAGAAGACCTTGTTGGCCCTGTCTCAGGGTCAAGAGGCAGCAGAATTGTATTGTCAGAAATTCAGAAAATGGTCTGTGTTGACTAAATGGAATAATGATGCTTTGGCGGCAATTTTCAGAAAGGGTCTTTCTGAATCCATTAAAGATGTTATTGAGGGGTTTCCCACGCCTTCCGGTCTGAGTGATTCTATGTCTCTGGCCATTCAGATTGACCGGCGCTTGCGGGAGCGCAGAACTGTGCGCGCTGTGGCGTTAAACTCAGAGGAAATTCCTGAGCCAATGCAGTGTGATAGGATTCTGTCTAGAACGGAACGACAAGGTTTCAGACGTCAGAATAGGTTGTGTTATTATTGTGGCGACGCTTCTCATGTCATTTCTGTCTGCCCTAAGCGGACAAAGAGGATCGCCAGTTCAATTACCATCAGTACTGTACAACCTAAATTTTTGTTATCTGTGTCTTTGATTTGCTCATTGTCATCATTTTCTGTCATGGCGTTTGTGGATTCAGGCGCAGCCTTGAACTTAATGGACTTTGAGTTTGCTAAGCGTTGTGGTTTTCCCTTGCAGCCTTTGCAGAACCCTATTCCTTTAAGGGGCATTGATGCTACACCCTTGGCTAAAAATAAGCCTCAGTTTTGGACACAGGTGACCATGCGCATGGCGCCAGCCAATAAGGAAGATTGTCGATTTCTGGTGTTGCATAATTTGTATGATGCTATCGTGCTGGGTTTTCCGTGGTTGCAGGTACATAATCCTGTGTTGGATTGGAAGTCCATGTCTGTGACTAGTTGGGGTTGTCAGGGGGTTCATAATGATGTTCCTTTGATGTCAATCTCCTCTTCTGAAATTCCAGAGTTTTTGTCTGATTTTCAGGATGTATTCGATGAGCCCAAGTCCAGTTTCCTTCCACCGCACAGGGACTGCGATTGTGCTATTGACTTGATTCCAGGCTGTAAGTCCTAAGGGTCGACTTTTCAACCTGTCTGTGCCTGAACATACCGCCATGCGGAGCTATATTAAGGAGTCTTTGGAGAAAGGGCATTTTCGACCATCTTCTTCACTGTTGGGAGCGGGGTTCTTTTTTGTTGCTAAAAAAGATGGTTCCTTGAGACCCTGTATTGATTATCGCCTCTTGAATAAGATCACGGTCAAGTTTCAATACCCTTTACCTTTGCTTTCTGATTTGTTTGCTAGGGTTAAGGGAGCTAGTTGGTTTACGAAGACTGACCTTCGGGGGCATATAATCTTGTTCGTATTAAGCAGGGTGATGAATGGAAAACTGCGTTTAACACGCCCGAAGGCCATTTTGAATACCTTGTGATGCCATTCGGACTCTCTAATGCTCCATCTGTTTTTCAGTCCTTCATGCATGATATCTTCCGGACTTATCTTGATAAATTCTTGATTGTATATTTGGACGATATTTTGATTTTTTCCAATGATTGGGAGTCTCATGTGCAACAGGTCAGGATGGTATTTCAGATCCTTCGTGACAATGCTTTGTTTGTGAAAGGGTCTAAGTGTCTCTTTGGGGTGCAGAAGGTTTCTTTTTTGGGCTTTATTTTTTCTCCCTCGTCTATAGAGATGGATCCGGTTAAGGTTCAGGCCATTCGTGATTGGATTCAGCCCACATCTGTGAAGAGCCTTCAGAAATTTTTGGGTTTTGCAAATTTTTATCGCCGTTTCATTGCTAATTTTTCCAGCATGGTTAAACCCTTGACCGATTTGACAAAGAAAGGCACTGATGTGGCGAATTGGTCCTCTGCAGCTGGCGAATTGGTCCTCTGCGGCTGTCTCTGCCTTTCAGGAGCTTAAACGACGATTTACTTCTGCTTCGGTGTTGCGCCAACCGGATGTTTCTCTTCCGTTTCAGGTTGAGGTTGACGCTTCTGAGATTGGGGCAGGGGCCGTTTTGTCTCAGAGGGATCCTGTTGGTTCCTTAATGAAACCGTGTGCCTTCTTTTCCCATAAGTTTTCGCCTGCTGAACGCAATTATGATGTCGGCAATTGGGAGTTGTTGGCTATGAAGTGGGCGTTTGAGGAGTGGCGACATTGGTTTGAGGGAGCTAAGCACCGTATTGTGGTCTTGACTGATCATAAGAATTTGATTTACCTCGAGTCTGCCAAACGGCTGAATCTTAGACAGGCTCGATGGTCCTTGTTTTTTTCCCGTTTTGATTTCGTGGTCTCGTACCTTCCGGGTTCTAAGAATATTAAGGCTGATGCCCTCTCTAGGAGTTTTTTGCCTGATTCTCCTGAGGTCTTAGAACCGGTCGGTATTCTGAAAGAAGGGGTGGTCCTTTCTGCCATTTCCCCTGATTTACGACGGGTTCTTCAGGAATTTCAGGCTGACAAACCTGACCGCTGTCCTGTGGGGAAACTGTTTGTTCCTGACAGATGGACTAGTAGAGTGATTTCTGAGGTTCACTGTTCCGTATTGGCTGGTCATCCTGGCATTTTTGGTACCAGAGACTTGGTTGGTAGGTCCTTTTGGTGGCCTTCTTTGTCGTGTGATGTGCGTTCTTTTGTGCAGTCCTGTGGGACTTGTGAAAGGGCCAAGCCTTGTTGTTCCCGTGCTGGTGGGTTGCCTTTGCCATTGCCAGTCCCTGAGAGGCCCTGGACGCATATTTCGATGGATTCTATTTCTGATCTTCCGGTCTCCCAGAAGATGTCTGTTATCTGGGTTGTTTGTGACCGATTCTCTAAGATGGTTCATTTGGTGCCTTTGCCTAAATTGCCTTTCTCTTCAGATTTTGTTCCGTTGTTTTTTCAGCATGTGGTTCGTTTGCATGGTATTCCGGAGAATATTGTGTCCGACAGAGGTTCCCAGTTTGTTTCTAGGTTTTGGTGAGCCTTTTGTGCTAGGCTGGGCATTGATTTGTCTTTTTCTTCTGCATTTCATCCTCAGACAAATGGCCAGACCAAGCGAACTAATCAGACTTTGGAGACTTATTTGAGATGCTTTGTGTCTGCTGATCAGGATGATTGGGTGGCCTTCTTGCCATTGGCCGAGTTTGCCCTTAATAATCGGGCTAGTTCGGCAACTTTGGTTTCGCCTTTCTTTTGTAATTTTGTTTTTCATCCTCGTTTTTCTTCTGGGCAGGTTGAGCCTCCTTACTGTCCTGGTGTGGATTCCGTGGTTGACAGGTTGAAGCAGATTTGGGCTCATGTGGTGGACAATTTGGTGTTGTCTCAGGAGGAGGCTCAACGTTTTGCTAACCGTCGTCAGTGTGTTGGTTCCCGGCTTCGGGTTGGGGATCTGTGTTATGATCTGGTGGCCTTGGAGCAGCATGAGACGTACTCTGGAGAAGGTGGAACCTGTACTGACCGCAAACCCTGAACTTAACAGCGCAACTAGAAGTAGCCGTGGGGGGTACCTAACACTCTCTAGACCCCTCGACACAGCCTAAGAAATAACTACCCCTAAAGACAGAAACAGGAAACCTATCTTGCCTCAGAGAAAATCCCCAAAGGAAATACAGCCCCCCACAAATATTGACTGTGAGAGGAGAGGGAAATAACATACGCAGAAATGAAATCAGGATTTAGCATAGGAGGCCATACTAGCTAAAAAGAAAGAATAGGACAGAGTACTATGCGGTCAGTATCAAAACACTAGAAAATATCCACCACAGAAGATACAAAACACCACATCTGACTAAAGACATGGAGGGTATATCTGCATCTCCAGAGAAATAGCTAGGCTGCAAAAAATCCTTCACAGACAAAGCTGGACAAGACAAAAACATGAAAAGTCACAGAACTATAAGGTCCACAGCAGGTGGACAGCAAAAACAAAGCCAGGACTTATCTTAGAAGAAAAGCACAGCAAACAGAAGAGACCAGAAGGGATGTGAATCCTCCAAAAACAATGGACAACTGGCACTGACTAAAGGATCAAGCAAGGCTATATAGCCCAGCCCAAATTGCAAAAAATAGATACACCTGATAAATGCTGCGATCCAACTACCGCAGCACTACCACTCATAACCACCGGAGGGAGCCCAAGAGCAGAATTCACAACAGATCTGGTCTGGTTGTCTTCCCGTGATGTTCCTATGAAGGTTTCTTCCCCTAAGTTTAAGCCTCGGTTTATTGGTCCTTATAAGATTTCTGAAATTATTAATCCGGTGTCTTTTCGTTTGGCGCTTCCGGCCTCTTTTGCTATCCATAATGTCTTCCATAGATCTTTATTGCGGAAATATGTGGTGCCCGTTGTTCCCTCTGTTGATCCTCCGGCCCCTGTGTTGGTTGATGGAGAGTTGGAGTATGTGGTTGAGAAGATTTTGGATTCTCGTTTTTCGAGGCGGAGGCTTCAGTACCTTGTCAAATAGAAGGGTTATGGCCAGGAGGATAATTCTTGTTTTTTTGCCTCTGATGTCCATGCTGCTGATTTGGTCCGTGCCTTTCATCTGGTTCATCCTGATCGTCCTGAGGGCCCTGGTGAGGGTTCGGTGACCCCTCCTCAAGGGTGGGGTACTGTTGTGAATTCTGCTTTTGGGTTCCCTCCAGTGGTTGTCGGTGGGAATGCAGTTGTCTCTGAGTCGCTATCCTGGCTAGGTGTATCTGCTGATTGCAGTTCTGACTGGGATATTTAGGTGTGCAGGATTCATTAGTCCTTGCCAGTTGTCAATGTTTCTTGGGAAGTGTTGGTTCTCTGTCTGGCTTCTCCTTCTTAGCTGCCAATTCAGCAAAGATAAGTGTGTTTCTTTTTGTGTGGCACACATGCAGTGTGCTTATATTCTGTGCTATTCATTTGTTTTCTCTTGTCCAGCTTAGACTGTGTCAGTGTTTTCTCAGTCTTGTTGGATTCTCTGGAGTTGCAGATATACGCTCCACATCTTTAGTTATATGGTGGAGTTTTTGTATTTTCTGCTGTGGATATTTTTGGAAGGATTTTTAATACTGACCGCTTAGTATTCTGTCCTATCCTTTCCTATTTTAGAGTGGCCTCTTTTGCTGAATCCTGTTTTCATGCCTGCGTGTGTCTTTTCCTCTACTACTCACAGTCAATATTTGTGGGGGGCTGCATATCCTTTGGGGTTCTGCTCTGAGGCAAGGTAGAATTCCTATTTCCATCTATAGGGATATTTAGTCCTCCGGCTGTGTCGAGGTGTCTAGGTTTTGGTAGGCACACCCCACGGCTACTTCTAGTTGCGGTGTTAAGATCAGGGTTTACGGTCAGTACAGTTTCCACCTACTCCAGTGAAAGTTCTCATGCTGCTCCAAGGTCACCTGATCATAACAGGAGTGAAGCTGAGGGGGAGGGGGGGAAGAGAAAGGGGTCACAGCTGCTTTGTGAGTGTGTGTGTAGTTAGCCATGTCCTTCTGAAACTACACTCACAATAAGACATTTTTTGGCATTATCGTGACAGCAGCACAGGGCCATATAAATTCTTCAATGACGCTGGCAGGCTCGTCGTACATTACGGCTGTATAGCGGGGGGAGGGAGAAAGAGTGGCTTAGAATTCCAGCCTTGTGCGGGCAGGCAGAGGAAATTGCAGCTCAGAGCGCTGTATGTGTAATTGAAGTAATCAGGACTTCTTCCTGTTTCCTGACATATGCACTGTGGTATCAGTGGCTCAAAGGCATACAACCCCTTAAAAACATCAGATACTTATTCAAATCTGTAAAAAAGGGACGTTTGCCCACTTTGATGCCAGATGTGGTGCCCAGAACCCATTTGGGCCAGGCTGGAGGGACTTGTTTTTGATGTGAGGCTCCATGTTCGATATGTATGCACTGTGGTATCAGTGGCCCAAAGACATTTAACCCCTTAAAAACATCAGTTACTTATTCAAATCTGTGAAAATGGCCTGTGAGCCCACTTTGATGCCAGTTCTGATGCCGAGAACCCATTTGGGCCAGGCTGGAGGGACCTGGGTTTGATGCAGGGCACCACTGTCTGTGAATTTTACGTTTCATATCAGTGGCCCAAAGGCATTTAACCCCTTAAAAACATCAGTTACTTATTCAAATCTGTGAAAATGGGCTGTTGGCCCACTTTGATGCCAGTTCTGGTGCTCAGAACCCATTTGGGCCAGGCTTAAGGGACCTGGGTTTGATGCAGGGCATCACTGTCTGTGAATTTTAAGTGTTGTATCAGTGGCCCAAAGGCATTTAACCCCTTAAAAACATCAGTTACTTATTCAAATCTGTGAAAATGGGGTGTTTGCCCACTTTGATGCCAGTTCTGGTGCCCAGAACCCATTTGGGCCAGGCTTGAGGGACCTGGGTTTGATGCAGGGCATCACTGTCTGTGAATTTTACGTGTCATATCAGTGGCCCAAAGGCATTTAACCCCTTAAAAACATCAGTTACTTATTCAAATCTGTGAAAATGGGCTGTTTGCCCACTTTGATGCCAGTTCTGGTGCCCAGAACCCATTTGGGCCAGGCTGAAGGGAGCTGGGTTTGATGCTGGGCATCACTGTCTGTGTATTTTAAGTGTCGTATCAGTGGCCCAAAGGCATTTAACCCCTTTAAAACATCAGTAACTTATTCAAATCTGTGAAAATGGGCTGTTTGCCCACTTTGATGCCAGTTCTGATGCCCAGAACCCATTTGGGCCAGGCTGAAGGGACCTGGGTTTGATGCAGGGCATCCCTTTCTGTGTATTGTAAGTGTCATATCAGTGGCCCAAAGGCATTTAACCCCTTAAAAACATCAGCTACTTATTCAAATGGCCAAAATTGACTGTCTGCCCACTTTGATGCCAGTTCTGATGCCCAGAACCCATTTGGGCCAGGCTGGAAATAACTGGTTTTGATGTGTGGCTCCCTGTTCTATATGTCTGCAGTGTGAGATCAGTGGCTCAAAGGCATTTAACCCTTTCTTCAGCGCTCTTTGTTGCCCACTTTGATGTCCATTTTTGTGCCAGTTTTATTGTTTTTGTAGCCATTTTTTAAGTGTATTCACATCAGGGCTCCTCGCTGCATTGTCTTTTATTATTGTGATGATCATTTTTTTGTTGTTAAACCTATAAAAAACAGAAAAGAAAAAATTACCGAATAAGACACTGACGAATAAGAAACGAACTTCAGCTCCGAATAAGAAACTGAACGAATAAGAAACCAACTTCAGCTCCGAATAAGAAACTGAACGAATAAGAAACCAACTTCAGCTCCGAATAAGAAACTGACGAATAAGAAACCAACTTCAGCTCCGAATAAGAAACTGACGAATAAGAAACCAACTTCAGCTCCGAATAAGAAACTGACGAATAAGAAACCAACTTCAGCTCCGAATAAGAAACTGACGAATAAGAAACCAACTTCAGCTCCGAATAAGAAACTGAACGAATAAGAAACCAACTTCAGCTCCGAATAAGAAACTGAACGAATAAGAAACCAACTTCAGCTCCGAATAAGAAACTGAACGAATAAGAAACCAACTTCAGCTTCGTTGCTGGTGGGACGTTTGGGAGATGTAAATAGTGCAGGGGAATGACTGGAGCTGCGGATCCCTCCGCCCTGCACTAGACGTCGGCTGTTGATGAAGCTGAGCGGCTGGAACTTTTTCACCTCTTTTTTACTATGTGCCGGCTGTATGGGAGTGCAGGTGTGTGGCCGGAATTAAGATCCCTCCGCCCTGCACAGAGTAATGAGCTCCGCTGTTAATTTGCGGCCGGAACTACTTCACCGCTGTCACTTGCAGTGATGTGTGCTTCCGCCCCTGATTTTAAGCTCTCCCACTTGTGTGCCTCCTATGGTGGGGAAGAAGGGGGATCGCTGGGGATATGTAACACAAATAAAGTTGCCCCGCAGGCTGAATTTAGTGGCACACTATCTGTAGCTGTGCCTTTAGATCTGTGCTGTTGCAGGGACTATTTTTCCCCTATGCAGCTGCTCTGTATGAGCGATCCTGTGCTCTAAAGAGTGTCTGGTTTGGGGGGGAAAAAAGAGTGGTGCCTCTCCTGAATGTGCCTCTGGGGGTCCCTGATGGATTGGGATGAGGGTCACAGTACCTTGGGGTCCGTTTGGCAAGTCTCTGTTTCTTTTTCTCCTCACGTTGGAATGTGTGAGGTATATCCCTCCGCCTCTCTCACACACAGGTGTCCTTTCGTTTAAAGTTAATTATATCCACAGTTGAGGTTAAAAATCTTCTGGAACCTGCTTCCAGCAGGTCTAGGTTCCCTTAGGAAAGTCTCCCGATGTAGCAATCCGGGTTAAATGTCAGATTTTTGTCGATTATTCTCTGGTTTAGAGGGAGCTAAGGGTTCCTGCTTCCTACCACATTAGCGCTCAAACCACACCCCCAACAATATCAAACTATATCAAAAGGGGAAGTCAGCCAGACTCAGGGACAGCTGGCTACCAGCTGTCAGACAGGAGGCGGGGCGGGGTTACACACTTTGATACACTTTGATAGGGGGCAGGGCACCTGTCAGATTGAGTTAGATGAAACCACCCGATGCTACACTACTGCTGTAGCTAGAATGTGTGGGCTCCCTGCAGGTCCTGACTACAGCCCATACATTCTAGCCGTCTCAGTAGTGAATGTGTTAGAATGTAGGGGCTCCTGTCAGGTCCTCTCAGCAGCCCATAAATTCTAGCTGCTGCTTCACTGCTGGAAACACTAGACGCCCCGGGAACGACTGAGGTAAATATAAAAAAACATTTTTGTTTTTTTAAATAGGTGAGGTGAGGGGGAGTGAGACTGCAGATGATGAAGTGTGTTTTAGGGAGTACTGCACATGATGAAATAATAGGGGGCTGCAAATGATAAAGTGTATTTGAGGGGGTACTGCACATGAAATGATAGGGGGCTGCAAATGATGAAGGGGGACTGCAGATGAAGTGAAGGGGGATAGGGGACTGCAAATGATGATGTGGGGGTGATGGGGACTGCAAATGATGTGGGGGGACTGCAAATGATGATGTGGGGGTGATGGGGACTGCAAATGATGTGGGGGTGATAGGGACTGCAAATGATGTGGGGGGACTGCAAATGATGTGGGGGTGATGGGGACTGCAAATGATGTGGGGGTGATGGGGACTGCAAATGATGTGGGGGTGATAGGGACTGCAAATGATGTGGGGGGACTGCAAATGATGATGTGGGGGTGATGGGGACTGCAAATGATGTGGGGGTGATAGGGACTGCAAATGATGTGGGGGGACTGCAAATGATGTGGGGGTGATGGGGACTGCAAATGATGTGGGGGTGATGGGGACTGCAAATGATGTGGGGGTGATGGGGACTGCAAATGATGTGGGGGTGATGGGGACTGCAAATGATGTGGGGGGACTGCAAATGATGATGTGGGGGTGATGGGGACTGCAAATAATGTGGGGGTGATGGGGACTGCAAATGTTGTGAGGGTGATGGGGACTGCAAATGATGTAGGGGTGATGGGGACTGCAAATGATGTGGGGGTGATGGGGACTGCAAATGATGTGGGGGTGATGGGGACTGCAAATGATGTGGGGGTGATGGGGACTGCAAATGATGTGGGGGTGATGGGGACTGCAAATGATGATATGGGGGTGATGGGGACTGGAAATGATGATGTGGGGGTGATGGGGGCTGCAAATGATGTGGGGGTGATGGGGACTGCAAATGATGTGGGGGTGATGGGGACTGAAAATAATGTGGGGGTGATGGGGACTGCAAATGATGTGGGGGGACTGCAAATGATGTGGGGGGACTGCAAATGATGATGTGGGGGTGATGGGGACTGCAAATAATGTGGAGGTGATGGGGACTGCAAATGATGTGGGGGTGATGGGGACTGCAAATGATGTAGGGGTGATGGTGACTGCCAATGATGTGGGGGTGATGGGGACTGCAAATGATGTGGGGGTGATGGGGACTGCAAATGATGTGGGGGTGATGGGGACTGCAAATGATGTGGGGGGACTGGAAATGATGATGTGGGGGTGATGGGGACTGCAAATGATGTGGGGGTGATGGGGACTGCAAATGATGTGGGGGGACTGCAAATGATGTGGGGGGACTGCAAATGATGATATGGGGGTGATGGGGACTGCAAATGATGTAGGGGTGATGGAGACTGCAAATGATGTGGGGGTGATGGGGACTGCAAATGATGTGGGGGTGATGGGGACTGCAAATGATGTGGGGTGATGGGGACTGCAAATGATGTGGGGGTGATGGGGACTGCAAATGATGTGGGGGTGATGGGGACTGCAAATGATGTGGGGGGACTGCAAATGATGTAAGGGGACTGCAAATGATGTGGGGGTGATGGGGACTGCAAATGATGTGGGGTGATGGGGACTGCAAATGATGTGGGGGTGATGGTGACTGCCAATGATGTGGGGGTGATGGGGACTGCAAATGATGTGGGGGTGATGGGGACTGCAAATGATGTGGGGGTGATGGGGACTGCAAATGATGTGGGGGGACTGGAAATGATGATGTGGGGGTGATGGGGACTGCAAATGATGTGGGGGTGATGGGGACTGCAAATGATGTGGGGGGACTGCAAATGATGTGGGGGGACTGCAAATGATGATATGGGGGTGATGGGGACTGCAAATGATGTAGGGGTGATGGAGACTGCAAATGATGTGGGGGTGATGGGGACTGCAAATGATGTGGGGTGATGGGGACTGCAAATGATGTGGGGGTGATGGGGACTGCAAATGATGTGGGGGTGATGGGGACTGCAAATGATGTGGGGGGACTGCAAATGATGTAAGGGGACTGCAAATGATGATATGGGGGTGGTGGGGACTGCAAATGATGTGGGGGTGGTGGGGACTGCAAATGATGTGGGGGTGATGTGGACTGCAAATGATGAAGGGGTGATGGGGACTGCAAATGATGTGGGGGTGATGGGGACTGCAAATGATGTGAGGGTGATGGGGACTGCAAATGATGTGGGGGTGAAGGGGACTGCAAATGATGTGGGGGTGATGGGGACTGCAAATGATGTGGGGGGACTGGAAATGATGATGTGGGGGTGATGGGGACTGCAAATGATATGGGGGTGAAGGGGACTGCAAATGATGTGGGGGTGAAGGGGACTGCAAATGATGTGGGGGTGATGGGGACTGCAAATGATGTGGGGGGACTGGAAATGATGATGTGGGGGTGATGGGGACTGCAAATGATGTGGGGGACTGGAAATGGTGATGTGGGGGTGATGGGGACAGCAAATGATGTGGGGGACTGCAAATGATGATGTGGGGGTGATGGGGACTGCAAATGATGTGGGGTGATGGGGACTGCAAATGATGTGGGGGTGATGGGGACTGCAAATGATGATGTGGGGGTGATAGGGTCTGCAAATGATGGGGTGATGGGGACTGCAAATGATGATGTGGGGGTGATGGGGACTGCAAATGATGATGTGGGGGTGATGGGGACAGGAAATGATGTGGGAGTGATAGGGACTGCAGATGATGAAGTGTGTTTGAGGGGGTTCTGCACATGATGAAATGATAGGGGGCTGCAAATGAAGTAAGGGGGACTGCAGATGAAGTGAAGGGGGGATAGGGGACTGCAAATGATGATGTGGGGTGATGTGGACTGCAAATGATGATGTGGGGGTGATGGGGACTGCAAATTATGTGGGGGGACTGCAAATGATGATGTGGGGGTGATGGGGACTGCAAATGATGTGGGGGTGATGGGGACTGGAAATGACATGGGGGTGATGGGGACTGCAAATGATGTGGGGGTGATGGGGACTGCAAATGATGTGGGGGTGATGGGGACTGGAAATGATGTGGGGGTGATGGGGACTGCAAATGATGTGGGGGTGATGGGGACTGCAAATGATGTGGGGGTGATGGGGACTGCAAATGATGTGGGGGGACTGCAAATGATGATGTGGGGGTGATGGGGACTGCAAATAATGTGGGGGTGATGGGGACTGCAAATGTTGTGAGGGTGATGGGGACTGCAAATGATGTAGGGGTGATGGGGACTGCAAATGATGTGGGGGTGATGGGGACTGCAAATGATGTGGGGGTGATGGGGACTGCAAATGATGTGGGGGTGATGGGGACTGCAAATGATGTGGGGGTGATGGGGACTGCAAATGATGTGGGGGTGATGGGGACTGCAAATGATGATATGGGGGTGATGGGGACTGCAAATGATGTGGGGGGACTGGAAATGATGATGTGGGGGTGATGGGGGCTGCAAATGATGTGGGGGTGATGGGGACTGCAAATGATGTGGGGGTGATGGGGACTGAAAATGATGTGGGGGTGATGGGGACTGCAAATGATGTGGGGGGACTGCAAATGATGGGGGACTGCAAATGATGATGTGGGGGTGATGGGGACTGCAAATAATGTGGAGGTGATGGGGACTGCAAATGATGTAGGGGTGATGGTGACTGCCAATGATGTGGGGGTGATGGGGACTGCAAATGATGTGGGGGTGATGGGGACTGCAAATGATGTGGGGGTGATGGGGACTGCAAATGATGTGGGGGGACTGGAAATGATGATGTGGGGGTGATGGGGACTGCAAATGATGTGGGGGTGATGGGGACTGCAAATGATGTGGGGGGACTGCAAATGATGTGGGGGGACTGCAAATGATGATATGGGGGTGATGGGGACTGCAAATGATGTAGGGATGATGGGGACTGCAAATGATGTGGGGGTGATGGGGACTGCAAATGATGTAGGGGTGATGGAGACTGCAAATGATGTGGGGGTGATGGGGACTGCAAATGATGTGGGGTGATGGGGACTGCAAATGATGTGGGGGTGAAGGGGACTGCAAATGATGTGGGGGGACTGCAAATGATGTGGGGGGACTGCAAATGATGTGGGGGTGATGGGGACTGCAAATGATGTGGGGGTGATGGGGACTGCAAATGATGTGGGGGTGATGGGGACTGCAAATGATGTGGGGGGACTGCAAATGATGTAAGGGGACTGCAAATGATGATATGGGGGTGATGGGGACTGCAAATGATGTGGGGGTGGTGGGGACTGCAAATGATGTGGGGGTGATGGGGACTGCAAATGATGTAGGGGTGATGGGGACTGCAAATGATGTGGGGGTGATGGGGACTGCAAATGATGTGAGGGTGATGGGGACTGCAAATGATGTGGGGGTGAAGGGGACTGCAAATGATGTGGGGGTGATGGGGACTGCAAATGATGTGGGGGGACTGGAAATGATGATGTGGGGGTGATGGGGACTGCAAATGATGTGGGGGTGAAGGGGACTGCAAATGATGTCGGGGTGAAGGGGACTGCAAATGATGTGGGGGTGATGGGGACTGCAAATGATGTGGGTGGACTGGAAATGATGATGTGGGGGTGATGGGGACTGCAAATGATGTGGGGGACTGGAAATGGTGATGTGGGGGTGATGGGGACAGCAAATGATGTGGGGGACTGCAAATGATGATGTGGGGGTGATGGGGACTGCAAATGATGTGGGGGTGATGGGGACTGCAAATGATGTGGGGGTGATGGGGACTGCAAATGATGTGGGGGGACTGCAAATGATGTGGGGGGACTGCAAATGATGATGTGGGGGTGATGGGGACTGCAAATAATGTGGAGGTGATGGGGACTGCAAATGATGTAGGGGTGATGGTGACTGCCAATGATGTGGGGGTGATGGGGACTGCAAATGATGTGGGGGTGATGGGGACTGCAAATGATGTGGGGGTGATGGGGACTGCAAATGATGTGGGGGGACTGGAAATGATGATGTGGGGGTGATGGGGACTGCAAATGATGTGGGGGTGATGGGGACTGCAAATGATGTGGGGGGACTGCAAATGATGTGGGGGGACTGCAAATGATGATATGGGGGTGATGGGGACTGCAAATGATGTAGGGATGATGGGGACTGCAAATGATGTGGGGGTGATGGGGACTGCAAATGATGTAGGGGTGATGGAGACTGCAAATGATGTGGGGGTGATGGGGACTGCAAATGATGTGGGGTGATGGGGACTGCAAATGATGTGGGGGTGAAGGGGACTGCAAATGATGTGAGGGGACTGCAAATGATGTGGGGGGACTGCAAATGATGTGGGGGTGATGGGGACTGCAAATGATGTGGGGGTGATGGGGACTGCAAATGATGTGGGGGTGATGGGGACTGCAAATGATGTGGGGGGACTGCAAATGATGTAAGGGGACTGCAAATGATGATATGGGGGTGATGGGGACTGCAAATGATGTGGGGGTGGTGGGGACTGCAAATGATGTGGGGGTGATGGGGACTGCAAATGATGTAGGGGTGATGGGGACTGCAAATGATGTGGGGGTGATGGGGACTGCAAATGATGTGAGGGTGATGGGGACTGCAAATGATGTGGGGGTGAAGGGGACTGCAAATGATGTGGGGGTGATGGGGACTGCAAATGATGTGGGGGGACTGGAAATGATGATGTGGGGGTGATGGGGACTGCAAATGATGTGGGGGTGAAGGGGACTGCAAATGATGTCGGGGTGAAGGGGACTGCAAATGATGTGGGGGTGATGGGGACTGCAAATGATGTGGGTGGACTGGAAATGATGATGTGGGGGTGATGGGGACTGCAAATGATGTGGGGGACTGGAAATGGTGATGTGGGGGTGATGGGGACAGCAAATGATGTGGGGGACTGCAAATGATGATGTGGGGGTGATGGGGACTGCAAATGATGTGGGGGTGATGGGGACTGCAAATGATGTGGGGGTGATGGGGACTGCAAATGATGATGTGGGGGTGATAGGGTCTGCAAATGATGTGGGGGTGATGGGGACTGCAAATGATGATGTGGGGGTGATGGGGACTGCAAATGATGATGTGGGGCTGATGGTGACAGGAAATGATGTGGGAGTGATAGGGACTGCAGATGATGAAGTGTGTTTGAGGGGGTTCTGCACATGATGAAATGATAGGGGTCTGCAAATGAAGTAAGGGGGACTGCAGATGAAGTGAAGGGGGGATAGGGGACTGCAAATGATGATGTGGGGTGATGTGGACTGCAAATGATGATGTGGGGGTGATGGGGACTGCAAATTATGTGGGGGACTGCAAATGATGATGTGGGGGTGATGGGGACTGCAAATGATGTGGGGGTGATGGGGACTGGAAATGACATGGGGGTGATGGGGACTGCAAATGATGTGGGGGTGATGGGGACTGCAAATGATGTGGGGGTGATGGGGACTGGAAATGACATGGGGGTGATGGGGACTGCAAATGACGTGGGGGTGATGGGGACTGCAAATGATGTGGGGGTGATGGGGACTGCAAATGATGATGTGGGGGTGATGGGGACTGCAAATGATGTGGGGTTGATGGGGACTGCAAATGATAATGTGGGGGTGATGGGGACTGCAAATGATGTGGGGGTGAAGGGGACTGCAAATGATGTGGGGGGACTGCAAATGATGTTGGGGGACTGCAAATGATTATGTGGGGGTGATGGGGACTGCAAATGATGTGGGGGTGATGGGGACTGCAAATGATGTGGGGGGACTGCAAATGATGTAAGGGGACTGCAAATGATGATATGGGGGTGATGGGGACTGCAAATGATGTGGGGGTGGTGGGGACTGCAAATGATGTGGGGGTGATGGGGACTGCAAATGATGTAGGGGTGATGGGGACTGCAAATGATGTGGGGGTGATGGGGACTGCAAATGATGTGAGGGTGATGGGGACTGCAAATGATGTGGGGGTGAAGGGGACTGCAAATGATGTGGGGGTGATGGGGCCTGCAAATGATGTGGGGGGACTGGAAATGATGATGTGGGGGTGATGGGGACTGCAAATGATGTGGGGGTGAAGGGGACTGCAAATGATGTGGGGATGAAGGGGACTGCAAATGATGTGGGGGTGATGGGGACTGCAAATGATGTGGGGGGACTGGAAATGATGATGTGGGGGTGATGGGGACTGCAAATGATGTGGGGGACTGGAAATGGTGATGTGGGGGTGATGGGGACAGCAAATGATGTGGGGGACTGCAAATGATGATGTGGGGGTGATGGGGACTGCAAATGATGTGGGGGTGATGGGGACTGCAAATGATGTGGGGGTGATGGGGACTGCAAATGATGATGTGGGGGTGATAGGGTCTGCAAATGATGTGGGGGTGATGGGGACTGCAAATGATGATGTGGGGGTGATGGGGACTGCAAATGATGATGTGGGGGTGATGGGGACAGGAAATGATGTGGGAGTGATAGGGACTGCAGATGATGAAGTGTGTTTGAGGGGGTTCTGCACATGATGAAATGATAGGGGGCTGCAAATGAAGTAAGGGGGACTGCAGATGAAGTGAAGGGGGGATAGGGGACTGCAAATGATGATGTGGGGTGATGTGGACTGCAAATGATGATGTGGGGGTTAATGGGGACTGCAAATTATGTGGGGGGACTGCAAATGATGATGTGGGGGTGATGGGGACTGCAAATGATGTGGGGGTGATGGGGACTGGAAATGACATGGGGGTGATGGGGACTGCAAATGATGTGGGGGTGATGGGGACTGCAAATAATGTGGGGGTGATGGGGACTGGAAATGACATGGGGGTGATGGGGACTGCAAATGATGTGGGGGTGATGGACTGCAAATGATGTGGGGGTGATGGGGACTGCAAATGATGATGTGGGGGTGATGGGGACTGCAAATGATGATGTGGGGGTGATGGGGACAGGAAATGATGTGGGAGTGATAGGGACTGCAGATGATGAAGTGTGTTTGAGGGGGTTCTGCACATGATAAAATGATAGGGGCCTGCAAATGAAGTAAGGGGGACTGCAGATGAAGTGACGGGGGGATAGGGGACTAAATGATGATAGGGGACTAAATGATGAAGTGGGGGTGATGGGGACTGCACATGAAGTGAGTGTGAGGGACATGGACAGCAATTGAATTGAAGGTGGGGGTGGGAAGAGCAAATGGTGTATTGAAGGTGGGGAGAGCAAATAATGAATTTTGAGGGTGGGGAGGAGCAATTGATAACACTGGGGAACACAATTTTTTAGGAGTTAGGTCAGACAACTGTTCTTAGCTAATTTTTGGATGCTGAATCCAGAAATGATCTCAGTTTTTCTCTATCAGGTCAAATTTTTGAACTATAGGATTTTTGTCTTCTCAAAAATATGTAAACTACTGTACCTAAAAAGTGTTTTGTTTTTTTAAATAGTACATATAGGCATTTACGACGAGAGGAAGAAGGAGCAGACATGATCTGAAACAAAGGAAATGTGTAAATAAAACACTGAGATGGAAAGTTACAAGCTTTGAAAACTAACAAAGAAAAAAATCATAAAAGATATATATTACAACTAAGCGCCCAATGTAAAGAGAAAAGCTATCAGAAATCCTATTTATTCTTACTATGATACATTTTTTGTGTAAAGATATTGATAATTATGATGTATTGGGAGCTGCACACACCTCTCACCACACTGTCTCAGTTGTGACTACTCTTACAAGTTGCCACGTAGCTCTATATGAGTCGAATTGTAATCAGATAACAAGTCTTATTACAGATATCAGTGCAATTGTGCTTCTCTGGCAGGTAAGTTGTGGAGGAAAAACTTGACGTGCTAGAAAAAAACTGACTACATTTTTGGAATCAGCATGCCAATTTTAGTATAAATCAGCTCAAAAACCTAACTCAACAGAAATTGTTTTTCAAATTGTTCCCCAGTGTAATGAATAGAGGGTGGGAGAGAGAGAAGACATGGCAATGAATTGAGGCAGAAGGGGCATGTAACTATAATGAATTGGGGTAAGGGTTAGAGCGGGAGGTAAATAGTGGGGGTCGTTGAGGATGAAGTGACTGGTAATAAATTGGGAGAAAGAATACAGGTGCTAATTAATTTATATATTAAATGGGGAAAGCGGCTATATACAGATAGTGGGGGCACAGTGGCGGATTATAATTTATATTTGGAATGGTGGGTTGCATAATAACCAATTATATTAATGGTGGGTGAACGTCTGTAGTCAGATGTGTAATGTAGAAAAAAGGGAAAAAATGGGGAATGTGCTCTGGAAGCGGTGCTCTAGATAACTGTGTTATTTTATGCAGAGACGAGTCCTGGCAGAAAGAAGTGATAGCGGTCTGCGCTGGATTAAAAAGATGAAGGACTTTAGCTAGAGACGTCACTGGTGAGTCAGTATGTTACCTGTACACTGACACCATACACTGTATACTGAATACAGAGCTCCTGTGTATAATGTCACTGGTGATCACTATATTATCTGTACACTATACACTATATACAGAGCTCCTTTGTATAATGTCACTAGTGATTGCTGTATTACATGTACACTGTACCCTATATACAGAGCTCCTGTGTATAATGTCACTGGTGATCCCTGTATTACCTGTACACTGACACTATATAAAGAGCTCCTGTGTATAATGGCATCGGTGACCACTGTATTACCTGTACACACACTGCATACTAAGTACAGATCTCCTGTGTATAATGGCACTTATGGTGATAGTATTTTTTTTTAAATTAATGATCAGTATTGTACTATTCAGTCACAATGTGGTGGTAATATGTTGTCCGGCCATGGTGTAGCGGTATTTGTTCCTTGTATGTGCTATTATTCGGTCACTGTGTGGTGGTAATATGTGGTCTTTTCATGTTGTGTTGGTATTTGTTCCTTGTATGTAGTTGGTCACCATGTGATGGTAATATGTGGTCTGGACATGCTGCGGTGGTATTTGTCCCTTGTATGTGATATTGTTCAGTCACTGTGGTGGTAATATGTGGTCTGTGTCACGCCCTACAGACGTGTCTATCGAGTGGACCCACTGGACTGCAAATACAGCGGTTACTGATACCAGGAAGGGAGAACCAGACCAGGAAAGCAGGTTCAAACGCTTTATTGTACAGTAATAAAACACTAGGGGAGACACCCCAAAGGAAGGCCACAGGGCCACAACACCAGAAAGCCTCTAAGGAGACCAAGGCTTGGAGTGACCCCTATACAGGGATTTCCCCTAGACCACCAATAGAGGGTCCGATGAGGCAGACACCTGTGTTAAACCGACCTAGGAGGTAGGAAGAAAAGAATAAACAAAACAGGGCTGAATGTGGAACTTGGAAGCAGGAAGAAGACTGCAGGGAACCACACAGGATACTGGACTCAGGATGCTGTGGAGACCAGACTCGATCCTAGGGAAAAAAGGAACACAGAGTAAGAGAGGCAAATTGGACTGATAAGCCTAGCAGGATCAGACCTGGAGCAGCAACTTCAGGATAATAGAAGTTGCCCAGGCGGCATCCAGGAGTGACTGAGATCCTTATATACCTCCAGCCTCCAGGTGATAGGCCGGAAGGAGGGGCAGTGAGTAACATAGTAACATAGTAACATAGTTAGTAGGGAGGGGCTGACCCTTTAAGAAGCCAGAGAGCTCGCCTGCCCGCCCCCTATGCACTCCCTAGGAGAGGGAGAGAAAGGAGGAAGTGCAGCAGACATGGGAGCAAGGACCCGGGCAGCATGTCTGCAGGGACGGACCCCAGAGCGCCGGCGGACGACCGGATCGTGACCCTGCTGGCTAAGGACAGGACCAGAAGAGGTAAGAGCAGGCGGGGAAGAGAAAGAAGGCGCCTCGGACTGCGAGGTGGTGACAGTACCCCCCCCTCCAGGCCCCCCCGGGCGGCGACAGGCAAAGAACCGCCGTAGGAGACGAGGAGCATGGACGTTGCCCTCCGGCTCCCAGGACCTCTCCTCAGGACCAAACCCCTTCCAGTCGACCAGGTACCATGTGGCACGCCCTCTCTTCTTCACGTCCAGGATGGCACTGACCTCATACTCGTCATTGTCCGAAATCGGA
This sequence comes from Ranitomeya imitator, assembly GCF_032444005.1. Taxonomy (NCBI): domain Eukaryota; kingdom Metazoa; phylum Chordata; class Amphibia; order Anura; family Dendrobatidae; genus Ranitomeya; species Ranitomeya imitator. The sequence goes on from NC_091283.1 coordinate 321,329,801, forward strand.
GGAGGACGCTCTCCCGGATCCTGGGAGAAGCGGTTGAGGATCACAGGTTTGAGGAGGGAACGGTGGAAAGAATTATGTATTCGCAGAGAAGGAGGCAGTAGTATCCGATAGCACACATCGTTGAGTCTCTGGGACACCTCGAACGGTCCGATGTACCGAGGTACGAGCTTGAAGGAGGGCACCTTAAGGCGGACGTACTTGGCTGATAACCATACCTTGTCTCCCGGTTGAAACATCTGGGCATCAAGTCTACTCTTGTCGGCATGGTCCTTCATGCGCTGGGATGCTTTCACAAGGGAGGATATTAGCGAAGGGAATGAGGATGTCGAGTCCATATGGGTTGAAATTCATGGAGGGAAAAATGGTAACAAAATTCTCATTGGGGTCTGTTACAAACCCCCAAATATAACAGAAAGCATGGAAAGTCTACTTCTAAAGCAGATAGATGAAGCTGCAACCCATAATGAGGTCCTGGTTATGGGGGACTTTAACTACCCGGATATTAACTGGGAAACAGAAACCTGTGAAACCCATAAAGGCAACAGGTTTCTGCTAATAACCAAGAAAAATTATCTTTCACAATTGGTGCAGAATCCAACCAGAGGAGCAGCACTTTTAGACCTAATACTATCTAATAGACCTGACAGAATAACAAATCTGCAGGTGGTTGGGCATTTAGGAAATAGCGACCACAATATTGTGCAGTTTCACCTGTCTTTCACTAGGGGGACTTGTCAGGGAGTCACAAAAACATTGAACTTTAGGAAGGCAAAGTTTGAACAGCTTAGAGATGCCCTTAATCTGGTAGACTGGGACAATATCCTCAGAAATGAGAATACAGATAATAAATGGGAAATGTTTAAGAACATCCTAAATAGGCAGTGTAAGCGGTTTATACCTTGTGGGAATAAAAGGACTAGAAATAGGAAAAACCCAATGTGGCTAAACGAAGAAGTAAGACAGGCAATTAACAGTAAAAAGAAAGCATTTGCACTACTAAAGCAGGATGGCACCATTGAAGCTCTAAAAAACTATAGGGAGAAAAATACTTTATCTAAAAAACTAATTAAAGCTGCCAAAAAGGAAACAGAGAAGCACATTGCTAAGGAGAGTAAAACTAATCCCAAACTGTTCTTCAACTATATCAATAGTAAAAGAATAAAAACTGAAAATGTAGGCCCGTTAAAAAATAGTGAGGAAAGAATGGTTGTAGATGACGAGGAAAAAGCTAACATATTAAACACCTTCTTCTCCACGGTATTCACGGTGGAAAATGAAATGCTAGGTGAAATCCCAAGAAACAATGAAAACCCTATATTAAGGGTCACCAATCTAACCCAAGAAGAGGTGCGAAACCGGCTAAATAAGATTAAAATAGATAAATCTCCGGGTCCGGATGGCATACACCCACGAGTACTAAGAGAACTAAGTAATGTAATAGATAAACCATTATTTCTTATTTTTAGGGACTCTATAGCGACAGGGTCTGTTCCGCAGGACTGGCGCATAGCAAATGTGGTGCCAATATTCAAAAAGGGCTCTAAAAGTGAACCTGGAAATTATAGGCCAGTAAGTCTAACCTCTATTGTTGGTAAAATATTTGAAGGGTTTCTGAGGGATGTTATTCTGGATTATCTCAATGAGAATAACTGTTTAACTCCATATCAGCATGGGTTTATGAGAAATCGCTCCTGTCAAACCAATCTAATCAGTTTTTATGAAGAGGTAAGCTATAGACTGGACCACGGTGAGTCATTGGACGTGGTATATCTCGATTTTTCCAAAGCGTTTGATACCGTGCCGCACAAGAGGTTGGTACACAAAATGAGAATGCTTGGTCTGGGGGAAAATGTGTGTAAATGGGTTAGTAACTGGCTTAGTGATAGAAAGCAGAGGGTGGTTATAAATGGTATAGTCTCTAACTGGGTCGCTGTGACCAGTGGGGTACCGCAGGGGTCAGTATTGGGACCTGTTCTCTTCAACATATTCATTAATGATCTGGTAGAAGGTTTACACAGTAAAATATCGATATTTGCAGATGATACAAAACTATGTAAAGCAGTTAATACAAGAGAAGATAGTATTCTGCTACAGATGGATCTGGATAAGTTGGAAACTTGGGCTGAAAGGTGGCAGATGAGGTTTAACAATGATAAATGTAAGGTTATACACGTGGGAAGAGGGAATCAATATCACCATTACACACTGAACGGGAAACCACTGGGTAAATCTGACAGGGAGAAGGACTTGGGGATCCTAGTTAATGATAAACTTACCTGGAGCAGCCAGTGCCAGGCAGCAGCTGCCAAGGCAAACAGGATCATGGGGTGCATTAAAAGAGGTCTGGATACACATGATGAGAGCATTATACTGCCTCTGTACAAATCCCTAGTTAGACCGCACATGGAGTACTGTGTCCAGTTTTGGGCACCGGTGCTCAGGAAGGATATAATGGAACTAGAGAGAGTACAAAGGAGGGCAACAAAATTAATAAAGGGGATGGGAGAACTACAATACCCAGATAGATTAGCGAAATTAGGATTATTTAGTCTAGAAAAAAGACGACTGAGGGGCGATCTAATAACCATGTATAAGTATATAAGGGGACAATACAAATATCTCGCTGAGGATCTGTTTATACCAAGGAAGGTGACGGGCACAAGGGGGCATTCTTTGCGTCTGGAGGAGAGAAGGTTTTTCAACCAACATAGAAGAGGATTCTTTACTGTTAGGGCAGTGAGAATCTGGAATTGCTTGCCTGAGGAGGTGGTGATGGCGAACTCAGTCGAGGGGTTCAAGAGAGGCCTGGATGTCTTCCTGGAGCAGAACAATATTGTATCATACAATTATTAGGTTCTGTAGAAGGACGTAGATCTGGGGATTTATTATGATGGAATATAGGCTGAACTGGATGGACAAATGTCTTTTTTCGGCCTTACTAACTATGTTACTATGTTACTATGTTACAAGAGCCTCACGAGTCTTGTTCCAGATGTTGGCGAAGTCGCGAGCCACGGCTTCTGCTGCAGGATTGGGAGTCGCGATGTCCAAGGGAGTCGGGATCCTCGGGTGCTGCCCATATACAATAAAAAATGGAGTGTTACGAGAGGACTCACCAACATGATTATTGTACGAGAACTCCGCCCAAGGCAGTAGGGACGTCCAGTTGTCGTGGTGTGCGTTGACAAAGTGTCGTAGAAAACCTGCCAACACCTGGTTTACCTGTTCCACCTGTCCGTTAGACTGTGGATGATAAGCCGAAGAGAAGTCCAAGGCAATATCGAGTTTCCTGCAGAGAGACCGCCAGAATCGGGACACGAATTGTACTCCCCTATCGGAAACAATGTTGGAGGGTAACCCATGCAACCGGAGGATATGTTGAACAAACAACTTGGCCAGCTTGGGTGCTGAAGGAAGACCAGGCAGAGAAACGAAGTGACTCATCTTGGAAAATCTGTCCACCACGACCCAGATGACAGTATTCCCGGAGGATGCAGGGAGATCCGTGATGAAGTCCATCGCAATGTGTTGCCATGGTTTTGATGATATAGGCAAGGGCAAGAGTTGACCGGTGGGAAGCCGTTTGGGGGTCTTATTGCGGGCACAGGAAGAACAGGCTGAGACGCAGTCTGACACCTCTTGACGCATCCCAGGCCACCAGTAGTACCGACTGATCAACTGTAGAGTCTTTGTCAGACCGGCGTGGCCGGCTAGTAAGGAGGAATGTCCCCAGCGAAAGATGCGTTCTCGACTCAGTTCGGGCACCAGCGTCTTACCAGGAGGTACCTGCGACAGTCGAAGCGGTGCAACCATGATCACCTTGGATGGATCGATGATGGGACGAGGTTCCTCCTCCTGATCGTTGGTAAGAAAAGACCGGGAGAGGGCGTCAGCCTTGATATTCTTATCTGCGGGACGAAAATGAAGACGGTAGTCAAACCGAGCAAAGAATAAAGACCAACGGGCCTGACGAGGATTGAGCCTCTGGGCAGACTGGAGATAGGCCAAGTTCTTGTGGTCGGTGTAGATCACCACCGGGTGCACCGCTCTCTCTAGGAGGTAACGCCACTCCTCCAAGGCCATCTTGATGGCAAGCAACTCACGGTCACCAATGGAGTACTTCCGCTCACAGGGGGTAAAGGCCTTCGAAAAGAAGCCGCAAGAGACCATGCGTCCGGAGGCGGCTTTCTGCGTGAGGACGGCCCCAGCACCTGTGGAGGATGCGTCCACCTCCAGAAAGAACTGCTTCTCAGCGACGGGCCTGTGCAGGGCTGGTGCGGAGGAGAAGGCCCGTTTGAGTGCCTGGAAGGAACAGTCGGCCTCTGGAGTCCATCCATTAGCAGGTATTCCCTTGCGTGTGAGTGCTGTGAGAGGCTTGACCAGATCCGAGAAGTGCTGGATAAACTGCCGGTAGTAGTTGGCGAATCCTACGAACCGCTGGATGGCTTTGATCCCAACCGGCCGAGGCCAGTTCATGATGGCCGACACCTTGTTAGGATCCATCTCCAGCCCAAAGTCAGAGACGATGTATCCAAGGAATGGCAGAGAAGACCGCTCGAAGAGGCATTTCTCATACTTGGCATACAAGCGGTTCTCCCGCAATCGAAGGAGAACTCGTCGGACGTCTCTTCTGTGTGTGGGTAGGTCTGGGGAGAAAACCAAGATGTCATCCAGGTATATCACTACACATACGTACAGCATGTCACGGAAGACGTCGTTCACAAACTCCTGGAAAACGTCTGGTGCGTTGCACAGTCCGAAGGGCATCACCCGGTACTCGAAGTGACCATCACGGGTGTTGAAGGCGGTTTTCCACTCGTCACCGGCCCGGATGCGGACAAGGTTGTAAGCCCCTCGCAGGTCCAGCTTGGTGAAGATCCGGGCTCCCCGGAGCCGATCGAAGAGTTCTGGAATAAGAGGCAGTGGGTACTTATTCTTTACCGTGATAGCGTTTAATCCGCGGTAGTCAATGCAAGGACGCAAGGACCCGTCCTTCTTTTTCACGAAGAAGAACCCGGCTCCCACAGGGGATGTGGACCTCTGGATGAATCCCCGGGCCAAACTGTCTGTGACGTATTCTGACATCGCCTGAGTCTCAGCAGGGGACAGAGGGTAGATTCGTCCTGTAGGAAAAGAAGCACCTGGAACCAAATCGATGGGACAATCATAAGGCCTGTGCGGGGGCAAGACCTCTGCTTCTCGTTTATCGAAGACATCCGCAAATGCCCAGTAGGCCTCCGGAAGTCCGGGCAAGGACGTAGGTGAGGGAGGCAAATGGATAGGCCGGATGGACAGCAGGCAACGGCTATGGCAGGCCGAACCCCAACGCAGGACCTCCCCACTTCGCCAGTCTATGACTGGCTCATGCGTACGCAGCCATGGCAGACCGAGCATGAAAGGCGGAGAGAGAGTGGGTAGCACGTAAAAGGCAATCCTCTCAGCATGGAGACCTCCGATCTGAAGCTCCACCTCACTGGTAATGCCCTCAACGGAATCTAGTAGGGGTCTCCCGTCTATGGTGGTGATGATGCGGGGATGCTGCAGGGGGTGTATAGGAATTCCGAGGCGGAGAGCCATGTCTCGCTGAATAAAGTTACCTGCAGATCCCGAGTCCAAATACGCCAACTCTGAGAATCGCCTGTCCCCGACTTTCACCTGTATGGAAACAGTTAACGGTAGAGAGGTATCACTCTCACCTAGGATGGCCTCTCTTACCTGTCCTAGGTGGAGGAGTTTTCCGGTCTTCTGGGACATTGCCGGCGGAAATGGTTGGAGCCACCACAATAGAGACACAACCTCCGGACGACTCTCTCCTCACGCTCCCGGGGACTCAGCAGGAGACGATCCACCTCCATGGGTTCGGGTGCTTCAGCAGAAGAAGCGTTACCTGGTAACAGGGGCCTCTGAAAAGAGGGTGCCAATCGAGGTGGTCTTTTCTGCTGGGTTCTCTCCTTGGTGCGTTCTTGTAGGCGGCGATCTATCCGGATGGCAAGGGAGATGTATTCATCCAGGGTACCGGGAAGATCTCGTACGGCGAGCTCGTCCTTCAGGCGACTGGATAACCCTCTCCGGAAGACACCGATCAGGGGCTCGTCAGACCAGCGAAGCTCAGAAGCCAAAGTGCGAAACTGTATGGCGTATTGGCCAACCGACAGAGTACCTTGCTGTAAGTTGAACAACTCCTCCGTGGCAGAAGCCACCCGACCTGGCTCATCAAAGATCTTCCGGAAGGTGTCCAAGAAGGCCCGCAAATCGGATACAATGGGGTCCTCTCTCTCCGGTAGTGGGTTGAACCAGGCCAAGGCCTCGCCCTCCAGGTGTGATGCCAGAAAGGCCACTTTCGCCACATCCGTAGGGTATTGATGAGGGAGAAGCCTGAAATGCAGCTGGCATTGGTTGATGAAACCCCTGCACATCTTTGGATCCCCAGAGTACCTGGTGGGTTTGCAGAGGCGAGGAGAAGAGTAGACGCCTCCTACGGCACTGGGATCCAACACGGGTGCGGCAACCGGAGCAGAAGGAGATCACTGCAGATTCGAAAGCCGCTCGTCCACAGACGTCATGTAACTCAGCATCTGGGTCTGCATCCGTCCTTGTTGATCCAACTCCTGATGGAGATCTGCAAGATGAGAGGAGAAAGATGCATCCACCCCCTGAGGGGAAGCTAGACGGGCCTCAAGGGTACGCATGAACGCAACTACCTGTTCCTGGCTCTGGCGGAGACTAGCCAGCTCCCTCTGAGCATCGAACCTGGCATCAGCGGGGTCCATGGCCTGGGCAAAATCTGTCACGCCCTACAGACGTGTCTATCGGGTGGACCCACTGGACCGCAAATACAGCGGTTACTGATACCAGGAAGGGAGAACCAGACCAGGAAAGCAGGTTCAAATGCTTTATTGTACAGTAATAAAAACACTAGGGGAGACACCCCAAAGGAAGGCCACAGGGCCACAACACCAGAAAGCCTCTAAGGAGACCAAGGCTTGGAGTGACCCCTATACAGGGATTTCCCCTAGACCACCAATAGAGGGTCCGATGAGGCAGACACCTGTGTTAAACCGACCTAGGAGGTAGGAAGAAAAGAATAAACAAAACAGGGCTGAATGTGGAACTTGGAAGCAGGAAGAAGACTGCAGGGAACCACACAGGATACTGGACTCAGGATGCTGTGGAGACCAGACTCGATCCTAGGGAAAAAAGGAACACAGAGTAAGACAGGCAAATTGGACTGATAAGCCTAGCAGGATCAGACCTGGAGCAGCAACTTCAGGATAATAGAAGTTGCCCAGGCGGCGTCCAGGAGTGACTGAGATCCTTATATACCTCCAGCCTCCAGGTGATAGGCCGGGAGGAGGGGCAGTGAGTAGGGAGGGGCTGACCCTTTAAGAAGCCAGAGAGCTCGCCTGCCCGCCCCCTATGCACTCCCTAGGAGAGGGAGAGAAAGGAGGAAGTGCAGCAGACATGGGAGCAAAGACCCGGGCAGTATGTCTGCAGGGACGGACGACCGGAGCGTGACCCTGCTGGCTAAGGACAGGACCAGAAGAGGTAAGAGCAGGCGGGGAAGAGAAAGAAGGCGCCCCGGACTGCGAGGTGGTGACAGTCTGCACATGGTGTGGCGGTATTTGTTCCTTGTAGATAGTATTATAGGTCACTATGTGGTGATAATATGGTGTCTGGTCATGGTGTTGTGGTATTTGTCCCTTGTATGTGGTATTATTGGTCATTTGAAAAATTGAAAAATAAATAAAAATATACCTAAATTGTATTGCATATCTTAACAAATGCTTAATAGGTCAGTGTAGAGTAGGGCCCGGCCAAAAGAGTCTATCTTGTTGTCGTCTCAGATTAAAAAAAACCTTTTGGCCAAAACAAAAGCTGCTGGCTATGTGTTTGATCTGGTGATGGGAACTGTTAATGTGTGATTTGTGAGAAGTGGAGTTTTGCCAAGAGACAGCGGTGGGGCTATGGACAGTTCAAGGGATGGAGGGGGGGCTGGGGTGGAGCCTGGGCGGAGTCTTAAGGGGGCCCTGAAAATTTTGCCAGTATGGGGCCCTGAAATTCCTAATGGCAGCCCTGTCCATACATATAATGTTTTTTATAAAAAGTTGTACATTTTATTGAAAATATCAAAGATTACATAAAAATGATGCAAAATTAACAAAAAAGAAGACAAATAACCCTAGTCTAGAAACCACTACATCCCCGGCACAATGAGTGTATTTGAATATGCCCACAACATGATACTAATCCACCACACCATAAATAATCCAAACTGTTTGGTACTAGTTTGCCTGACATAAGTATAAGGCAACATTAAATGTCTATAAGATGGTACATACCCCAGAGGTTGTCATAGTGACAAAAAGATCCATATGGGGAAAAAGAAGTATAAAGTGGCGGTGTTAAAGATAAAGTTCCTTACCCATGCTGGAAGACAGTCAGATGCCAGGGTGTCAATGTAACCCCCTGACGCGCGTTTCGCATAGGCTTTATCACAAGGAGGGAATGTCCCCATATGGATCTTTTTGTCACTATGACAACCTCTGGGGTATGTACCATCTTATAGACATTTAATGTTGCCTTATACTTATGTCAGGCAAACTAGTACCAAACAGTTTGGATTATTTATGGTGTGGTGGATTAGTATCATGCTGTGGGCATATTCAAATACACTCATTGTGCCGGGGTTGTAGTGGTTTCTAGACTAGGGTTCTTTGTCTTTTGTGTTAATTTTGCGTCATTTTTATGTAATCTTTGATATTTTCAATAAAATGTACAACTTTTTATAAAAACATTATATGTATGGAACTCCATTTTTTTCTATTGTCAAATAGGACATTTGGACATCTGGTCAGTAGACATGTTTTGGAATTGAGGATATTTAATTTACATCAAATTATATTCATTTTTGCATTTTCATTATTTGCCCACTTTGTATGGTTTTTGCAAATTACATCTCATGAGGCTTATAAGTACCTACCTGTTTCATGTGCATCTTTATTGTAGATGCCTTTGTGTCTTATGTGTATTTTTAGATGTTTTTAAATGTTTTTTGTGCACTTGTTGTTTAAATAAAGACCTGTTTTTCATCATATATATTTGGTGTGTGCATTATCTATTCCGCAAACGTTTTCTTTTTCACACTTGGAACACATTCAACGCATAAATCAGCTGCTGCAGAACACAGGTCCAAAGGCCGAGCAGAATAGTTATTCCAGGTATAATGTGTCTGTACCTGTGCTGCTAATGAAGACTGCCAGATATGGAGATTTTCCTTAAAAACCTATTTAAATAGGTTTTCAAACTCAACGTGTTTTAAAGTCACGCAGGACCTCTTCCTCAGGACAAAGCCTGATAGTGGATGAATATGTCAAGCTTGGAAATTTTTATATGCAGCTTTTTGGGGGAAAAAGCCAAACAAAGAATGATATGTCAAAGTTCATGAGAAAGTCCATCAACAGAGATAAATTATGGTTCATAAAAAAACAAAACACATTTACATACATTAATTATATTAAAAATTAATTATGAATTAAGTGATGTCACCTTAACCCCCTTCTACCATTGGACGTACTATTCCATTCATGTGGGGTGGGCCCTACTTCCCAAGGACGGAATAGTACGTCCAGCGCGATCAGTCGCGCTCACAGGGGGAGCGTGGCTGGGTGTCAGCTGACTATCACAGCTGACATTCGGCACTATGTGCCAGGAGCGGTCACGGACCGCCCCCGGCACATTAACCCCCGGCACACTGTGATCAAACATGATCGCAGTGTTCCGGCAGTATAGGGAAGCATACTGGGAGCTCCCTGCATGCTTCCCTGAGACCCTCAGAGCAACGCGATGTGATCGCGTTGCTCCAAGGGTCTCTTACCTCCTCCGTGCAGCAGGCCCGGATCCAAAATGGCCACGGGGCTGCATCCGGGCCCTGCAGGGAGGTGACTTCACAGCGCCTGCTCAGAGCAGGAGTCGGGAAGCCTCTAGGAGTGCACATCAGATCGCTGATCTGACACAGTGCACAGCAAAGTGTCAGATCATCGATCTGTCACTTTACTGTGATGCCCCCCCCCCCTGGGGCAAAGTAAAAAAAAAATTTACATGTGTAAAAAAAAAAAAAAAAATTCTAAGTAAATAATAATAAAAAATATTGTTCCAATAAATACATTCCTTTAGCTAAATAAAAAAAAAAACAATAAAAGTACACATATTTAGTATCGCCGCGTCCGTAGCGACCCGACCTATAAAACTGTCCCACTAGTTAACCCTTTCAGTGAACACCGTAAAAAAAAAACGAGGCAAAAACCAGCGCTTTATTATCATACCGCCGAACAAAAAGTGGAATAACACGCGATCAAAAAGAAGGATATAAATATCCATGGTACCGCTGAAAATGTCATCTTGTCCCGCAAAAAACGAGCCACCATACAGCATCATCAGTGAAAAAATAAAAAAAGTTATAGTCCTCAGAATAAAGCGATGCAAAAATAATTATTTTTTCTATAAAAAGCGGCAAAACATAAAAAAATGATATACATGAGGTATCGCTGTAATCGTACTGACCCGAAGAATAAAACTGCTTTATCCATTTTACCAAACGCAGAACGGTATAAAAGCCTCCCCCAAAAGAAATTCATAAATAGCTGGTGTTTGGTCATTCTGCCTCACAAAAATTGGAATAAAAAGCGATCAAAATATGTCACGTGCCTGAAAATGTTACCATTAAAAAACGTCAACTCGTCCCGCAAAAAACAAGACCTCATATGACTCTGTGGACCAAAATATGGAAAAATTATAGCTCTCAAAATGTGGTAACGCAAAAAATATTTTTTGCAATAAAAAGCGTATTTTAGTGTGTGACGGCTGCCAATCATAAAAATGCGCTAGAAAACCCACTATAAATAGTAAATCAAACACCCCTTCATCACCCCCTTAGTTAGGGACAATTTAAAAAAATAAAAAAATGCATTTATTTCCATTTTCCCATTAGAGTTATGGCTAGGGTTAGGGCTAGGGTTAGGGCTAGCGCTAGGGTTAAGGTTAGGGTTACAGTTAGGGTTGGAGCTAAAGTTAGGGTTAGGGTTTGGATTACATTTACGGTTGGGAATAGGGTTGGGATTAGAGTTAGGCATATGTCAGGGTTAGGGGTGTGGTTAGGGTTACCGTTGAGATTAGGGACATCAGGGGCTCTCCAAACGCGACATGGCGTCCGATCTCAATTCCAGCCAATTCTGCGTTGAAAAAGCAAAACAGTGCTCCTTCCCTTCCGAGCTCTCCAGTGCGCCCAAACAGGGGTTTACCCCAACATATGGGGTATCAGCATACTCAGGACACATTGGACAGCAACTTATGGGGTCTAATTTCTCCTGTTACCCTTGGGGAAATGCAAAACTGGGGGCTAAAAAATAATTTTTGTGGGAAAAAAGAATTTTTATTTTCACGGCTCTGCGTTATAAACTGTAGTGAAACACTTGGGGGTTCAAAGTTCTCACAACACATCTAGATAAGTTCCTTGGAGGGTCTAGTTTCCAATACGGGGTCACATGTGGGGGGTTTCTACTGTTTAGTTACATCAGGGGCTCTGCAAATGCAATGTGACGCCTGCAGACCATTCCATCTAAGTCTGCATTCCAAATGGCGCTCCTTCATTTCCGAGCTCTCCCATGCGCCCAAACGGTGGTTCCCCCCCACATATGGGGTATCAGCGTACTCGGGACAAATTGGACAACAACTTTTGGGGTCTAATTTCTCCTGTTACCCTTGGGAAAATACACAACTGGGGGCTAAAAAATAATTTTTGTGGGAAAAAGAAAGAATTTTTATTTTCACGGCTCTGCGTTATAAACTGTAGTGAAACACCTGGGGGTTCAAAGCTCTCACAACACATCTAGATGAGTTCCTTAGGGGGTCTACTTTCCAAAATGGTGTCATTTGGGGGGTTTCAATGTTTAGGCACATCAGTGGCTCTCCAAACGCAACATGGCGTCCCATCTCAATTCCAGTCAATTTTGGATTGAAAAGTCAAATGGCGCTTCATCCCTTTCGAGCTCTGCCAAGCACCCAAACAGTGGTTTACCCCCACATATGGGGTATCAGTGTACTCAGGGCAAATTGTACAACAACTTTTGGGGTCCAATTTCTTCTCTTACCCTTGGGAAAATAAAAAATGGGGGGCAAAAAGATCATTTTTGTGAAAAAATATGATTTTTTATTTTTACGGCTCTGCATTATAAACTTCTGTGAATCGCTTAATGGGTCAAAGTGCTCACCACACATCTAGATAAGTTCTTTAGGGGGTCTACTTTCCAAAATGGGGTCACTTGTGGGGCTTTCAATGTTTAGGCACATCAGTGGCTCTCCAAAGGCAACATGGCGTCCCATCTCAATTCCAGTCAATTTTGCATTGAAAAGTCAAATGGCGCTCCTTCGCTTCCGAGCTCTGCCATGCGCCCAACCAGTGGTTTTCCCCCCACATATGGGGTATCAGCATACTCAGAACAAATTTTAAAACAACTTTTGGGGTCCATTTTCTCCTGTTACCCTTGGTAAAATAAAACAAATTGGAGCTGAATTAATTTTTTTGTGAAAAAAAGTTAAATGTTCATTTTTATTTAAACATTCCAAAAATTCCTGTGAAACACCTGAAGGGTTAATAAACTTCTTGAATGTGGTTTTGAGCACCTTGAGGGGTGCAGTTTTTAGAATGGTGTCACACTCGGTTATTTTCTATCATATAGACCCCTTAAAATGACTTCAAATGAGATGTGGTCCCTAAAAAAATGGTGTTGTAAAAATGAGAAATTGCTGGTTAAATTTTAACCCTTATAACTCCCTAACAAAAAAAATTTTTGGTTCCAAAATTGTGCTGATGTAAAGTAGACATGTGGGAAATGTTACTTATTAAGTATTTTGTGTGACATATCTCTGTGATTTAATTGCATAAAAATTCAAAGTTGGAAAATTGTGAAATGTTCAAATTTTTCCCCAAATTTCTGTTTTTTTTTCACAAATAATTGCAGGTATTATCAAAGAAATTTTACCACTATCATGAAGTACAATATGTCACGAGAAAACAATGTCAGAATCACCGGGATCCGTTGAAGCATTCCAGAGTTATAACCGTGCAAACCACCCTTGGGGGTAAAGGGGTTAAAGAATGAATAAAAATGTACCGTATTTTTCCGACTGTAAGCCACACCGGACCATTAGATGCACCCCAGATTTTCAGAAGGAAAATAGAGAAAATACTAATGCGTAAAATGGGAGTCCGTCTCATAATCTGAATTCAACTTACCAGGGTCCGGCGATGATCTGACTCATCCCATTCTGGTGTGGCAGGTTTGGCGGTGTTTGATGATGCGGGAAATCCGACGACACTTTGAAAGCCCGGAGCCTCTGCACATCCATTGTTGCAATGTAGTGGCCTCTAAGAAAATGGGCGCTTGAAGAATGAGATCTCGGCACTGAGATCTGGTCTCCCAAGATCTCAATCTGCACATGCACTGCTTCTTGCGGCCTCTTGCGACCATTTTCCCAGAGGCCACCGCATTGCAGCAATGGAAGTGCAGAGGCTCAAGGCTTTCACAAAATGTTGATGGAGCCCTGCAGCACTGAGCACCATCAGACCTGCTGCACCAGCCTAGGATGGCAGTCAGATCATCGCCCAGCGGCATCGAACCACCAAACACCCCCTCTTCCTAGCCCAGGGATGGTAGAAGCGCCTGACTCCTGCTGCCACCATACTCCGGGTAAGTAGATCTGGACTATAAGATGCACCCCCATTATCCCCCAAAAAATTTTGGGAAAAAGGTGTGTCTAAGGCTGGTTTCACATTTGCGTTTTTTGCCGCTGCGTTTTTGCGCAAAAAAAGCATGCGTTTTTTTTCCCTATACTTAACATTAAAAACGCATGTGTTTTTTTGCATGCGTTTTGCCCCTTTTTGCAGCCGCATGCGTCTTTTCTATGCGTTTTTTTGCCGCAAAAAAACCTATTGCTGTCTATGTAAACGCATGCGTTTTTAAGCACATGCATTTGGTTGCGTTAAAAACGCATGTGTTTTTATAGAAAAAAAAACAGAAAACACACTGATATGCCACCCCCCACCATAAAGGTGATAAAGGGATCCTAACCCTAACCCTAAAGGGATCCTAACTCTAAAGGGATCCTAACCCTACCCCTAACCCTAACCCTAGGGATCCTAACCCTATCCCTAACCCTAAGGGTTAGGGTTAGGATCCCTTTAGGGTTAGGGTTAGGGGTAGGGTTAGGATCCCTAGGGGTAGGGTTAGGGTTAGGATCCCTTTAGCGTTAGGGGTAGGGTTAGGGTTAGGATCCCTAGGGTTAGGGGTAGGGTTAGGGTTAGGATTAGGATCTCTAACCCTAACCCTAGCTATTTCTGTTTATAGTGGTTTTTTTACTTGATTTTGATGATTGGCAGCTGTCACACACATCTCATCATGCGTTTAAAAAACGCAAACGCATGAAAAAACGCATGTAAATGCGTCAAAATGCCGCGTATTTTTCACCACATGCAAAAACGCATGCGTCTAAAAAATGCAGCATTTGCACGCGTTTACATGCGTTTTTTCACCATGCGCTTTTTTTAAAAAAAAGTAGATATGTTTACACCGCACACTCTGATGACAACGTGTGGATTGCTTTGCTTAAACATTTATTCTTAAATAAATTCATATAAGGGAGCGAAACAGAAATATAGTGCTGGAAGCGATATATACAACAGACGTTTCGGCTCACCCAGAGCCTTATTCATTGAATCGCTTTTCCACAATAAGAAGTGAGTTGAGGCGAATAGGGTAGAGATCCCTCAGTGCCAAGATAAGGCTATAGTTGAGTTGCTGGTCGTATGTCCAATACAGGCGGTGGCCCAATCAGTGTGTGGTAGCCTGCAAAGTGGTGGATGTAAGCGGCGCTCCCGCGCCTTGCTACTGTCAGCGGCGTTCTACCCTATTCGCCTCAACTCACTTCTTATTGTGGAAAAGCGATTCAATGAATAAGGCTCTGGGTGAGCCGAAACGTCTGTTGTATATATCGCTTCCAGCACTATATTTCTGTTTCGCTCCCTTATTTGAATTTATTTAAGAATAAATGTTTAAGCAAAGCAATCCACACGTTGTCATCAGAGTGTGCGGTGTAAACATATCTACTAGTATCTAGGATCACTTGATCCATTACACCAGCACCTCACAACTTTGACCGAGTGCACGCCATCTATATATTTGTGACTTTTTTTTTTAAACGCATGCGTTTTAAAACGCAAGTGTGAAACCAGCCTTATAGAGTAGTATGAAAAATACGGTATGTGAAATGAATGAAAAAGTTCTTGCCATTAAATAAATCATTTATAAATGGTTTATTTAGTTACTAGCCGAAGTGCCCGGCGTTGCCCGGGCATAGTAACTAAGTGTGATTAGTTGTAAGAAATTATAATGATTATATTTATATATATAAAGCTGAGTGTATTGCCATGCCCACTCCACATACCCACACTCTAAGGCCGGGGTCACACTTGCGAGTGCAATGTGAGAAAATTGCCTCAATACCCGGCAAGGTCACCGGCATTCGGGACCGGAGTGTGTGGCTGCATAGAAATACATGTGCCCGGGATGTGCTCGGTGGGCGGGGAGCCCTGGATGTGCTTGGTGCTCAGGGGGCGGTGAGCCCAGGAAGTGCTCGGTGCCATTATTTCTCTGCTGACATTTGTCTGCTAAGGGAGAAACGAGTGATGTCACAGCAGTCGGGATAGCGGGAGGAAGCTAGGGTTAGCAGTCCTGTGGCTCTGGCTGACGGGATGATGTGGGATATTAGTGGACAAACTATGTGTTATTATAGTACAAATGTATTAAAACTATTATAAATAAGGGTGATAACAAATATGACAATGACATTTATGAATGTATTAAGAATTATGTTAAAAATATTAAAATAATAAGATCCTCAATGAATAGATCAATAAAATTTATGATGGATATGACAATAAAATTTTATAACAACTAATACAATTTATGAAGTCAAAAATGTCATCACAAAAATACATCTGTAAGGCTGCCGTCACACTATCAGTATTTGGTCAGTATTTTACATCAGTATTTGTAAAGGCCCCTTCACATTAAGCGACGCTGCAGCGATACCGACACCGATCTGGATCGCTGCAGCGTCGCTGTTTGGTCGCTGGAGAGCTGTCACACAGACCGCTCTCCAGCGACCAACGATGCCGATAACCAGGGTAAACATCGGGTAACTAAGCGCAGGGCCGCGCTTAGTAACCCGATGTTTACCCTGGTTACCATCCTAAAAGTAAAAAAAAAAAACAGTACATACTTACCTAACGCTGTCTGTCCTCCAGCGCTGTGCTCTGCACTCCTCCTGCACTGTCTGTGTGAGCACAGCGGCCGGAAAGCAGAGCGGTGACGTCACCGCTCTGCTTTCCGGCTGACCGACGCTCACAGCCAGAGCAGGAGGAGTGCAGACCACAGCACCGGGGACAGACAGCGTTAGGTAAGTATGTACTGTTTGTTTTTTTTACTTTTAGGATGGTAACCAGGGTAAACATCGTGTTACTAAGCGTGGCCCTGCGCTTAGTTACCCGATGTTTACCCTGGTTACCAGTGAAGACATCGCTGGATCGGTGTCACACACGCCGATCCAGCGATGTCAGCGGGTGATCCAGTGACTAAATAAAGTTCTGGACATTGTTCAGCGACCAACGATCTCCCAGCAGGGGCCTGATCGTTGGTCGCTGTCACACATAACGATTTTATTAACGATATCGTTGCTACTTCACAAAAAGCAACGATATCGTTAACAATATCGTTATGTGTGAAGGTACCTTAAGACAAAACCAGGAGTGAGTGATATATACAGAAGTGGTGCAAATGTTTCTATTATACTTTTCCTCTAATTTTTTCACTCCTGGTTTTGGCTTGCAAATACTGATGTAAAATACTGACCAAATACTGATAGTGTGACGGCAGCCTTATAAGGTCCACAGCAGGAGGACAGCAAAAACAAAGCCAGGACTTATCTTTGTAGAAAAGCACAGCAAACTGGAGAGACCAGCAGGAAGTGAATCCTCCAAAAACAATGGACAACTGGCAGGGACTAAAGAGTCCTGCAAAGCTATATACCCCAGTCAGTTTTGCAATTAGTAGATACACCTGTCCAGTCCTGCAGTCCAGGCACAACTGCATTACCCTCTACAACCACCGGAGGGAGCCCAAAAGCTGAATTCACAACAGTACCCCCCTTGAGGAGGGGTCACCGAACCCTCAACAGAGCCCCCAGGCCGATCAGGATGAGCCCGATGAAAGGTACGAACCAAATCAGCGGCATGGACATCAGAGGCAGAAACCCAAGAATTATCCTCCTGGCCATAACCCTTCCATTTGACAAGGTACTGAAGCTTCCGCCTCGAAAAACGAGAATCCAAAATCTTCTCAACAACATATTCCAACTCCCCATCGACCAACACAGGGGCCGGAGGATCAACAGAGGGAACAACGGGCTCCACATATTTCCGCAACAAAGATCTATGGAGACATTATGAATAGCAAAAGAGGCCGGAAGCGCCAGGCGTAAGGACACCGGATTAATAATCTCAGAAATCCTATAAGGACCAATAAATCGAGGCTTAAACTTAGGGGAAGAAACCTTCATAGGAACATGACGGGAAGATAACCAAACCAGATCCCCAACCCGAAGCCGGGAACCAACACAGCAACGTCGGTTAGCAAAACGTTGAGCCTCCTCCTGAGAGAGCACCAACTTGTCCACCACATGAGCCCAAATCTGCTGCAACCTGTCCACCACAGAATCCACACCAGGAAGGTCAGAAGGCTCAACCTGCCCAGAAGAAAGACGAGGATGAAAACCAAAATTACAAAAAAAAGGCGAAACCAAAGTAGCTGAACTAGCTCGATTATTAAGGGCAAACTCGGCCAATGGCAAAAAAGCCACCCAATCATCCTGATCAGCAGACACAAAGCATCTCAAATAGGTCTCCAAGGTCTGATTAGTTCGCTCAGTCTGGCCATTTGTCTGAGGATGAAATGCAGAAGAAAAAGACAAATCAATGCGCAACTTGGCACAAAAGGTGCTCCAAAACCTAGAAACACACTGGGAACCTCTGTCGGACACAATATTCTCCGGAATACCCTGCAAACGTACCACATGCTGAAAAAACAACGGAACCAAATCAGAAGAAGAAGGCAATTTAGGCAAAGGCACCAAATGAACCATCTTAGAAAATCGGTCACAGACAACCCAGATAACCGACATTCTTTGGGAAACAGGAAGATCGGAAATAAAATCCATAGAAATATGTGTCCAGGGCCTCTCGGGGACCGGTAATGGTAAAAGCAACCCACTAGCGCGGGAACAGCAAGGCTTAGCCCGCGCACAAATCCCACAGGACTGCACAAAAGAACGCACATCCCGCGACAAAGAAGGCCACCAAAAGGACCTACCAACCAAATCTCTGGTACCAAAAATCCCAGGATGGCCAGCCAACACAGAACAATGAACCTCAGAAATCACTTTACTAGTCCATCTATCAGGAACAAACAGTTTCCCCACTGGACAGCGGTCAGGTTTATCAGCCTGAAATTCCTGAAGAACCCATCGTAAATCAGGGGAGATGGCAGAAAGAACCACCCCTTCCTTCAGAATGCCGACCGGCTCAAGAACCCCAGGGGAATCAGGAAAAAAACTCCTAGAGAGGGCATCTGCCTTAACATTCTTAGTACCAGGAGTGTACGAGACCACAAAATCAAAACGGGAGAAAAACAGGGACCATCGAGCCTGTCTAGGATTCAGCCGTTTGGCAGACTCGAGGTAAATCAGATTCTTATGATCGGTCAGGACCACAATACGGTGCTTGGCCCCCTCAAGCCAATGTCGCCACTCCTCAAATGCCCACTTCATAGCCAACAACTCCTGATTGCCGACACCATAATTGCGTTCCGCAGGCGAAAACTTCCGAGAAAAGAATGCACACGGTTTCATCAAGGAACCATCAGAATTCCTCTGAGACAAAACGGCCCCTGCCCCAATCTCAGACGCGTCAACCTCAACCTGAAATGGAAGAGAAACATCTGGCTGACGCAACACAGGGGCAGAAGTAAATCGGCGTTTAAGCTCCTGAAAGGCAGAAACAGCCGCGGAGGACCAATTCGTCACATCAGCGCCTTTCTTCATCAAATCGGTCAGAGGTTTAACCACAGTGGAGAAGTTGGCAATGAAACGACGATAAAAATTAGCAAAGCCCAAGAATTTCTGAAGGCTCTTCACAGATGTGGGCTGAATCCAATCATGAATGGCCTGAACCTTAACCGGATCCATTTCTATAGATGAGGGAGAAAAAATGAAACCCAAAAAAGAAACCTTCTGCACTCCAAAGAGGCACTTTGACCCCTTCACAAATAAAGCATTATTACAGAGGATCTGAAATACCATCCTGACCTGTTTCACATGAGACTCCCAATCATTGGAAAAAAATCAAAATATCATCCAAATATACAACCATGAATTTATCAAGATAACTCCGAAAGATATCATGCATGAAGGATTGGAACACAGATAGAGCATTAGAGAGTCCGAATGGCATCACAAGGTATTCAAAATGGCCTTCGGGCGTATTAAATGCAGTTTTCCATTCGTCACCCTGCTTAATACGAATAAGATTATATGCCCTTCGAAGGTCAATCTTAGTAAACCAGCTAGCCCCCTTAATCCTAGCAAACAAATCAGTAAGCAAAGGCAAAGGGTATTGAAATTTGACCGTGATCTTATTCAAGAGGCGATAATCAATACAGGGTCTCAAGGAGCCATCCTTCTTGGCAACAAAAAAGAACCCCGCTCCCAACGGTGAAGAAGATGGCCGAATATGCCCCTTCTCCAAAGACTCCTTAATATAGCTCCGCATGGCGGCATGTTCTGGCACAGACAGGTTGAAAAGTCGGCCCTTAGGGAACTTACAACCCGGAATCAAGTCAATAGCACAATCACAGTCCCTATGCGGTGGAAGGGAACTGGATTTGGGCTCATCGAATACATCCTGGAAGTCTGACAAAAACTCAGGAATTTCAGAAGAGGGGGAAGAGGAAATTGACATCAAAGGAACATGATCATGAATCCCCTGACAACCCCAACTAGTCACAGACATGGATTTCCAATCTAACACCGGATTATGTAGCTGCAACTATGGAAAACCCAGCACAATATCATCATGCAAATTATGCAACACCAGAAAACGACAATCTTCCTGATGGGCTGGCGCCATGCGCATGGTCAGCTGTGTCCAAAACTGAGGTTTATTTTTAGCCAACGGTGTAGCATCAATGCCCCTCAAAGGAATAGGGTTCTGCAAAGGCTGCAAGGAGAAACCACAACGTCTGGCAAATTCTAAGTCCATTAAGTTCAGAGCGGTGCCTGAATCCACAAATGCCATGACAGAAAATGATGATAATGAGCAGATCAAGGTCACAGATAACAGAAATTTAGGTTGTATAGTACTGATGGTAACAGAACTAGTGATTCTCTTTGTACGCTTAGGGCAATCAGAAATAACATGAGCAGAATCGCCGCAGTAAAAACAACCTATTCTGACGCCTGAATCTTTGACGTTCAGCTCCAGACAAAATCCTATCACACTGCATAGGCTCAGGGTTCCGCTCAGAGGACAACGCCACAGTGTGCACAACTCTGCGCTTGCGCAAACGCCGATCAATCTGAATGGCCAGAGACATAGAATCACTCAGACCAGCAGGCGTGGGGAACCCCACCATAATATCTTTAACGGATTCAGAAAGACCCTTTCTGAAAATTGCCACCAAGGCATCCTCATTCCATTTAGTCAGTACAGACCATTTTCTAAATTTCTGGCAATACGATTCTGCCGCTTCTTGACCTTGACACAGGGCCAACAAGATTTTCTCAGCCTGATCCACAGAATTAGGCTCATCATACAACAACCCCAATGCCTGAAAGAAAGAATCAACATTAAGCAAAGCAGGATTGCCAGTTTCCAGGGAAAATGCCCAATCCTGTGTGTCACCACGCAGCAGAGATATGATGATTTTAACCTGCTGAATATGATCACCAGAAGACCGGTTTCTCAATGCAAAAAACAGTTTACAGTTATTTTTGAAACTCAAAAATTTGGATCTGTCACCAAAGAATAAATCAGGAGTGGGAATCTTAGGCTCTAAGGCAGGAGTCTGAACAATATAATCTGAAATACCTTGCACCCTAGCAGCAAGCTGATCCACCCGAGAAACTAACTCCTGAACATTCATGTTAATACTAGATTCCGTAGCCACCCAGAGATTAAGAGGGAAGAGAACACAGAATAGACTGGAGAAAAAAAAATGGCTCAAGAGCTTCCTTCCCTTCTTCTGAGATGCATTTAACTCATTGTTGGCCAGTTGTACTGTTATGATCTGGTGGCCTAGGAGCAGCATGAGATGGACTCTGGAGAAGGTGGTCCCTGTACTGACCGCAAACCCTGAACCTAGCAGCGCAACTAGAAGTAGCCGTGGGGGGTACCTAACACTCCCTAGACCCCTCGACCCAGGCTAAGATCTAACTACCCCTAAAGACAGAAACAGGAAACCTATCTTGCCTCAGAGAAAATCCCCAAAGGACAGATAGCCCCCCACAAATATTGACTGTGAGAGGAGAGGGAAATAGCATACACAGATATGAAATCAGATTTTAGCATAGGAGGCCATACTAGCTAAAAAGAAAGAATAGAACAGAGTACTATGCGGTCAGTATTAAAACACTAGAAAATATCCACCACAGAAAATACAAATCACCACATCTGACTAAAGACATGGAGGGTATATCTGCATCTCCAGAGACACAGCTTGGCTGAAAAAAATCCTTCACAGACAAAGCTGGACAAGACAAAAACATGAATATGCACAGAACTATAAGGTCCACAGCAGGTGGACAGCAAAAGCAAAGCCAGGACTTATCTTTGTAGAAAAGCACAGCAAACTGGAGAGACCAGCAGGAAGTGAATCCTCCAAAACAATGGACAACTGGCAGGGACTAAAGAGTCCTGCAAAGCTATATACCCCAGTCAGTTTTGCAATTAGTAGATTCACCTGTCCAATCCTGTAGTCCAGGCACAACTGCATTACCCTCTACAACCCCCGGAGGGAGCCCAAAAGCTAAATTCACAACAGACAAGGTTAATGTCCTGTTCTCTCAGGGTTAAAATTGTTAGCCTCTCTTTCAAGATGGGAGGGCTATTTATACTTGCTCCTAACCTGGTATCCTTGTCAGCTATAGGTTGTTCTGCAGTCTGTGTGTTTGACCTCTGAAGTGTGTGCAAAAATCTAGGAGGTTGTCCAGACTACCAGGTACATTTTTTCTCACTTACAAAACTTGTGCTCCAGGTGGAATTTGAACTTGCTGGCAGTCCTGTGGTAACCACCGCTTTTGTTGACTGCGGTTCTTCCATTAATTTGATTGATGCCCAAGTTGTGACTCGTAATAAGATATGGACAGTTAGGCTGAAAAACCCTGTTAAAATTGTGGCTGTTGATTCGTCCCCTCTTACCCGGGATGGAATTTGTTTCAAAACTGATGTTTTTTCTCTGAAAGTGGGTTCCACTCACATGGAGCAATTAAGTTATTTTGTATTGAATAATCTGCCTGTAGGACTGGTTCTGGGAATGCCTTGGCTGCAACGTCACAATCCTGCCATTGATTGGGTGGCGGGGGAGATTACTCAATGGAGATGTAAGGGTAATGGTCCATGTTGTAACCTGGGACCTCTTGTTTACCCGGTAAAGTCTGTATCGGTGTCGTCTGTCGGTCTGGAGGGTATTCCGGAGTACCTGAAAGACTTCAAAGACGTGTTTTCCAAAAGTGAGGCCGAGACGATTCCACCACATCGACCCGATGATTGTGATATTAATGTAATCCCAGGAGCCAAATTACCAAAGGCTCGTGTATACAATTTGTCTGGACCCAAGCACCAAGCCATGAAAGAGTACATCACTGAGAGTCTCCGGAAGGGGCATATTCAGTCCTCTGTCTCACCCGTGGCAGCGGGGTTTTTCTTTGTGAAGAAAAAAGATTGTGGTTTGCGACCGTGCCTCAACTTTCGAGAAATGAATAAGATTACTGTAAAAAACATGTATCCTCTTCCTCTGATTCCTGATGTATGTAATCAACTCACTGGGGCCAAATGGTTTTCTAAGCTTGACTTACGCGGGGCTTATAACCTGATAAGGAAACGAGAGGGAGATGAATGGAAAACAGCGTTTCTGACTACCAAGGGTTTGCTTGAAAATTTGGTTATGCCCTTCGGTCTCACTAACGCCGCTGCTGTGTTCCAGAATTTCATTAATGTTGTTTTTTCTGACCTGATTGGGTTCTGTGTTGTCATTTACCTGGATGACATCTTGATATGCTCAGAGGACAGTCAGTCTCACTTACACTATCTTCGTACAGTTCTTGTGAGACTCAGGGAGAACCATTTATACGCAAAACTGGAGAAGTGCTCATTCTTTATGCAAGAACTGTATTTTCTGGGATTAATTGTATCTGGGGATGGGTTCCGCATGGATCCGGGGAAGGTTTAGGCCATTTCTGATTGGGTGCAACCTCATGACCTGAAGGGGTTGCAGCGATTTCTGGGCTTCGCTAACTATTATAGGAAGTTCATTAAAGGGTTTTCGCAGGTGGTGAAACCCTTAACGGACCTTACACTGAAAGGGGCTGAGGTAAAAAATTGGTCCGTGGCCGCAAAAAGTTCCTTCCAGACACTGAAGAAATGTTTTTTTTTCAGCCCCCATGTTGATACAACCCAATCCGTCGAGACCTTTTATCGTGGAGGTTGATGCATCGGAGGTGGGGGTGGGGGCCGTGTTGTCTCATGACCTGTCCACCCTTACTAACCTTAAACCCTGTGCATTTTTCTCTAAAAAATTCTCTTCAGCTGAAAGAAATTATGATGTCGGGAACAGGGAATTGTTGGCAACTAAATTGGCCTTCGAAGAATGAAGGCATTTTTTTGGAGGGGGCTGTTCATCCCGTTACGGTCATCACTGATCATAAAAATTTGGCCTATATCGAGTCTGCTAAAAGACTTGACACCCAGACAGGCTCGGTGGGCACTTTTTTTTTCTCGGTTTCATTTTACCGTTACGTTCCGATCAGGGTCTAAAAATGTAAAGGGGAATGCCTTATCCCAAAGTTTTGATTGTGTGTCCCCCTCCAGAACCTCCTTCCTCCATTCTTCAACCTGGAGTGGTTGTGGCTATAATCTCATCTGAGTTACAGAGTGAGATTTTGGAAGCACAGTCACAAGCTCCCAAGAATAAACCCTCTGGCAAACTGTTTGTACCCGATCATTTCCCTCTCACACTTCTGCAAGAATTTCATGAGTCTGTGTTGAGTACACACCCTGGGATTGCAGCTACCCGGGGGGCGGTAGCTAGGAATTTCTGGTGGCCTTCTATGGGTACTGATATTAAAAAATTTGTAAATACTTGTGGGGTGTGTGCTCGTTCTAAGAGCTCTCTGGTCCGACCGGCCGGGGAATTGGTACCTTTGCCAATTCCGGATAAACCTTGGATACACCTGTTCATGGATTTTATCACTAATCTTCCTCCTTCAAAGGGCATCTCTGTAGTCTGGGTGGTGGTTGATAGGTTTTCTAAACAAGCCCACTTTGTTCCGTTATCTGCGTTGCCTTCTGCTGAAACCTTAGCTCGTTTGTTCATTCAGCATATAGTTTGGTTGCATGGGGTCCCTGTGAATGTGGTGTCTGATAGGGGTGTGCAATTTGTTGCTAGATTTTGGAGGACTTTTTGTAAGAAGTTGGGGGTTATGTTGTCTTTCTCCTCTGCTTATCACCCGGAATCTAATAGACTGAACGCACCAACCAGTCGTTGGAACAAATTTTAAGATGCCTTGCCTCTTCCAGACAGGAGGACTGGTGTGAGCTATTACCCATGGCAGAATTTGCGTTCAACTGTCGTATTAATCAGTCTACTGGCATATTTCCTTTTCAGGTCAATTATGGGTTTGTTCCACAATTTGGAGAATTTTCCCGCATGGATTCTGGTTGCCCTGGTGCCGAGGGTCTGGTGCAACAGTTAAGAACCTTTTGGAGGGAGGTTCAGGGTAATATCTCCAAAGCTCAAAGGAGGTACAAACATTTTGCAGACAGGAGGAGGGGGTCAGCTCCTACACTTATGGTGGGGGAGATGGTGTGGTTGTCTACCCGTAACATCAAACTTAAAGTACCCTCTATGAAGTTGGGCCTCAGGTTTATAGGTCCATACAAGATTACAGAGGTGATCAACCCGGTGGCATATAGATTACAGTTGCCCGCCTCCTTCAAAATATCTAATGTCTTCCACAGGTCCCTATTAAAACCTGTGGGGACGGTTAGAGAAGATTCCTCATCCAATGTTCCACCAGTGTTTCATGGTGGATGCATTGAAGGCTTCAGTACTTAATACATTGGAAGGGATATTCTATTGAGGATCGATCATGGGTTCTGGCCAGTTCTGTGCAAGCTGATCAACTGGTGCGGGGCTTTCATGCCAGGTACCCTGAGAAGCTTGGGGGTCCAGTTGCCCCCCGTTAAGGGGGGTAGTCATGGTTAGGACAAGGTTAATGTCCTGTTCTCTCAGGGTTAATGTTGTTAGCCTCTCTTTCAAGATGGGAGAGCTATTTATACTCGCTCCTTACCTGGTATCCTTGTCAGCTATAGGGTTTTCTGCAGTCTGTATGCTTGACCTCTGAAGTGTGTGCTGGCTTGCTTAGTGTCTTGCTGTCACGTGCTTTATCCATTTTCCTGGATTACTGACTTCTGGCTTGGCTTCTGACTATTCCCTGACTCTCCCTGTTGGTATCTCGTTATCTCCTGGCTACAACCTCTGCTTGTTTCACTAACATAGTAACATAGTAAGGCCGAAAAAAGACATTTGTCCATCCAGTTCAGCCTATATTCCATCATAATAAATCCCCAGATCTACGTCCTTCTACAGAACCTAATAATTGTATGATACAATATTGTTCTGCTCCAGGAAGACATCCAGGCCTCTCTTGAACCCCACGACTGAGTTCACCATCACCACCTCCTCAGGCAAGCAATTCCAGATTCTCACTGCCCTAACAGTAAAGAATCCTCTTCTATGTTCTATGTTCTTTTATGCTTGTTCCTTCTCTGTTTCTCTGTTTCTGGTTCTGCCCCCTGACTGCCTCCCACTCTGTCACATGGTCTAAGGTCCTGTTGCTTTACCTGATCACTGTCTCATGTGGAAGATCCCGTTGGTGATCAGGTTAGTTACCCGGTGTCTGGTCCAGCTCCGTTGCTGCTGGGTGCAGTTTCCTCTGCAGCATTAATACCCAGGTATCGTGACAGGTATATATGTAATAGCAGCAGCAACAGACAGTAATGGACCCTTTTGATGCATGCAATGATATCTACAGTATATGCCCACATGCAGTGCCTGCATGCCTTGCACTGATATGTATATATGCACATATACTCACTGCCTACCTAGCGCTGCAATCTATATACCCTGTAATTAGTCCTTAGAAGGACTGTTGGTTTAGCTGGATTCGTGGATTCTAGGATGGTATACCCAGAGTATCTAATAAAAGCACAAATCTGTCCCTATCTCAGCAGCAACTCTCCCTAACACTAGCTGAGTCCGCAGCAGAATGCGGCGAGCAGGGCGGCGGCAGGTCTCTTACAGACCTGATGCTACTGTGCGGCCAGCCAATCACTGTAATACCACAACAAAGATGGCTGCGGCATTACAGTGCATGGCAGACAATCACTGCATGTTGATTGGAGCTCTAAAGAGCGCCAAAATTGTAGGGTGGAGACCCGAGCTCCCAACGAATAATCACAGAAACGCCGAGTATACCAAGCATAGCGGTACTCGGGCGAGTACCAAGTAGTGGCGAGTATGTTCGCTCATCATTATGATTGCATGCAATGATTTTATTAGGAAGACATGCCACTTTTAGCGAATCTTCCTTCTTCTCTTTTATCTTTCTTGGTGCTAGGACATTTTTTAAATGATGGATCTCTTCCAAATGTCAAAGAGGGATTGCTAGGTAATGTTTTTCCCACTCCAGCTGCCTGATATGCTCGCCATGCTCCTGCAGAGTACGTGAGTAACTCAATATATCACCCAGGTAAACTACCACAAATCTACCCACCAGTGAGAAAAACACATAATTTATGACATTTTCAAAGACTGATGGAGCATTGCTTAATCCGAATGGCAGCACCAAATTTTCAATATGACCCTCAAGTGTATTGAATGCGGTCTTCCATTCATCACCATGGCGTACATATATAAGGGTCGCTTCCAAACTCCTGGAGCAGCACGTCCACTCTGAACTTTCCTCCCACCTCTCATCTAACTTGCTCTTTGACAATCTACAATCTGGTTTCCGCCCCATCACTCAACTGAGACCGCCCTGACCAAAATCACTAATGACCTACTTACCGCGAAAGCTAATGGACAATACTCTGTACTCCTCCTTCTAGACCTGTCCTCTGCTTTCGACACAGTTGACCACTGCCTCCTACTACAGATCCTCTCCTCCTTTGGCATCAAAGACCTCGCCCTATCTTGGATCTCCTCGTACCTTTCCAACCGCATACTCAGCGTCTCCCACTCCGACACTACCTCCTCATCCCACCCTCTCTCTGTTGGAGTACCCCAAGGCTCTGTTCTAGGACCCCTACTCTTCTCAATCTATACACTTGGCTTGGGACAACTCATAAAGTCCCATGGATTCCAGTACCACCTCTATGCTGATGACACTCAGATCTACCTCTCTGGCCCAGACGTCACCGCTCTGCTGTCCAGAATCCCAGAGTGCCTATCAGCCATATCCTCCTTCTTCTCCTCTCGCTTCCTCAAACTCAATGTGGACAAATCTGAACTCATCATCTTTCCTCCATCCCATAGATCTTCCTTACCTGACCTATCTACCGCAATCAATGACATCATGCTTTCCCCTGTACCAGAAGTCCGCTGCCTCGGAGTAACCTTCAACTCTGCCCTGTCCTTCAAACCGCACGTCCAAGCTCTCTCCACCTCCTGTCGCCTCCAGCTCGAAAATATCTCCAGAATCCGTCCCTTCCTCAATCGTCAATTTACTAAAATGCTTGTGCATGCCCTCATCATCTCCTGCCTTGACTACTGCAACATCCTTTTCTGCGCCCTCCCTGCTAAACACCCTTGCACCTCTCCAGTCCATTCTTAACTCTGCTGCCCGACTAATTCATCTCTCTCCTCGCTACTCCTCTGCTTCCCCCCTCTGCAAATCTCTTCACTGGCTCCCATTCCCTCAGCGTATCCAGTTCAAATTACTAATGCTGACCTACAAAGCCATCCACAACCTGTCTCCTCCATATATCTCTGAACTAATCTCCCGATATCTTCCCTCACGTAATCTCCGGTCCTCCCAAGACCTCCTTCTCTCCTCCACACTTATTCGCTCCTCATCCAACCGCCTCCAAGACTTCTCCCGAATATCCCCCATCCTCTGGAATTCTCTGCCCCAACACGTCCGACTATCAACCACATTCGGATCCTTCAGACGGAACCTGAAAACCCATCTCTTCAGGAAAGCCTAGAGCCTGCACTGACCCCGCTGCCTCCTCATCACTACCGAAGCCACCGCCTCACCAACACCGGAGCTGCAGCAACCCTCAACGTATTGTCTCCTTCCCCACCATTATGTAGAATGGAAGCCCGCAAGGGCAGGGTCCTCGCCCCTCTGTATCAGTCTGTCATTGTTAGTTTACTATAAGTGATATCTGTAACTTGTATGTAACCCCTTCTCATGTACAGCACCATGGAATCAATGGTGCTATATATATATATATAAATAATAATAAGGTTATATGCCCCACTCACGCCGAGTTTGTAAAATCATTTATCTCCAGGTAATTGGCTAAACAGGTCAGGTATAAGGGGTAAACGATAGGGATTGTGAACCGTGATTTTATTAATCTCTCTAAAATCCTCTGGAAGGGGTTAAATAACCGATATTTCGGCATTTTAGCTCCTGGTATGGAGTCAGGAGCACAATCATATGTCACCATATAGTAGACGTCCGGTAACTGGTGATAATTCCCTCATGTGTGGGGTCTATTTGTCTCCAGCAGAGAAATCACACGTTACATTCCACACATAAAATTGTGTAGAAAAGGCGGCGCGGGGTAATTGTGCCAGTAGTGAGGGCAAATAATGGCGGAAATGTCACTGACTGAGGAGAAGTTTCCATGCAGTGTCTACACTGCGGCTATCATTCCCTGAGGCCCCTGATCATGTGACCCCTGACTCCTCCCCTCCTGTGACCTCATCACAGGTCCTGTGCGCACAGAGTAGCCATGTGGAGTGTGACTGCAGGTGGAGGTATGTGGAGATTCCCCATTACTGAGCGTGGGGGACATTAACCCCTTCAGCACTGAGACTTATGGGTTTTTTGTTGCTCTTTATAAGAATCATAATGTTTTTGTTCTGTTTCCTGTAATAGATACATACGACCCAACTATGGAAGACAGGAAGTGAGGAAACGTAGGCTATGTGCACACGAAGGTTCGGGTCCCTGCGGGTTCTCCCGCAGCGGATTTGATAAATCTGCAGGGCAAAACCGCTGCTGTTATCCCTGCACATTTATCACTGTTTCTCTTGCGGTTTCCGCTGCGGGTTTTACTCCTGCACTGGTTTTACTATTGATGCAGCATCAATAGTAATGTTAAAAATGAAAAAAAATGGTTATACTCAACCACTGACGTCCCGATCTCCTCGGTGCTGCAGGCGGCGGTCCGGTTCCAAAGATGCTGTGCGAGAAGGACCTTTGTGACGTCACGGTCATGTGACCGCGACGTCACCGCAGGTCCTGCTCGCATAGCAAACCTGAGACCGGACGGCCACGTGCATCGCTGGGAGGTGAGTATATCATTATTTTTTATTTTAATTCTTTTTTTACCACAAATATGGTTCCCGGGGCCTGGAGGAGAGTCTCCTCTCCCCCACCCCGGGTAGCAACCGCACATTATCCGCTCACTTCCCGCATGGTGGGTACAGCCCCATGCGGGAAGTAAGCGGATCAATGCATTTCTATGTGTGCAGAATCGCTGCGATTCTGCACAAAGAAGTGACATGCTGCGGGTTGTCAACCGCTGCGTTTCTGCGCGGTTTTTCCCGCAGCATGTGCACAGCGGTTTGCGGTTTCCCATTAGTTTACATGTTTACTGTAAACGCAATGGAAACTGCTGCGGACCCGCAGCATCAAAATCGCAGCGGTTCCGCTGTAAAAACCACAACGTGTGCACATAGCCGTATTGTTCTCATAGTACAGGGCCCCTTTCTTGGCCCCACACACAGTGTATATATGATGCCCTCCTCACAGTATAATGCCCCTTTAAGCAGGTGACCAGATACAACACACAAACTGGAAGTAACCAATATAATTATTTATTTCCTGAAAATGGGAATTGTGATCAGTGTGGTAACAGTGAATAATGCAAAACATGGTGATTACGAGGTTTAATATCCAATATCAGATACACAATGAATTCTCCGGCTCACTCTCACTGTAATAGCAGCCTCTAACCACATGTTACGTTAGCTACTGACAAGGGTGATTTTCCTGATACATATGGTCGACAACACTCTGTCTCTTCTAAGAACACAGACCCTAGCGGGGTCTCCGTCTCCTAACTCTCCTAGTCTATCAGGGCTCGCTGGGCCACCTCCTTCACTTCAACCAGCTTTCGCCTTGTCTCTTGTACTACCCTAGGTAAACAACTATACTGACATCAGTGCTGGAAGCAATGGCCCGCCTCCTGCTCTTCACTGCAGGCATATACTACTGAGCAGAGTCTCCTCACAGATCTTCAGTGCTTGACCAACAGCAGATGTCTCTTGTTCCATAAGAAATAAAAGCTGGGACTCAGCTCTTGCCTGTCATAGTCTGGACTCTGGGTCTTGACTGGCACAGGTCAGGTTCTCAGGCCTTGGCAGGCATATTCTGGACTCCGGGTCTTGACCAGCACAGGTGTGGTTCTCAGGCAGGGCCGGACTGGCCATCGGGCAGCTCTGGCAAATGCCAGAAGGGCCGGTGCCAGTAGTGGGCTGCTGCGCGCCGACTCACCCCCCACCAGCGCCGCCGCCGCATTCAACTATACTGGCGTCTATGACGCCGATACAGTGGAATGCAATGATGGAGGAGAGAGCGTCTGACGACGCTCCCTTTCTCATCATTCCCCGCTCTGCCAATGACACTGCGTGTGCGCGCGCACTCACTGTGTCCCAGACAGTGCAGCAGCAGCCGCCGAGACAGGAGCAGGGAGCAACGTGGGCACGAGGAGAGGTGAGTGTGTGTTTTTTTACTGGACTGTAGGGCCATTCTAGGGGGAGGAGAAATGAGGGCTGTGCTGTATACTACTATGTGGGCTGTGCTATATGCTACTGTGTGGGCTGTGCTTTATATTATTATGTGGGCTGTGCTGTATACTACTGTGTGGGCTGTGCTGTATACTACTGTGTGGGCTGTGCTATCTACTACTGTGTGGGCTGTGCTATATACTACTATGTGGGCTGTGCTGTATACTACTATGTGGGCTGTGCCATATACTACTGTGTGGGCTGTGATGTATACTACTATGTGAGCAGTGCTGTATACTACTGTGTGGGCTGTGCTATATACTACTATGTGGGCTGGGCTATATACTACTATGTGGGCTGTGCTATATACTACTATGTGGGCTGTGCTATATACAGTGGGGCAAAAAAGTATTTAGTCAGTCAGCAATAGTTCAAGTTCCACCACTTAAAAAGATGAGAGGCGTCTGTAATTTACATCATAGGTAGACCTCAACTATGGGAGACAAACTGAGAAAAAAAAATCCAGAAAATCACATTGTCTGTTTTTTTATCATTTTATTTGCATATTATGGTGGAAAATAAGTATTTGGTCAGAAACAAACAATCAAGATTTCTGGCTCTCACAGACCTGTAACTTCTTCTTTAAGAGTCTCCTCTTTCCTCCACTCATTACCTGTAGTATTGGCACCTGTTTAAACTTGTTATCAGTATAAAAAGACACCTGTGCACACCCTCAAACAGTCTGACTCCAAACTCCACTATGGTGAAGACCAAAGAGCTGTCAAAGGACACCAGAAACAAAATTGTAGCCCTGCACCAGGGTGGGAAGACTGAATCTGCAATAGCCAACCAGCTTGGAGTGAAGAAATCAACAGTGGGAGCAATAATTAGAAAATGGAAGACATACAAGACCACTGATAATCTCCCTCGATCTGGGGCTCCACGCAAAATCCCACCCTGTGGGGTCAGAATTATCACAAGAACGGTGAGCAAAAATCCCAGAACCACGCGGGGGGACCTAGTGAATGAACTGCAGAGAGCTGGGATCAATGTAACAAGGCCTACCATAAGTAACACACTAAGCCACCATGGATTCAGATCCTGCAGTGCCAGACGTGTCCCACCGCTTAAGTCAGTACATGTCCGGGCCCGTCTGAAGTTTGCTAGAGAGCATTTGGATGATCCAGAGGAGTTTTGGGAGAATGCCCTATGGTATTATGAAACCAAACTGGAACTGTTTGGTAGAAACACAACTTGTCGTGTTTGGAGGAAAAAGAATACTGAGTTGCATCCATCAAACACCATACCTACTGTAAAGCATGGTGGTGGAAACATCATGCTTTGGGGCTGTTTCTCTGCAAAGGGGCCAGGACGACTGATCCGGGTACATGAAAGAATGAATGGGACCATGTATCGTGAGATTTTGAGTGCAAACCTCCTTCCATCAGCAAGGGCATTGAAGATGTAACGTGGCTGGGTCTTTCAATATGACAATGATCCAAAGCACACCGCCAGGGCAACGAAGGAGTGGCTTCGTAAGAAGCATTTCAAGGTCCTGGAGTGGCCTAGCCAGTCTCCAGATCTCAACCCTATAGAAAACCTTTGGAGGGAGTTGAAAGTCCGTGTTGCCAAGCGAAAAGCCACTGCTCTAGAGGAGATCTGCATGGAGGAATGGGCCAACATACCAACAACAGTGTGTGGCAACCTTGTGAAGACTTACAGAAAACATTTGACCTTTGTCATTGCCAACAAAGGATATATTACAAAGTATTGAGATGAAATTTTGTTTCTGACCAAATACTTATTTTCCACCATAATATGCAAATAAAATGATAAAAAAACAGACAATGTGATTTTCTGGATTTTTTTTTCTCAGTTTGTCTCCCATAGTTGAGGTCTACCTATGATGTAAATTACAGACGCCTCTCATCTTTTTAAGTGGTGGAACTTGCACTATTGCTGACTGACTAAATACTTTTTTGCCCCACTGTACTACTGTGTGGGCTGTGCTGTATACTACTGTGTGGGCTGTGCTGTATACTACTGTGTGGGGTGTCCTGTATACTACTGTGTGGGCTGTGCTGTATACTACTACGTGGGCTGTGGTATATACTACTACATGGTCTGTGCTGTATACTGCTATGTGGGCTGTGCTGTATACTGCTACGTGGGCTGTGCTGTATACTGCTACGTGGGCTGTGCACTGCTACGTGGGCTGTGCTGTATACTGCTACGTGGACTGTGCTGTATACTACTGTGTGGGCTGTGCTGTATACTACTACGTGGGCTGTGTTATCAGCTATGCGGGTTGTGCTATATGCTATGCGGGTTGTGCTATATACTATGCGGGTTGTGCTATATACTATGCGGGCTTTGCTATATACTATGCGAGTTGTGCTATATACTATGCGGGCTTTGCTATATACTATACGGGTTGTGCTATATACTATGCGGGCTTTGCTATATACTATGGGGGTATATTGTATTCTATGGGGAAGGCCGTGTTATATACTATGTGGCTGTGTTATATACTATTGTGGGGGTATATTATATTCTATGGGGAGGCTGTGTCATATACTATGGGGGGGGTGCATTATATTCTATGGGGGCTACATTATATATTATGGGGAGGTGGGCTGTATTATATTCTCGGGGTGATCCTCGACTCTGCCCTCTCTTTCTAGCCACATATCCAAGCCCTTGCCTCCTCCTGTCGTCTCAAACTCAAAAATATTTCCCGGATCCGCAACACTGCAAAAATGCTAGTGCATGCCCTTATCATCTCCCGCCTAGACTACTGCAACCTCCTACTCTCTGGACTCCCCTCTGGCACCACTCCAATCCATCCTACTTTCTGCTGCCCGACTAATCCACCTGTCCCCCCGCTATTCCCCAGCCTCTCCCCTGTGTCAAGCCCTTCACTGGCTTCCTATCGCCCAGAGACTCCAGTTCAAAACCCTCACACTGACATACAAAGCCGTCCACAACCTGTCTCCTCCATACATCTGTGACATGGTCTCCCGGTACCTACCTACACGCAACCTCCGATCCTCTCAAGACCTCCTTCTCTACTCCCCTCTCATCTCTTCTTCCCATAACCGCATCCAAGACTTCTCCCGTGCTTCCCCCATACTCTGGAACTCTCTACCCCAACACATCAGACTCGCGTCTACCATAGAAACCTTCAAAAAGAACCTGAAGACTCATCTCTTCCGACAAGCCTACAGCCTGCAGTGATCCTCAACCTACTGAACAGCCGCACAGCCAGCTCTTCCCTCTCCTAGTGTATCCTCACCCACCCCCTGCAGACTGTGAGCCCTCGCGGGCAGGGTCCTCCCTCCTTATGTACTCGTGTGCCTTGTTATCTGCTCATGTTTAATGTATTTGTCTATATTTGCCCCGTATTCACATGTAAAGCGCCATGGAATAAATGGCGCTATAAAAATGTATAATAATAATAAAATAACAATTCTACGGGGGGCTGTATTAGATTTTATGAGGGATGATTGCATCACACTCTTTGATGGGGCTGCACTATATTCTGTGGGGAGGTGGGCTGTATTCTATTCTATTCGGGGCTACATTATATTCTATGGGGGCGGTATTATATTTATATTCTTTGAGGGGTGATTGCATCATACTCTATGAGGGGGCTGCATTAAACTATGAGGGGGTTGCATTATATCCTATGGGGTGGCAGCATTATACTTTGGGTTGGCTGCATTTTACTCTGTGGTGGCTGCTTTATATTCTGTAAGGTGGTGGCTGCATTATACTATATGTGGGCTGAATTATACTATATTGAGGACTATGGGGAATACATTATACTATATGAAGAACTATGGGGTGCACTATACTATGGGAAGTGAATTGTACTACATGGATGACTATGGCGGTACATTATACTATATGGAGCACTATGAGGAGTGTATTATGCTATATAGAGGACGGAGCTGTGTAATTTAATATATGGAGGACTATAGGGAGTGTATTATACTATATGGAGGACTGAGGTGCACATTATAATATATGGAGGACTATGGGGAGTATTTTAGTAAACAAGTAAAATGCTGCATATTCATATTGTTTTTACTGGAACAAAAATCATTGTTCTCAGCAGCACATCGCCGGTGTAAACTGTAGATGTGCTGCTGATAACATGATACTGTATGGTGATCTGTTAGTGATCTATTAGTGATCGTTCTGTTCCATCATTATTCCTCAGCTGATGGAAAGAGGCTGGGAAACAAGCATTGAACAACTTCAGTATTGTCGATCAAACTCATTTAGCGGCCTGAGATCAGTGCATGTAAATACAACCAAAATGCTTTTGTGTGATGTGCAATATGTTAGCATTTGGGGCCCCATTTTAAACTTTCCCTAGGACCCCACTTTGCCTAAAACCGGCCCTTCCTTCAAGTGTACAAAGATATTATACAGTCACCATGTGACAAGTGGGCCTGTGTAACTTCAAATGCCAGGCATGAATTTTAGTCCCAGTCCGGCCCTGTTCTCAGGCCTTGGCTGGCGTAGTCTGGACTCTGGGACTTGTCTAGTGGCGCCTCGGTTCTGCCACAACCAGCTGGCTCGGGCAATTTACCATAGCCTGGAACATCACATTCTTCCCTGGTACCCTGTTTTGCTTGGCGCCAAATCTGCTCTGGCATTTGGGCTATGGCCTTTATAATAGCAGGAAATTGTATCATCAAGGTCACCTGACCTGGTGCACCTTCTAGACTTTCTTCCTGAAACGCTCCCTCTTCCCATTGATTCCGTAGGGTCCTGTCTGAATGGCAGATGGCAGTCTTTTTGTACAAATGCCGCACAACCCTGGGGAATTGTTCTTCTTATGACACACCATTTTACACCCCTTATGCAATATATATGATGCCCCTCACACGATATAAAGTTTCCACAGTATTGGCATCTCTCACACAAAAGATATTTCCACAGTTCCGCCGTACCCCCACACACAGTATAATCTTCTCACAGTACCGAAGTTCCCTTCATACACAGTATAATCTTCTCACAGTATCACCATCCCACCACACAGTATAATCTTCTCACAGTATCACCATCCCACCACACACAGTATAATCTCACAGTATCACCATCCCACCACACAGTATAATCTTCTCACAGTATCACCATCCCACCACACACAGTATAATCTCACAGTATCACCATCCCACCACACAGTATAATCTTCTCACAGTATCACCAGCCCGCCACACACAGTATAATCTCACATTATCACCATCCCACCACACACACTATAATCTTCTCACAGTACTGCCATTCTCTCCACACAGTATAGAAGAAAAACCAAAAACCAGCATGGAAAAGCAAAGATGTCCAGACAGGAAATATAAAAATTATTACATATCTTTATTAGGTAATGGCAAAAAATGGTACAAGAAAAGCAAGACACAAGGTATATCGTATATATAGATATTTTAATACATGATTAGTATATTAATATTAAAACATTAAAATGGTGGATAAAGGTATTACTACCATAATTAAAGTGATGGACAAAAATAATTATATAAGTGTGGAAAAGAGAATAATGTGGCTAATACCAATAGATGTGACAAGGTACGCAATAAAAATGAGTATTTTCAAGTATAACACAATATCCAATTATGGATCAGAGCAATACCATGCATGTAACTATTAGGGAAAGTGTGTAATTTATATATAACATCGAAATTCTTACACAGATGTAAGAATTAAAGTGCACTAGTGTCATGATAAATATACAATACACCCGTGTATAAGACTGCAAAGTGCCATAGTGCCAAACAAAAAAAGGGGCATATACCTTTAAGGACCAGGTGCTTGTGTGGGGGCTTAATATTTAGAAAAGAGCTGTTGGGACTCTCATACTGAATGTGTGGCTGGTAGGGGCCATTATACTGAGTAAGGGGTTGTGGTGGACAGTAAGGGCCTTCTTACTGGTCCTTATTTTCTGTAGCAGGTTGTGGTGGCCATAATACTGTGTGGAGGTCTGTGGGGGCCATAATACTGTGTGAGGTGCTG
This sequence comes from Ranitomeya imitator, assembly GCF_032444005.1. NCBI lineage: Eukaryota > Metazoa > Chordata > Amphibia > Anura > Dendrobatidae > Ranitomeya > Ranitomeya imitator. The sequence goes on from NC_091283.1 coordinate 321,367,252, forward strand.
TGGGGCCGTCATACTGTGTGGAAGCCCTCATACTGAGTTACCTTGACACACAGGATGATAAATTCCTTGTGATGAGTCAGATAGGGATAAATAAGTTAGAAATGCAGACCTTTGGTTTATCTGATTGCAGACTTAAATTAATATGGGTTGTGTGCCTGAAGGAAGACATCGGATAGTACGTTCTGAAGGAAAGCAAGGATAGAATGGCAGAGGGGATTCAGATTCCAGGCAGGGAGCCTAGCAGAGACAAAGAGTAGGGCGACGTCCTTAGCTCAGGTTTGCTGGGCTATTGTGGCTTAAAACTAAAGTTATATACCGCCAGTCCGCCACACGTTACCGGAAAGTTCCTGAATGTGCATAATGCAGAAGAAGCATTCATAAAGTGCTACGACTGTTATGTGATGCATATACTTCTCATCAAGTACTTGGTAAGGAAAGTTTATTTTTGAACTTTTGGTCTCCCTCATTCATCTCATCCGTCTGCGGATTTGGGAGATATGACTCCGCCAAATATATATATACACTCCCTGACAGAAGTTATGTCGCTTATCCATGTTATGTAATTAATAGCTTATAACCTGACGTTAAATTCATCTATTGGTTGTATAAATTATTCTTTTGAAAGCTGAAACCCTCCGAAATGTGGTTTATGTTTAGAAAATAAATTGGCATCAATGCAGAAATATTGATCAGTTAATGGACCCAGAATGGTCAGATTTTGACAAGACAAAAGTTTGTCGCCCACAGAAAGTAATGTGATATTCAAACAAATAATTAACTTAAAATACAAATATATGTTGCATAACATTGGTGAATGAAGTTGTGGTGCTATTAGAGTCATATTTAATATTTTGTGTGACTTCAATGAGCTTGCACGACTGCATCCATGCGGTTCAACAATGATTCATACAATTTATTAATGAAGTCATCAGGAATAGCAAAGAATGCAGTCTTACATGCCTCCCAAAGTTCATCTAGATTCTTTGGTTTTGTCTTCCAAGCTTCCTCTTTCATCCTACCCCAAACATGCTCAATGATGTTCATGTCTGGTGACTGGGCTGGCCAGTCCTTGAGCACCTTGATCTTTAGTGCCTGGAGGAACTTTGTTGTAAAGAAGGATTTATGAGATGGAGCACCATCCTGCTGCAGAATTTGATTTGCTTTGGATTTTCTAACCAACAAACGCTACTCCTGAGCAGTTGTCTTGTGGGGTCTGCCGGTCCTGGGCTTTTCAAACACATCTCCAATCTCTTCAAATCTTTTTTTAATTCTTTGTACTTGATGCTGAGACATATTAAAGGTGCCAGCCACCTCTTCAGTGGATCTAGTCTTCAGCCTCTTGATAATCCAGGCTTTGGTCGCAGGGTGGATTTTTGGCATGTTTTGAGAGCTCAAATTGCTGTTCAAGTGAAGGTCTGGGGTGCTGGGTTTCTTTTTAAACACACACATTAATTAACTGATCATTTACTGAGCACAGGTGAGGATGTAAACTAGGATTGAAGACAAAAAGAGAAATGATCCAGCTGGAGGTGGAGGCAGTTCAGACTTTGTGGGACTTTATTAGACAACTAAAGCGATAAAAAGTTCTTCAACAAGAAAAATCTTTACATAGCAAACACCTGGCACACCAGTGAGGAGGATCAACGCATTTCAACTATGAAGTCTTACTCATGATCTACCTAATAGTGCAATAACAGCATATATATATATAGTGTGCACAAGGCATTGATTGGACAAACAATTAAAAATGCAAAAAAAAAAAAAAGGAAAAGAAAAAGGGGAATCACCAATTAAAATAATCATAAAGATAACAGATTGATATATGAAATACCCTTGAGAGACGTTGCTAGAACATTACTTGAACATTAATTAATATTGCTTTATTAAATCATGTCTAGCATTGAGGCCATAGGGAATACGTGTGTCTAACATAAACATCCAATACGTTTCCCGATTAAAAAGTTTCTGCTGTAAATTCCCTCCTCTCGGAGGTTTGTAAACCTTTTCTATTCCACAGAATCTGAGACTAGTTAAGTTACCTTTGTGCACGTTGTAAAAGTGTCTGGACACAGCTGAGGCAGAGAGGGCTTTAGAATTCACTGCATCTGATAGATGCCGTCTCACTCGTACTTTAAGTGGACATGTAGTGCAGCCTATGTACTGAACTTTACATGTAATACATTCTACTAAATACACTACATTTTCGGTGTTACAATTAATGTAGTCATGTATATCAAATTGTTTATGGTTGTGAAAAGATGAAAATTTGTTAGTTTTATGCACATAGTGACATGTTTTGCAACGAGTGGCTCCACATCTAAAAAACCCTGTGCGTTGAGCCATGTAGCTCTGTTAGTGTCCCGTAGAGAGCTGGAGAATAGGCTTGGAGATAGGATCGAGCCCAAGGTGGGAGCTCGTTTAGCAACGAATTTGATATCGCTCTGTATTAAAATTCGTTTTAATTTGTCATCTTGTTTTAGCATGGGTAAATGATTCTTGACAATATCCACGATCTGCCTGTATTGTGAGCTATATGGGGTACTGAATACTACATTATTGTTGTTTTTCTGGGGATTATTATAAGTAGATTTATAATTTTTCGTTGTTAATAAATGTTTGCAATCTACTTTGGTGATTTTTCTTCGTGCTTTGTCCAGATTCCATTTAGGATACCCTCTATGAGAAAGACGCTCACAGGTTTTCTCTGTCTCTGCCAAAAAGACGTCATTATCAGAGCAATTCCTTCTTGTTCTGATAAGTTCACCATAAGGAATGTTATTTATGACATGATTTGGATGGCAGGAATTGGCTCTAAGAATTGAATTACTTGAGGTAGGTTTTCTATAGGGAGTAATCTCAACAGTATGTTTTAGTGTATTACCTGAGAGATTCAAATCCAGAAAATTGGTGTGTTTTTTTCTGAAAGGAATGGGTGAATTTTAAATTAAAATTATTATTATTGATATGATCAACAAATTTAGTCACTTCCTCCTGTGAACCCCTCCATACTAGGATCAGGTCATCTATATAGCGACCATACCATACAATATGTTTGCATATATCATTATCATCATTGTAGATATGGCTCTCTTCCCATTTCAACATAACAATATTCGCTAAAGAAGGCGAAAATTTAGCGCCCATACTCACTCCCGTTAGTTGTCTGAAAAACCTATTGTCAAAACAAAAAAAATTATGATTAAGTAAAAAGTCCACTGCAGATATTAGAAAACTTTTTGTATCATTATTATAGGGAGAGTATGTATCCAGATAGTATGACAAACTCGACAATGCCACTGAATAGGGAATTGATGGATATAAGCCTACCACATCACATGTAAGCCATGCATATTCTTCCTTCCAGTAAAATTGATCAAAAACTGAAGTTACATATTTTGAATCACGTATAAACCTAGGGGTATTTTGCACCAATGGTTGCAGGTAATGGTCCACCCAAGATCCCAATCTTTCCCCTATGGAACCAATGCCTGCAACTATTGGTCTCATTGGGGGAGGAAACACATTTTTGTGTATTTTAGGGAATGAATGATAAATTGGTGTGACTGGATGATCGTTTTTTTAAAAATTCTACTATTCTATCGTCAATAACATTCATATGTACACCTTCCTGTAATAGGTTGTGCAACAGTGAGTTAAATTCTTCGGTAGGGTTAGAACTAAGTTCAGAATACATCTCCTTATTTTCCAAGTCTTGTAAATTCAGTTTTTTATACAGCCCTGTGTCTAGTAACACAATAGTGCCTCCTTTATCTGATTGTCTTATTATAAGATCCTGGTTATCATGCAGCTCTTTCAGCGCTTGTCTTTCCTTTTTTGTCAGATAAGAATAGTTATTTTTGGAATCTAAAACAGATTTGTTCAGATCGACTAATTCCTTTTCAACTAGGTCCTGAAATTGATCCAAGACTACTGGTCTGGATTTCAATGGATAAAAAGATGGATTACTGACAGGAAAAGAATCATTAAGAGAGACAGAACCTAAAAAGATTCTCTCTCCAACGCTTTTAAACTGAGAAGTGCTTTTTGTTCACAAAACATGCGTATATTATCAGTAGTGGAATAATCAAGATTCTCTATACGTACAGCATTTTCACTAGCAGCATCTGAAAGAAAATGGCATTTTACTGTCAGGTTACGTGCAAATTTATTCAAGTCAAGTAAGGTTTTAAATATATCAAAGTCAATAGTTGGAGAAAAGCTTAATCCCTTGCTGGGAATTGCTATCTGTTCTTCCGAGATCACATAGCTGGATAAATTCCACACTGGAGCCTCTAGTAGTGGCGGCGATTCCTGTTCCGAGTTGGATATCTTCTTCCTCTTCTGCTTCCGGCCTGCACGTTTCCATGCGTTTTTTATTCTCCAGCTCTCTACGGGACACTAACAGAGCTACATGGCTCAGCGCCACAGGGTTTTTTAGATGTGGAGCCACTCGTTGCAAAACATGTAACTATGTGCATAAAACGAACAAATTCTCATCTTTTCACAACCATAAACAATTTGATATACATGACTACATTAATTGTAACACCGAAAATGTAGTGTATTTAGTAGAATGTATTACATGTAAAGTTCAGTGTGGAATTTATCCAGCTATGTGATCTCGGAAGAACAGATAGCAATTCTTAAGCTTTTCTCCAACTATTGACTTTGATATATTTAAAACCTTACTTGACTTGAATAAATTTGCACGTAAGGCTACTTTCACACTATCGTTAACTGCAATACGTTAAAATGCGTCGTTTTGCAGAAAAAAACGCATCCAGCAAAATATTTTGCTGGATGCGTTTTTCCCCATAGACTTGTATTGGCGACGCATTGCGACGGATTTGCATACGTTGGTCTACGTCTTTCGACGGATGCGTCGAAATTAGGCGACACGTCGTCTGGAAAAACGTAGATTGCAACGTTTTTTGGCTCCGACAAAAAAACGTGTCTCGGCGCATCCGTCGGCATGCGTCTTTGGCTACAATGAAAGTCTATGAGCGACGGATGCGTCGAGACACGTCGTACGACGCAATGCAGCGCTGCAATACGTTTTTTTCTACTGAGCATGCTCAGAAACAGGATTTTTTTAGCTAATTGACCAGACATCCCCAAATAGACGGATCCGTTGAAATGCTGTATGCGTTGCATACATTTTGCACTTTTTTGACGCATCCGGTTTTTTTGGCAAAAAGACGTTTTTGTGACGGTTTGCAGTTAACGCTAGTGTGAAAGTAGCCTAACCTGACAGTAAAATGCCATTTTCTTTCAGATGCTGCTAGTGAAAATGCTGTACTTTACTTAATCATAATTATTTTTGTTTTGACAATAGGTTTTTCAGACAACTAACGGGAGTGAGTATGGGCGCTAAATTTTCGCCTTCTTTAGCGAATATTGTTATGTTGAAATGGGAAGAGAGCCATATCTACAATGATGATAATGATATATGCAAACACATTGTGTGGTATGGTCGCTATATAGATGACCTGATCCTAGTATGGAGGGGTTCACTGGAGGAAGTGACTAAATTTGCTGATCATATCAATAATAATAATTTTAATTTAAAATTCACCCATTCCTTTCAGAAAAAACACACCAATTTTCTGGATTTGAATCTCTCAGGTAATACACTAAAACATGCTGTTGAGATTACTCCCTATAGAAAACCTACCTCAAGTAATTCAATTCTTAGAGCCAATTCCTGCCATCCAAATCATGTCATAAGTAACATTCCATATGGTGAACTTATCAGAACAAGAAGGAATTGCTCTGATAATGACGTCTTTTTGGCAGAGACAGAGAAAACCTGTGAGCGTCTTTCTCATAGAGGGTATCCTAAATGGAATCTGGACAAAGCACGTAGAAAAATCTCCAAAGTAGATCGCAAAAATTTATTAACAACGAAAAATTATAAATCTACTTATAATAATCCCCAGAAAAACAACAATAATGTAGTATTCAGTACCCCATATAGCTCACAATACAGGCAGATCGTGGCTATTGTCAAGAATCATTTACCCATGCTAAAACAAGATGACAAATTAAAACGAATTTTAATACAGAGCGATATCAAATTAGTTGCTAAACGAGCTCCCACCTTGGGCTCGATCCTATCTCCAAGCCTATTCTCCAGCTCTCTACGGGACACTAACAGAGCTACATGGCTCAACGCCACAGGGTTTTTTAGATGTGGAGCCACTCGTTGCAAAACATGTAACTATGTGCATAAAACTAACAAATTCTCATCTTTTCACAACCATAAACAATTTGATATACATGACTACATTAATTGTAACACCGAAAATGTAGTGTATGTAGTGGAATGTATTACATATAAAGTTCAGTACATAGGCTGCACTACATGTCCACTTAAAGTACGAGTGAGACGGCATCTATCAGATGCAGTGAATTCTAAAGCCCTCTCTGCCTCAGCTGTGTCCAGACACTTTTACAACGTGCACAAAGGTAACTTAACTAGTCTCAGATTCTGTGGAATAGAAAAGGTTTACAAACCTCCGAGAGGAGGGAATTTACAGCAGAAACTTTTTAATCGGGAAACGTATTGGATGTTTATGTTAGACACACGTATTCCCTATGGCCTTAATGCTAGACATGATTTAATAAAGCAATATTAATTAATGTTCAAGTAATGTTCTAGCAATGTCTCTCAAGGGTATTTCATATATCAATCTGTTATCTTTATGATTATTTTAACTGGTGATTCCCCTTTTTCTTTCCCTTTTTTTTTTTTTTTCTTCTCTTGTCTTTCTTTTTTTTTTTTGCATTTTTAATTGTTTGTCCAATCAATGCCTTGTGCACACTATATATATGCTCTTATTGCACTATTAGGTAGATCATGAGTAAGACTTCATAGTTGAAACGCGTTGATCCTCCTCACTGGTGTGCCAGGTGTTTGCTATGTAAATATTTTTCTTGTTGAAGAACTTTTTATCGCTTTAGTTGTCTAATAAAGTCTCACAAAGTCTGAACTGCCTCCACCTCCAGCTGGATCATTTCTCTTTTTGTCTTCATTTGCTGTGGGCGCTCACCCCGAACCGTGCTGGGCGTTGGTAGGTCTGGGGATTTCGTCTAAGACCGGTAAGCTGACTACATTCCTTTTTTCTTTAGGTAAACTAGGATTGGGTGCATTATATGACCAGGCGACAAAACTTTTGTCTTGCCAAATTTTGACCATTCTGTGTTCTTTAACTGATCAATATTTCTGTATTGATGCCAATTTATTTTCTTAACCTAAACCACATTTCGGAGGGTTTGAGCTTTCAAAAGAATAAGTAATACAACCAATGGATGAATTTAACGTCAGGTTATAAGCTTTTACTTACATAACATGGATAAGCGACTTCTGTCAGGAACTGTATATATATTGTATTTTTCTTTTAAGTTGGGGGTCCACTTCCAGCTATTGCTTTATGACCTGTGATTTCTATCTGTGCCAGAGTGTATAGGATAATAGGGTCTAATAAAATTTTATGGACGTGTTTTTTTCACGTTTAAACCTTTTTTTACAATGTCAACGATAAAGGGGGTGCTCTACTGTATATATAGGTGCCAGGAGAAAAAAATCCAAATATAAATAAAAGTTGAAACTCCGGCACTCAAGACAGAAAATGGTAGGTTTTCAAGAAAAAACTTCTTTATTATAAGACACAATGTTGGTGGGAATCCACATATGATGGTTGAATGGTTCTAAACAGTGTATATGTTTCTCAACATTTCGGCTTTTAGTGCCTTTTTCAAGAGATTACTGTTTATCAGCCTTGGTATAAGGGTGGAACTCCCACTAAGAGACAGGCGCCGCTAATGTATCCGGTGTGGAGGTCCGGGAGGCAGTGACCGTCCGAAATGAAGGTCTTATAATAAAGACGTTTTTTCTTGAAAACCTACCATTTTCTGTCTTGAGTGCCGGAGTTTCAACTTTTATTTAAACCTTTTTTTAAACATCCCTCATCAGTGCGACCATACAACATACAAGCCTCTGACGGCTCCGGTGATGCACTGTACCACTGTAGCATACCTCCCAACTTTTGAAGAAGGTAAAGAGGGATAAAGGTAGCAGCGCGCGCAGTGAGGTAAATTTTAGGCCACACCCATTTCACAACTAGTCACACCCATATCCACGCCCCAACCACACCCATTTAGCAATGCTGATCACACTTTCATAAACAATAATTATAAACAGAAAGAAATATGGCCACACAGTGCTCCATACTGTATAATGGCCCCACAGGATGCTCAATACTGTATAATGGCCACACAGTGCTCCATACTGTATAATAATAATTTTATTTATATAGTGCCAACTTATTCCGCAGTGCTTTACATTATAGAGGGGACTTGTACAGACAGTAGACATTACAGCATTACAATAAATACAGTTCAAAACAGATACAAGAGGAATGAGGGCCCTGCCCGCCAGCTTACAAACTATGAGGAAAAAGGGGAGACACGAGAGGTGGATGGTAACAATTGCTTTCGTTGTTCGGACCAGCCATAGTGTAAGAATCGGGTGTTCATGTAAAGCTGCATGAACCAGTTAACTGCCTAAATATGTAATAGTACAGACACAGAGGGATAATTAAATACATAAAGTGTATGAGAGCATGATGCATGAAACCTGATTATGGTTTAAGTTTTTTTAATGCGTTGAGGCGGTAAGCCAGTCTGTTAAATGCATTTTTTGGGCACGCTTAAAACTGTGGGGATTGGGGATTAATCATATTAACCTGGGTAGTGCATTCCAAAGAATTGGCGCAGCACGTGAAAAGTCTTGGAGACGGGAGTGGGAGGTTCTGATTATTGAGGATGTTAACCTCAGGTCATTAGCAGAACGAAGAGCATGGGTAGGGTGGTAGGCTAAGACCAGGGAAGAGATGTAGGGTGGTGCGGAGCCACGGAGTGCTTTGTGGATGAGGGTAATAAGTTTTTACTGGATTCTGGAGTGGATGGGTAACCAGTGTAATTACTGGCACAAGGTAGAGTCATTGGTATAGTGATTGGTGAGAAATATGATCCTGGCTGCAGCATTCATGACAGATTGGAGAGGGGAGAGTTTGGTAAGAGGGAGGCCGATTAGTAGAAAGTTAGAATAGTCCAGACGAGAATGAATAAGAAAACCGTAAGAGTCTTTACAGAGTCAAAAATAAGAAAAGGGCGAATTTAAAAAATGTTTTTGAGATGCAGATAAGAAGAGCGAGTGATCGGATGTGAGGCTGAATGAAAGCTTGGAATCAAGTATAACCTGAAGGCAGCGGGCATGTTGCTTGGGGGTAATGGTGGAACCACACACGGAGATGGCAATGTCAGGCAAAGGTAGGTTAGTAGAGGGAGAAAACACGAGTTCAGTTTTTGACAGGTTCAGTTTCAGATTGAGGGAGGACATGATGTTAGAGACAGCGGTAAGACAATCACTGGTGTTTTCTAAAAAGTCAGGCGAGATCTCAGGAGCAGAAGTGTATAATTGGGTGTCATCAGCATAGAGATGGTACTGGAAACCAAATCTACTGATTTTTTGTCCAATAGGGGCAGTATACAAAGAGAAGAGGAGGGGGCCTAGGACAGATCCTTGAGGAACCCCACCAGGGGAAGGTTAGAGGAGGAGGAACCAGCAAAAGATACAGTGAAGGAGTGGTTAGAGAGATAGGAGGAGAACCAGGAGAGAACGGTGTCCTTGAGGCCGATGGAGTGTAGCATAGTGAGGAGGAGCTGATGATCCACAGTGTCGAATGCTGCAGAGAGATACAAGAGAATTAGCATGGAGTAGTGACCATTAGATTTAGCTATTAGAAGATCATTAGAAACTTTAGTGAGGGCAGGTTCAGTAGAGTGTAAAAAGCAGAAACCAGATTGCAGAGGGTCGATTAGAGAGTTATCTGAAAGATAGCGATTAAGACGGGAGTGTACCAGGCGTTCCAGGAGTTTGGAGATGAAGGGAAGATTAGAGACAGGTCTATAATTAGCAGCACCGTTTTGGTCGAGGGACGGTTTTTTAAGTAATGGATGTATGATGGCATGCTTAAATGAGGAGGGAAAGATACCCGAAGAGAGAGAGGTTGAGTATTTTTGTTTGGTGAGAGGTAAACAGGAGAAAGGGACTGGAGGAGATGTGACGGAATGGGGTCACTGGTGCAATTGGTCAGGCGAGAAGATGCAAGGAGCCTGATTACTTCTTCTTCTGTAACTGGTTCAAAGTCAGAGAGTGAGCTAGATGCAGTGGGGGAGGTAGGACAGTGCATGGTATGAGGGGATTGGGAGATCATTTCCTGTCGGATGTGGTCAATTTTTTTTTTAAGTAGTTGGCCAGATCGTCAGCGTGGAGATCTATGGTTTGGGCCTGCCCTCTTGGTTTGAGAAGGGAATGAAAAGTGTCAAAGACACGTTTAGGGTTATTGGACAGTGAGGTGATGAGGGTGTTGAAATAGGTTTGTTTTGAGAGGTGAAGGGCAGAGTTGTATGTTTTAAGCATGAACTTATAATGGATGAAATCTTTGGGTAGATTGGATTTTCTCCACAGGCGTTCGGTGCACCTGGAGCACTGCTGCAGGAAACGTGTTTGCAGCGTGTGCCACGGTTGTCGCCGTCTGTGCCGAGTTGTTCTATGTATAGGAGTTGCAATTTCATCCAGGGCAGGGTTTTATGTAATGCTTCAGTGCAGAATCAGGACATAAGATGGAGCAGATACTGTAAGGGCCAATGATGACCGCAAGTTCTTCTTAAGTTTCTGGGTGTTAATGGCCTGCATGTTTCTATAAGTGTGGAAAGATAGAGAATGAAAGAAGGTTGTGGTCAGAGAGAGGGAGAGGGAAGTTTGTGCAATTGTCCACTGAGCAAAGCCGGGAGAAGACCAAGTCGAGGGAATTTCTGTCTTTATGCGTTGGAGATTTAGTATGCTGCGAGAGGCCGAAAGAGGAGGTTAGAGATAAAAGGTGAGAAGCAGGTGGGGAGAGGAGAAAAGCAATGGGGATGTTGAAATCACCCATGATGAAGGTGGGGATGTCACTGGAGAGAAAGTGTGGAAGCCAGGTGGCAAAGTGATCCAGGAACTGATGAGAGGGGCCCGGAGGACAATACACCACCGCCACTCACATGGAGAAGGGTGTGTAGAGTTTGACAGCATGGATCTCAAAAGAATGGAAGACAAGTGAGGGTACTTGGGGGATAACTTGGAAGGTACATTTGGTTGATAGGAGCAGACCAATGCCTCCACCTGCTCTGTTGTCCGATCTTGGCGTATGAGAGAAATGTAGTCCACCATAAGAAAGAGCAGCAGCAGCGGTGGTGTCTGACTGCTGGATCCAGGTGTCAGTAAGAGCCAGGAGGTTAAAGGGAACCTGTCACCCCCAAAATAGAAGTACTTAACAAGGCAGATAAAGTACACCTGCGCCGGAGCCGCAGCGTGAAGACAAGAAGAGGACGTCATCCTATGAAGATGGGAGGCCCAGACCGGACAGCGATGCCCATTGGACCAGACCACAGCGGGAACTCCCCTGAGTGAGTATAATATAACCTCTTTTTCTCATCTTTCAGGATACATCGGGCGCTTATCTACAGCATTCCAGAATGCTGTAGATAAGCCCCTGATGCCGATGGGCTTAGCTTAACTTCCATTTTGGGTGTGACAGGTTCCTTTTAAGAGAATTAGAAAGGAAGAAGTCATGGAAGAAGGAGAGTTTATTACACACTATAATGGCCCCACATGATGTTGCGTACAGTATAATGGCCACTGACACATGATACTCCATACTTTATAATGACCACGCAGTGCTCCATACTGTATAATGGCCCCACATGATGCTCCATACTGTATAATGGCCACACATTGCGCCATACTGTATAATGGCCCCACATTATGCTCAATACTGTATAATGGCCACACAGTGCTCCATAAAAGTCAAAACACAAAAGTCGCCACTCAAAACTCGCTACACGCAAAATTCGCCAAATGCAAAACTCGCCACATGCAAAACTAGGCTCATGCAAAACTCACCTCATGGAAAACTCGCCACACGCAAAACTTGCACATGCGGAAAAATTGCCACATGCACAAAAGTTGCAACACATGCAAAAGTTGCCTCACACAAAACTTGCACATTCTCAAAACGCACCACGCATAAAACTCACCATGTGCAAAACTTGCTGCACACAACTTGCTACACCAACCTGTCACATGCAACTCAACACACAAAAAGTTGCTACACGCATGTCGCCACACAAAACTCATCTCACAAAAGTCGCTACATGCATGTCGCCACACGCAACTCAACACACACAACTTGACACATGAAACTCGCCCTAAAACACACACAAGTCTGGTATTATCCTTCAAAAATAAAAATCTGATTAATAAGCGGACAAACAAACAAGAGCAACAAATGTACCATATAGGTAATACGGCAGCTGTCAGTCACATGACCTGTCTATTACGTGTATGTGTGAGCTAATATATACTACTGGGGAGAGGGCTTCCTGTTGACTGGGAATTTATCAGGCTGCCAATAGCAACCAATCACAGCTCAGCTTCTATTTAGCTACAGTTAATTAATCTGAGCTCTGATTGGTTAATATAGGCAACAAAGGACATTCTCAGTATAACAAAGCTTGTGTGAGGTAATAGCATGTCAGTTAGGGTGTGTTGGTGGAAAGGCTGATGTCAGTCACATTAACTCTATGTGAGAGGATATAGAAACTGCCAGTTGCAGACTATTTTTACCACAATAATGCCTCATAAGAAAAGAAATTCCTTGGCATGAATGTTAGCTGATGTGAAAAGAAAAGCTGCATTATGGGCCAATGAAAAATGTGAATACCGAGAAACAAGGCTGACACACATGAGAACAGCAGCTTCTTCCTAAAGAGCCAATTAACTTTCTGAGGAGAGGGAAGCGAGGCTTGCAGACAAGAAAACAAGAGCTGCTTCCTCAAGAGCCAATTAACTTTCTGAGGAGAGGGAAGCGAGGCTTGCAGACATGAAAACAAGAGCTGCTTCCTCAAGGGCCAATGAACTTTCTGAGGAGAGAGAAGCGAGGCTTGCAGATAAGAGAAGAGCTGCTTCCTCAAGGGCCAATGAGTGATCTCAGCAGAGAGAAGGCTGACTTGCCACTAAGAGAATTGCTATTTCTTCCTCCAGGGAACAGGAAATGGTTGAAGATTTGAAACATGCTACCTTTTGGTAACAGTCAGACTATAAACTATCAGGATAATCCTAAAGTTCAGATAGGGAAAATGGATGTGGTCTGCATGTACTGCAGTGCCCTGAAATGGAAAGATGAACCACCAGGTTTATGCTGTGCAAATGGCAAGATAAAACTTCTACCTCTCCTGTCACCACCAGATCCCCTAAAGTCTCTGATGACAGGTACCAATACAATATTAAAGCATTTCTTGGACAACATCAGGAAGTACAACTCCTGCTTCCAAATGACATCATTTGGTGCAACAAAAGAAATGTTTACAACAGGATTTATGCCGACATTTAAAGTTCAAGGACAGGTTTACCACTCAATTGGCTCACTGCTTCCATTACAAGGAGAAGAACCTCAATTTCTTCAACTCTTCTTCATGGGAAATGCAGAAGCAGAGGCTCAGCGGAGATGCTCTTTAATTCCTAACACTCGCATTGATATTGTCACTATTTTGCAGCAGTTCCTTCACTCCAACAATCCATATGTTCAACTTTTCAAGACTGCACTTGAATGCATGCCAAATGACGATTACAAGGTTGTCATTCGATTTACAATCTCCATGCTTTTCTCATGGTCAACTTTATGTGGCCTGTTCAAGGGTTGGAACAGCCAAATATGTCGTCTTAGCACCTGAAGGAAAAACTAAGAATGTCGTTTATCAAAAGGCTCTCAAATAAGTACCGTATATACTCGAGTATAAGCCGACCTAAGTATAAGCCGACCCCCCTAATTTTGCCACAAAAAACTGGGAAAACTTATTGACTCGAGTATAAGCCTAGGGTAGGAAATGCAACAGCTACCGGTGAATTTCAAAAATAAAAATAGATGCTCCATACCATTCATTATTGCCCCATAGATGCTCCATATAAAGCTGTGCCACATATAATGCTCTGCACCGTTCATTATGGCCCCATAGATGCTCCATATAAAGCTGTGCCATATATAATGCTCCATACATTTCATTATGGCCCCATAGATGCTCCGTATAATGCTGTGCCATATATAATGCTCTGCACCGTTCATTATGGCCCCATAGATGCTCCATAGAAAGCTGTGCCCCACATATAATGCTCTGCACCATTCATTATGGCCCAATAGATGCTCCACATAAAGCTGTGCCATATATAATGCTCTGCACCGTTCATTATTGCCCCATAGATGCTCCATATAAAACTGTGCCACATATGCTCTGCACCGTTCATTATGGCCCCATAGATGCTCCATATAAAGCTGTGCCATATAGAATGCTCTGCACCGTTCATTATTGCCCCATAGATGTGCCATATAAAGCTGTGCCATAAAGTGCTCTGCACCGTTCATTATTGCCCCACAGATGTGCCATAGAGAGCTGTGCCATATAGTGCTCTGCCATATAGAATGCTCTGCACCGTTGATTATTGCCCCATAGATGTGCCATATATAATGCTGCTGCTGCAATAAAATAAAAAAAATGACATACTCACCTCTCTTGCTTGCAGCTCCTCAGCGTCCCGTCTCGGCATCTCTCCGCACTGACTGTTCAGGCAGGGGGCAGCGCGCACACTAGTATGTCATCGCGCCCTCTGACCTGAACAGTCACTGCAAGAGGACGCGAAGACGGAGCGGCGCCCGGCGGGTGGAAAGCGGACAGGTGAATATGTAATACTTACCTGCTCCCGGTGTCCCTGGCTCCTTCTCCCGGACAGCTGGTCTTCGGGTGCCGCAGGCTCTTCCTCCATCAGCGGATACTGGCACCGCTCATTACAGAAATTATTATCTGGCTCCACCCCTATGGGAGTGGAGTCCATATTCATAACTTTAATGAGCGGTCCCACGTGACTGCTGAACAGGGGAAGAGCTGCAGCACCCGAAGACCGTGGGACAGGCAGGGGGAGCGCCAGGAGCCCCGGAAGCAGGTAAGTATGCCTCAGACCTCTCTCCCCCTCACCCGCCGACCCCACCGCCGACCGTGACTCGAGTATAAGCCGAGAGGGGCACTTTCAGCCCAAAAATTTGGGCTGAAAATCTCAGCTTATACTCAAGTATACACGGTAGTTGAAGATTACTTCATATTACTTGTCTAATTTAGTTAAATCTGTGTGGAATATCTCTGGTGTTGAAATATATGTTGTGTAATGCTTCTATTAGCTTAGTTTTTGCCTTTTAATAATTACATTTCTATCTATTTGTTTTGTGGTTTGTGTGTGCAGAATACATTTTTGTTAACACATTCTATTTTGCTAACAGCAGTTATTAACCCGGGCGAAGCCGGGTAGTACAGCTAGTACTGTATAATGGCCACACAGTGCTCAATACTTTATAATGGTCACAGATCCCTCCATGCTGTCACTAATTTGCCACGTACCCGCTCTCAGCACGTGACTTGAGGCTGCGCCTGCGAGGGTCAATCTATCTCCCCCTCTCAGTCCAGCACTCAACCTCTGTCCTATGCTGTAATGGGAGCATAAATCACACACCGACCCAGGCAACACCGGCTCATACACGCTGCCACCACTCACCGAACACGGGCGATGAGTCCCGGAAATATTACTAATACTGTCTGTCAATCATACGGATCATACAGTTTAAGGCTATGGATTCTTTAGAACATACAAGGTTCAACTTATTAAAGTTTTATGCTTTAATACAAAAAGTACTGTGCTTACAGTAAAGAAAAAGATCTAAAAATATGGTAATAAAAAGACATGCAGGTATGCAAAACAGTATAAAATAAACAGGAGAAAACTTACAGAAATCCTAATCTTGTAGTCTGCTTTCTGCTCCCTGAGGGGGAGAATGGATGGACTGGATCACATCAGCTTCGGCTGCCCCTCAATCTGTGAACAATTTTGAATGTATACAAGCCTAATTTATAGTGTCACCCTGGAGGTCAGATTTCTAGACCAACCCCTAAAGTTGATATTCTAATTGCCTGTTTTTGATTGGACCAAGGCCGCCCCCCAATGAATATATTAGTTTCTCTGAAATCCTTTGTGTAAAGCTTCCCACAGATAGATAGTGTCAGGCTGTAATTGACATCTCTCTTCAAAAGAGCTAGAAGGTGTGAAGTATTTCCTCTCCTTCCTGATTCTTAGGAGGCCCCCTGGTGAGAGTGAAGACAGGAGACTGCTTCTCAGGATAATACATATTAACACCTTGGTGAGACCTGCAGCCTTCAGGGCAGATACCAAACCACTGCAAGTTACACATGTGAACCTAACATATTTCACTGCACACATATTTATACATATTTCACTATACCTCCCTCCTTATGAACGTGCATGGAGGTTGACTTACAGGTCAGCTCCCGAGCACGTATTTGGTTCCGCCCCACCCTTGCGATATAGGCATCAGCATTGCCATGATCGATTCCTTTCTTATGCTGAATTGTGAAATAATTGTTGTAATATCAGACTCCATCTAAGCAATTTCCCGTTGCCCCAACTACTCTGTTGAGCCAGCTCAGTGGGTTATGATATGTTATTACGGTGAAGTTGCGCCCATAGAGGTAAGGTTGCAGCTTCTGCAGAGCCCACACAATTGCCAAACATTCCTTCTCAATAGTGGCATAAGCCACTTCTCTGGGCAGGAGTTTCCTGCTTAGGTACAGAATTGGTTGCTCCTCACCTTGTTGGTTCACCTGGCTGAGAACCGCATCTAGCCCATAGGTGCTGGCATCTGTCTGCACTACAAACCTGCAAGTGAAATCTGGCGCCTGAAGGACGGGTGAACTAACCAATGCTGACTTTAGGGCAGAAAATGATTCCTCACACTGAGGACTCCAGGAGACAATTTTGGGAAGTTTCCTCGTGGTCAGATCAGTTAACGGTTTGGCCAGAGCACTGTAGTTTGGTACAAACCTCCTATAGTAGCCAGCCGTACCCAGGAAGGACAGTACCTGCCTCTTGGTTCGTGGGGAGGACCAGGCTGTAATGGCTTCTACCTTGCCTAGCTCAGGTTTTAGCAGTCCTCCCCCCCACCCGGTGTCCTAGGTGTTGTACTTCCCACATGGCTACCTGACACTTCCCTGGTTTAGCAGTAAGACCTGTAGTCTTAACCCTTTGCAACAGCTGAGAAAGATGTACGAGGTGTTTCTCCCAAGAATTGCTAAAAATGGCTATGTCATCGAGATAAGCGACGCAAAACCATCACATTCTACCAATAAGTGATTGACCAACCTCTGGAAGGTGGCAGGGGCATTCTTCATACCAAATGGCATCACCAGAAATTCAAACAGCCCGAATGGCGTTATAAAGGCAGACCTCTCCTGAGTTTCTCAGGTCAGGGGTATCTGCCAATATCCCCTACTTAGGTCCATGATGGTGAGGTACGATGCCTTAGCTAACTGCTCTAACAGCTCGTCTATCCTCGGCATGGGGTAGACCATGCATGTAGTCAGTATATTTAAGTTCCTGCAGTCTACACAGAACCAGGTGGTATGGTCCTTTTTCTGGGCAAGAACCACAGGCGAGGCCCAGGCACTCTTGGATTTTTGTATTACCTTGAGGTTTAGCATCTCCTCTACCTGTTCCCTCATGTGTGCCTTCACCTCTGCTGACACCCGGTATGCAGACTGCCGTACTGGGGGATTGGTACCAGTATCCACATGGTGTGTTGCTAAGTGCATCCTCCCAGGCTCCCCTATGAAGACTTCAGTGAACTCGCTGAGCACCCCCATCAGCTCAGACCTCTGACTGTAGGATAGCTCAGGGTTAAACTCTGCTGATTCCAGGGACTCCATGTACTGAGTCCCAGCCCACCCATCTAGTAACAGATCAGCCTCCCCCTCTTCAGGCAGGCTACAGACAGGTAAGACACAGGTCTCCCTGTCATGATGAGCCTTCAACATATTTATATGAAATACTTTCTGATGCTTTGCATGCTCATCTAGGGTCACCACATAATTTACATCATTTAGGCGCTTGTGTACAGTGTATGGTCCCTCCCATGCAGCCTGTAATTTATTCTGTAACATAGGGACCAACACCCAAACCTTCTGCCCCTCCTCATAGGCCATCAGTCTGGCATTACAGTCGTACCAGACCTTCTGGTTGATTTGGGCCTGGGTCACGTTCTCATGGGCCAGGTTGCTCAGTTTTTGCATTCTCTCTCTGAGCCGCAGTCATATTCAACTACTGAGATGCCCGTAGTTTTACCCTTCGCCACGACAGCACCCCACATGAGAGAGAGGGATCCGCGCATAGGAACAGGAAACCTACAGAATAAAAGGAGGCGGTCCCCTCTCCTCCTCAGTTTAGGTTTCCTGTTCCTATAGGAATCCCAGCTTACCTACAGATGAAGAGGATTCCTGGGCCATGCATCCGCCTGTGTTGGTTCTGAGGGAACGGCAGGGGCTGCGGTTCCAGAAGCAGCGGCTGGGGAGCCCCTTCTTGCAGCCTCCCCCCTCATCTGATCGGCTATCCGTGGTCCAGGTCCGGTCACCGCTGGTCCGCCCGACTCCATGAGGGCGCGCGCACTGCAGCAGCCTGCTTTAACATTTCCGGCTGCCGCATGGTGAGAGAGAGCAGCGCGTCTAACCCGGAAGTCGCCGGAGCACTTCCGGGTTGAGTCCGGGGAGGCAGGAGATCGGCGCTAGATTAAAAAAGCGGCGCTGGCGTCGGACCGGTGTGTGTGAGTATGGCTTCACCGGCCGACGAAGCGCACCTGCCTGCAGCAGAGCAACATTTTCCCAGTAAAGAGAGAAGCGCTAGGAGCAGCACCAAGAGTGGTGGTTGCCCCCAGAGAAGCGATCTACCACCAAACAGAATACCAAGGATCATTTGCCAAAAGATCCGCCTCCAGAACCGCTACCTGTCAGCTTCACTGGGTGAGTTGTTAAAATCCTCTTCCTATTTGCTGATATTTGTTCCTCCTTTATCCTTCTTCCTCTTGACTAAGAAACGGACACACAAGTCCAAGCACAAAGAATGCACCTTATGTATGCAGCCCCTTCCAGATTCTTATGCTAAAAGGTTGTGCTCAGAATGTATCATGTTAACATTACGACAAGATAATATAATGACTCCATCGGATGTTAGAGCCATAATTCGGGAAGAGATGCAGGGTTTGGCGCATACAAGAAGCACCAGTACCCGCCAACCAAGCAGGTCCCTGTCGCCAGCAAACTCAGAATCAGAGGATGTACATAGATCCTCGGACGAATCTAGATCCCAGCCGAGTTCATCTGAAAATGAAGGGGGACTTTGTCTACCTAACAGCAGTATAGACAACTTAGTAAAATCCGTCAGAAGCACGATGGGGTGTCCAGACGAAAAAGGGAAAAAATTGTCTCAGGACATCATGTTTGTGGGGTTAGGACAGAAAAAACGTAGATCCTTCCCCATCATACCCACTATTAAATACTTAATTAAAAAAGAAAGGGATAAGCAGAATACAAGGGGTTTCCTACCATCATCCTCTAAGAGACGCTATCCCTTCAGCGATGAGGAACTAAATGTCTGGTCAAATGTGCCAAAAGTTGATGTCGCAGTTGCTTCCACTTTTAAACAATCAGTCTTACCAGTAGATGATTCGGGGGTCCTGACAGACCCTTTAGACCGTAAAGCAGAAGCCTTTCTAAAAAGATCGTGGGAGGCTAACACGGGGGCATTCAGGCCAGCTATATCTAGTACCTGCACCGCAAGGTCACTACTAGTGTGGATGGAACAGCTGGAGGAACAATTTAGAGGTAGAATTTCGAGAGAATCAATCTTGCCAAAAATCCCTCTAATAAAAGAAGCGATAGCATTCCTGGCAGATGCTTCTGTGGATTCGCTACGCCTAGTAGCCAGATCAGCCGGCATAGTAAACACAGCCCGGCGAGCACTCTGGTTGAAAAATTGGAAGGGGGACGCACAGGCAAAAGCAAAACTTTGTGCGATACCTTGCCAGGGTGAGTTCCTTTTTGGGAAAACATTGGATGATCATCTAAATAAAGCGGGAGAGAGAAAGAAAGGCTTCCCTAATCAATCTCTTCCATCTTACAGGAGAGCCTTTAGAAGACGCCGCTTTACCAGAAACAAACCGTTTGAGACTCAAAGGGAGCGCTGGGAGTCAAAGGATCCAAAACAAAAAGGTGCTCTGTTTAGCGGATCCTATAATACGAAGCGTAACAAGTATCGCTGACCATAAAGTGGGCGGCAGATTAAATTTTTTTTTTCCCAAATGGAAACAAATAACATCTAGCCAATGGATTCTGGACATTATACAATACGGTTTAAGATTGGAATTTGATCGAATCTCTTGGGATTCTTTTGCAGTAACATCACCAAAAGAACGAGCACAACAAAAAGCTCTGGAATAAGAGATCCTATCCCTACTATCTAAAAGTGTCTTGATAGAAGTTCCCCAGGATCAAGAAGGGAAGGGGTTCTATTCCCCTTTATTTTTGATCAATAAACCAGATGATTAATTCAGAACCATTATAAATCTCAAAAAATTAAATTCATTTGTGCATAATCATACTTTTAAAATGGAATCCATTGGTTCTACCATCAAACTTTGGTTCCCTAGATGTGTCATGGCGGGGATAGACCTAAAAGATGCCTACTATCATCTTCCCATACATGCCGAACACCAGCGATACCTAAGGGTAGCGGTCATCCTGGCAGGAGAGGTTCGTCACTTTCAATATGCAGCAATGCCCTTTGGGCTTGCAATGGCTCCCCGCATCTTCACAAAAGTGATATTAGAAGTGATGGCTCATCTACGCCAACAGGACACTTTAATAATACCCTACCTAGATGAATCCAGCTAGAATCCGTAAGGTAGAAGTGCTTCCTCCCACAGTCAAAAAGATTGACTATACAATCAAAGGTGTCATGGGCGATGGAAAACCCACACATGACACTAAGGAATGCTATGTCCTTACTGGGATCATTATCCTCATGTATTCCAGCCGTGCCGTGGGCTCAATTTCATACCCGTCCATTACAGTATGAAGTATTATCCTCATTGCACCCTTTTGGCCAAGAAGACCATGGGTTTCTGGTCTCCAGATAATGTGTCTATGTGAACCGTGGGTTCTTCCATTAAACAAGGAGCTGCTGTTCCAGCGCCCCTTTTTCCACCCGCAAGTGAAAGGTCTTCACTTGACGGCGTGGAATTTGAGAGGCAGCTATTAAGTTCAAGAGGGTTTTCAGTAGAACTAGTAAACACCCTTTTACTAAGTAGAAAAAAAAATCTACCACTCTAATATATAGTAGGGTATGGAATAAATTCTTAGATTTTTATACATTACCGTTCTCGAGGCAAGTTCCGGTGACACCTATTCTAGAATTCTTACAAAAGGGCCGAGAATTAGGGATATCGGTAAACACCTTAAGGGTACAAGTCTCAGCATTAGGAGCCCTATATGGATGCAATATAGCAGCTAATAGGTGGATCTCCAGATTTATAAAGTCTTGTGAGCGTTGTAACCCGCTCCATATTCCCCGTCTACTTCTGTGGGATTTAAATCTAGTACTGGAGGCTTTAACCGACTCCCCATTTGAGCCACTAGATTCCATACCTTTAAATGTTCTAACATATAAAGTAGCCCTATTGGTAGCTCTAACCTCAGCCAGAAGGGTTAGCGACATCCTGGCCCTCTCAGTAGACCCACCTTTCTTACTAATATTCCAAGATCAGGTAGTCCTAAAACCAGACTCCTCATACCTCCCTAAGGTGGCATCCACCTACCACAGATCACAGGAAATTTTTCTCCCTTCCCTTTTTGATTCCCCTTTAACTCCAGAACAACATAAGTTCCACACCTTAGATGTCAGAAGGGCCATCCTGACCTATATAGAAAGGTCTCAGACATGGAGGCAGAGTAGGGCTCTGTTTGTCTCCTTTCAGGGCCGCAGGAAAGGACATGGGGTCACAAAAGCTACTGTATCTCGGTGGATCAGAGAAGCTATCTGCTTGGCCTATACATCAAAAGGTGAAATTCCTCCAGTGGGTATAAAAACACATTCATCTCGAGCCATGGCTTCCTCCTGGGCGGAACAAGCAGATGTACCAATCCATTTAATATGTAAGGCCGCAACCTGGTCAACACCTTCTACTTTTTACAACCATTATAGACTTGATCTATCTATATCTTCTGACCTGGCCTTTGGTAGAGCTGTCCTTAGTACAGTAATCCCACCCAGATAATGGCTCTCTGAAAATCTCTCATGTGGGGTGCTGTCGTGGCGAAGGGTAAAAAGCCAGATTACTTACTGGTAATACTCTTTTAATGAGTCCACGACTCATTAAAAGAGTATTACCGGTAAGTAATCCGGCTTTTTGGGGTCGCCCTCCCAACAGTCCTTAATCAAACCAAGTGGCCCCCTGACCCTCTTCCCATAAGCCAGTTCAAAGGGGGAGAATCCTGTACACGCCTGGGGTACCTCTCGGTAGGCAAACAACAGATGGGGAAGGTACCGCTCCCAGTCTTTCCCATCAGTCTCCACCAGCATTTTCAGCATTTGTTTTAATGTTCCGTTAAAACGCTCGCAGAGTCCGTTGGTTTGAGGGTGATAGGCACTGGCCACAAAATGCTACACTTGTATTTTCTCGTAGAGGCTTTCCATCAGGACATCTGGACATGAACTGGGTTTCCTGATTGGTCAACATCTCCATGAGGAAATCCACACGAGAGAAGACAGTCAGTAAAGCTTCCACCACTTTGTCTGCTCGGATGGAGGACAGTGCCACAGCTTCTGGGTATCGTGTGTAGCATAGTCCACCACTGTGAGGATGTACTTCCCGTCAGAGCTGCTAGGGATTGCAAGTGGCCCTATGATATCCACAGCCACTCGCTGGAAAGGCTCATCGATCACAGGCAGTGGTATCAGTGGAGCTTTCTGTATATTCCCGGACTTTCCAACTCTCTGACAAACTACACATGATCGACAGTAATTGGCAATATCTGTCCCCATCTTGGGCTAATAGAAGTTATGTGTCAGGTGAGCTTTAGTCTTTTGTATTTCAAGGTGTGCGGCCAGAGGAATTTCATGGGCAATTCTCAATAATTGTTCCCTAAATGGATAAGGAACGACAAGCCGCCTTTCATAGTCCCAAGATTCTGTAGTGTCCGTGGGGAGAGTCTCTTTATACAGTCTGCCCTGGTCCCAGTATACTCTCTCTTTGTCAGAAGCAGCAGGGGGTCGGCCTGCAAGACATCTGAGTTCCTCCAGACTGACATCTGTCTGCAGGGCCTCCTGGAAGCTTTGACTGTCAGTCTGCAGGCCCTGGCCTAGTGTGACTGTCATGCTCTGGTCTGAAGCTGAGTCTTCAGTGTCTGTTATCAGGGACCTTGGTGGGTCTGCCATGTAAGGAGGCTCCGGGGCCACAGTATGGGCCTCCTGTTCTGGCAGTTCTGTCTGAGACTCATCCTCTAATCTCGGGCTGAGTCTGAGCCGCAGCCTGACTCCAGGTCACAGCTGCCACATATGTACAGTCCTGTGCATTGGGACATTTTCCCTCCTCACACGGGATCTCAGGTGGGTCACTTGCTTCCACTTTCTCTGTATCATTTACTTGCAGGGGAGAAATATAGTGGGACACCATCCTCCCCAGGTCCGTGCCTAGCAACACATTGGTGGGAATGGCCTCTGATACTCCCACTTCTCTCAATCCTTTCCCTGCTCCCCAGTCCAGGTACACATGAGCCGTGGGCATGGCAGGGCTGACCCCTCCAATCCCGGTTATAGACATAGTCTTTCCTGGAATTATATCAGCAGGGGTTATCATGCCTGGACGCACCAGGGTCACCTCTGCACCAGTGTCCCTGAGACCAATGGTGACTTTATTGCCATCAGTGACATATTGACAGTTCTCATTAGCCCTCGCATCAGAGCCGGCCACAAAGAGGACAGATGGTGGGGACACATACGGCTTTGTGGTTGTGGTTGAACGTTTCTCTCTATCAGGGCAGAGAGCGCTAACATGTCCCACTTTGTTGCAGGAGAAGCACCGGCGTGCATCACCTGGAGAATGTCTATTCCCCGGGACCCCATAAGAGGTGGGCTTGGACAACACTGGTGATCGGCCAGCAGAATGAGAAGTGTCCCCATTTGGCTTACCTCCCTTCCAGCTGAATCCCGATGGCTTCCGCACCTCAGGCATCTTTTAGCCACATATCACAGCTTTGCAGCTTGATCCGCAGTTTGTGGCTCCCGATCACACACAAATTGTCGTACATCCGTGGGGCACATGTTAAGAAATTGATCCTTGACCATAAAATTCATTAAGTCCTCAAAGCTGTTAACAGAAAGTCCCCTGATCCATTGGTGGAATGTGGTCCTCAAGGTGTCCACAACATCCGCATAGCTGTCAGTGAATCCACGTTGTAGGTCCAGGAACTTTCTCCGATACACTTCTGGTGTTGGGTTGTATTTCCTGATCCCTTTTGTTGTCCAGGAGAAGACATATAGATCGGGACCGACCTTTGCACTGTACAGCAGGGGGGTGTGGCTAAGCCAAGTAGCAGAGAGTACATGCGGAAGCGGGCAGACTTGGTGGGAAGATAGGAGGAGCAGCAGCAGGGCGTCGAGGCTCTGTCTCCTGAGCCTGGGTGTAGTGCAGACCCGTGCCCATGCTCCCCCGCAAGCGTGCACAGAGACTGTGACAGTACTGGTACTTTGGGCCCATTGGCTTGCATCGGGCTTGGTTGGTGCTGAACGCTCACTGCAAGTGGAGGGCCGGCAGACTCACTGTACACTGTGCTCGTCTCTCCCAGCATATCCTTGTCGAGCCCCATTGGGCTCAGACTGTTGCAGAGACATCGCCTCGCCTGCCACAGCAGGCCCAGGACCCTGGACCTCGTCGTGGACATCATAGAATCGTCATTGGGACCCGGATCATCGCTGCCTCCAGGACCACACCGGATTCATCACGCGCTGACAGCGTTAGCGCAACTGTTTTTATCATGGACTCTTCAGTCAGGAAGCCGTCGGACTGTTAAGTTTAACCCCTCCATACCCGTCATTGTTCCCTTGCCTTCCTTTGTTATACCCCTGTTAACTCCTCCTCTCCCTGTGTGGAGTATATCCCTGTCCAGTAAACCAATAGCCTTAACTCTTGCTTTGCCACCTGTCCGTTACTGCATCCAGATCCTGCTTACACAGCAATAACCCTTCCTGTGCCTACCTCAAACGTAGCCGAGCTAGTACAAACCTGTACAACTGGTGATAGAAACACAGGCACGAATCCCAAGGGGCAGTGTGACTGCCTCACAGATACCGCATGTCCTGGGTGAAAGCAACTGCAGGAGCAAAAGCCGACAACATGGAGGAGCTAATAAAGCAACTGGTGCAGGCTAATCTTCAGCAGCAACAGATGTGGCAGCATCAACAACAGCAGCAGATGCAGCAGCAGCACAGTCAGCACATGGAACTCCTAGCTGAGGCAATCCATAGCAGGGCAACCGTACCAACCCCAATTCCAGGTGATGACTCTCATACATGAGGAAGACAGTAAGCAGAGCATTGCAAAACATAACTCCGGGTGATGACATTGAGGTGTTCCTGACGGTGATTGAAAGGATGGCGGAGTGGGAGAAATTGCCTCCGGAGCAGTGGGTGGAGGTCCTGGCACCATATTTAACAGGGGAACCACAGAAGGTTTATTGTGACTTCGTGTTGTAGGATGAAAAGAGTACAACAAGTTAAAAGCTGAGATCTTGGCACGCTTAGGAGTGACTCTGACAGTCACAGCGCAACGGGAGCATCAGTGGGGCTATCGCAGTGACAAACCTCCCCGGTCCCAAATGTTGACCTCAATACCTGGTCCAAAAATAGTTGCAACCTGAATCCTCCTTCGTCAGCACATTTGGTGGAAAAGGTTGTCATGGACAGGATAATACACTCCCTACCAAGATCGGTGCAATCCTGGGTTCTCCAGGGAGATCCCCGTAATGCCGATGACCTAGCGAGTCTGGTGTAGAGATACCAGGCGGTCAGGAGTTCCTTGGGGAAACAAGGGGTCGGAGCATCCCAATACCAGGCTTCTCAAAGGGGGTCTGAGACTCAAATGAAGGAAGCTAGAGCAGTATGTGGGGGACATCCAAGAGCCCAGGAGACATCTGAGTTAATGTCAAAGGCCCCCATCCGATAATGTAATTTGTTGGTGTCATGCCCCAGGTCACATAGCCACCCATTTCCCCATGACCACTGAGCCAATGGACTGCAGCATAGGATGGTACTGCTCATATTTTGCATATACTGCCTGTAGTGCTGTCGCTCAACCAGGTGAGGGACCGCAGGCATGCCATGTGACAGTAAACTTGGTAAAATGACTGGTCTGTTGAACTCAGGGAATTTGGTAACACTAGTGAGGGCCACAATTCCCCATTGGCTGATTCCTGAAAAGAGTGTGGGCGTCCAATGTATCCATGGCGACACTAAGGACTACTCTGTGGCCCAAGTGGTCATAAACACAAACTTTATCCCATGAGGTGGGCGAAGTCAAGGACCTATTGCACCCTATTATAATAGGTCGGGACTTTGCATTATTTTGGGACTTATGGGGGAAAGGGAGGACATCTGATTGTCTGGACACCGGCCAGGTTGCTCCTAAAGAAACCTCATCGCTGTCCACAGCTGACAGGTTTCCATTTTGTGTGCTTGTTGGCGATGAGGATGAGGCAAGCATCCCCAGAGGCAAACATTCCTGAGCTGGAGGTGTCCGAGAGAAACTTTAAACTGCCCAGCTCAGGGATTTAACTCTAAAAGGGACATTTGATAATGTGACTGTATTTAATGGTGTTACTCAAGAGATGGGTGTTGACACCCGATACCCATATTTTGCCATGAATGGGGAGATGATATATCTGATCACCAAGTTGAGAGGGGAGGTAATTGAGCAGTTACTGGTGCCAGGGCCGTACAGATGCAGAGTGTTAGACACGGTCCATACACGTGTTAGGTGGTCACCTGGGTGTAGAAAAAACCCAGGAATACATCCTCCAGAGGGTGTACAATAGGTCGGCGAGGGTGAGACACTTCAACCATGGGGATCGAGTACTAGTGCTGGTACCTACGGTGGAGAGCAAATTCCTGGCCAAGTGGCAGGGCCCCTACAAAATAGTTGAAAAGGTTGGAGACGTCAACTATAAAGTCCACCAACCAGGAAGAAGAGCCCTACCAGGTATACCACATTAACTTGATTAAGCCAAGGTGAGAAAGGGAGCCCGTGTTGGGTGGCCAAGCGTGAAGCAGATGTGGAGGAAGTTAAGTGGCAGAGACGCTGTCACGTGCCCAAAAGCAACAGTGCCGAGAGTTGCTACAGTGGAACAGGGACCTATTCTCGGAGCTGTCAGGTTGTACGAAGGTTATGGAGGATGAGGTTCTGATGCAGCCTAATGTCCGGGTTAACTTGAAACCATATCTGATTCCCAAAGCCCGCCAAGAGGTGATCTCAAAAGAGGTGAAGTGAATGCTGAGCCTAGGAGTCATCGAGGAATCCAAGAGTGGCTGGTCCAGTCCAATAGTGTTAATGTCAAAACCAGATGGCGAGTGGTGGTTTTGCAATGACTATAGGAAGCTGAGCGAAGTTTCTAAGTTTGATGCATACCCGATGCCCCGGGTCAATGAATTAAATAAGAGGCTAGGGCCAGATCGGTACATTACTACACTTGACCTCACAAAAGAGAAGACTGCCTTTTCAATGCTAGATGGGTGCTTAAAATACACTAGGATGCCATTTGGGTTACAAGGTGCTCCAACCACATTCCAGATAGCCATGAGATCCTAGCTCCTCACAAGAGGTATGCAGCGGCCTACCGACTTTGTGATCTTAAGCTAGGATTGGGGAAACTATCTGAGCATGGTTCAAGCGATATTTGATGCTCTATGGAAGGCGGGGTATTCCATAAACCCAAAGAAATGTGCCTTGGGAATGGAGGAAGTGAAATACTTGGGCTATGTTGTAGGCAGGGGCGAAAAATAAAGCCCCAGATAAATAAAGTTGAAGCGATCCAAGGCTGGCCACAACCCCTCTCAAAGAAGCAGGTTAGGGCATTCCTGTGCATTATGGGCTATTACCACCGGTTTATCCGAAACTTCGCAATGGTAGCTGCCTCTCTTCACAGACCTCCTTAAAGGGACAAAGTTGGCTATGGCTAAGTGGTCTCCTGAAGCTGAGACGGCCTTCCAGGAACTGAAGCTGGTCCTGTGTATCACCCGATTTCCCCAAGGAGTTTGTGGTCCAAAAGGACGCGTTGGATGTCGGGCTGCGCGCTGTCTTATCACAAAAGGTGAACGGGGTCGAGCACCCCATAATGTATCTTAGCCGGAAGTTGTCATGCTGCAAGAAAAATTATTCCATAGTGGAGAAGGAACCTTTAGCCACCAAGTGGGCGTTGGATAATCTAAGGTACTATGTATTAGGCAGGAAGTTCAGACTAGTGTCAGACCATTATTCAACCAAATGTCCCAAAAATGCAAAAACACTTCAAAACATATTAACCCCTTTCTGACATCGGACGTACTATCCCGTCGTGGTGGGGTTGGCTCACATGACCACGATCGGCGGCGCTCACGGGGGGAGCGCGGCCGATCGCGGCCGGGTGTCAGCTGCCTATCGCAGCTGACATCCGGCACTATGTGCCAGGAGCGGTCACGGACCGCTCCCGGCACATTAACCCCCGGCACACCGCGATCAAACATGATCGCGATGTGCCGGCGGTGCAGGGAAGCATCGCGCAGGGAGGGGGCTCCCTGCGGGCTTCCCTGAGCCCCCCGCAGCAACGCGATGTGATCGCGTTGCTGCGAGGGTCTTACCTCCCTCCCTGCTTGTTCCAGGCCCGGATCCAAGATGGCCGCGGATCCGGGTCCTGCAGGGAGGGAGGTGGCTTCACAGAAGCCTGCTCAGAGCAGGCACTGTGAAGCAGCCTGCACTGCTCTCAGATCGGTGATCTTTGCCATAAATGGGGAGATGATATATCTGATCACCAAGTTGAGAGGGGAGGTAATTGAGCAGTTACTGGTGCTAGGGCCGTACAGATGCAGAGTGTTAGACACGGTCCATACACGTGTTAGGTGGTCACCTGGGTGTAGAAAAAACCCAGGAATACATCCTCCAGAGGGTGTACAATAGGTCGGCGAGGGTGAGACACTTCAACCATGGGGATCGAGTACTAGTGCTGGTACCTACGGTGGAGAGCAAATTCCTGGCCAAGTGGCAGGGCCCCTACAAAATAGTTGAAAAGGTTGGAGACGTCAACTATGAAGTCCACCAACCAGGAAGAAGAGCCCTACCAGGTATACCACATCAACTTGATTAAGCCACGGTGAGAAAGGGAGCCCGTGTTGGGTGGCCAAGCGTGAAGCAGATGTGGAGGAAGTTAAGTGGCAGAGACGCTGTCACGTGCCCAAAAGCAACAGTGCCAAGAGTTGCTACAGTGGAACAGGGACCTATTCTCGGAGCTGTCAGGTTGTACGAAGGTTATGGAGGATGAGGTTCTGATGCAGCCTAATGTCCGGGTTAACTTGAAACCATATCTGATTCCCAAAGCCCGCCAAGAGGTGATCTCAAAAGAGGTGAAGTGAATGCTGAGCCTAGGAGTCATCGAGGAATCCAAGAGTGGCTGGTCCAGTCCAATAGTGTTAATGTCAAAACCAGATGGCGAGTGGTGGTTTTGCAATGACTATAGGAAGCTGAGCGAAGTTTCTAAGTTTGATGCATACCCGATGTTCCGGGTCAATTAATTAAATAAGAGGCTAGGGCCAGCTCGGTACATTACTACACTTGACCTCACAAAAGAGAAGACTGCCTTTTCAATGCTAGATGGGTGCTTAAAATACACTAGGATGCCATTTGGGTTACAAGGTGCTCCAGCCACATTCCAGATAGCCATGAGATCCTAGCTCCTCACAAGAGGTATGCAGCGGCCTACCGACTTTGTGATCTTAAGCTAGGATTGGGGAAACTATCTGAGCATGGTTCAGGCGATATTTGATGCTCTATGGAAGGCGGGGTATTCCATAAACCCAAAGAAATGTGCCTTGGGAATGGAGGAAGTGAAATACTTGGGCTATGTTGTAGGCAGGGGCGAAAAATAAAGCCCCAGATAAATAAAGTTGAAGCGATCCAAGGCTGGCCACAACCCCTCTCAAAGAAGCAGGTTAGGGCATTCCTGTGCATTATGGGCTATTACCACCGGTTTATCCGAAACTTCGCCATGGTAGCTGCCTCTCTTCACAGACCTCCTTAAAGGGACAAAGTTGGCTATGGCTAAGTGGTCTCCTGAAGCTGAGACGGCCTTCCAGGAACTGAAGCTGGTCCTGTGTATCACCCGATTTCCCCAAGGAGTTTGTGGTCCAAAAGGACGCGTTGGATGTCGGGCTGCGCGCTGTCTTATCACAAAAGGTGAACGGGGTCGAGCACCCCATAATGTATCTTAGCCGGAAGTTGTCATGCTGCAAGAAAAATTATTCCATAGTGGAGAAGGAACCTTTAGCCACCAAGTGGGCGTTGGATAATCTAAGGTACTATGTATTAGGCAGGAAGTTCAGACTAGTGTCAGACCATTATTCAACCAAATGTCCCAAAAATGCAAAAACACTTCAAAACATATTAACCCCTTTCTGACATCGGACGTACTATCCCGTCGAGGTGGGGTGGGCCCACATGACCACGATCGGCGGCGCTCACGGGGGGAGCGCGGCCGATCGCGGCCGGGTGTCAGCTGCCTATCGCAGCTGACATCCGGCACTATGTGCCAGGAGCGGTCACGGACCGCTCCCGACACATTAACCCCCGGCACACCACGATCAAACATGATCGCGATGTGCCGGCGGTGCAGGGAAGCATCGCGTTGCTGCGGGGGGCTCAGGGAAGCCCGCAGGGAGCCCCCCGCAGCAACGCAATGTGATCGCGTTGCTGCGAGGGTCTTACCTCCCTGCTTGTTCCAGGCCCGGATCCAAGATGGCCACGGATCCGAGTCCTGCAGGGAGGGAGGTGGCTTCACAGAAGCCTGCTCAGAGCAGGCACTGTGAAGCAGCCTGCACTGCTCTCAGATCGGTGATCTAACAGAGTGCTGTGCACACTGTCAGATCACTGATCTGTGATGTCCCCCCTGGGACAATGTAAAAAAGTTAAAAAAAATTTTTCTAAATTTGTAAAAAAAAAATAAAAAAAATTATTCCTAAATAATGAAAAAAAAAAAAAATATTATTCCCCTAAATACATTTCTTTATCTAAATAAAAAAAAACAATAAAAGTACACATATTTAGTATCGCCGTGTCCGTAATGGCCCGACCTATAAAACTGGCCCACTACTTAAC
Source organism: Ranitomeya imitator (assembly GCF_032444005.1). Lineage (NCBI taxonomy): Eukaryota > Metazoa > Chordata > Amphibia > Anura > Dendrobatidae > Ranitomeya > Ranitomeya imitator. The sequence goes on from NC_091283.1 coordinate 321,398,688, forward strand.
CCCTTCAGTAAACACCGTAAGGAAAAAAAAAAAACGAGGCAAAAAACAACGCTTTATTATCATACCGCCGAACAAAAAGTGGAATAACAGGCTATCAAAAAGACAGATATAAATAACCATGATACCTCTGAAAGCGTCATCTTGTCCCGCAAAAAACGAGCCGCCATAAAGCATCATCAGCAAAAAAATAAAAAAGTTATGGTCCTCAGAATAAAGCGATGCAAAAATAATTATTTTTTCTATAAAATAGTTTTTATCGTATAAAAGCGCCAAAACATAAAAAAATGATATAAATGAGGTATCGCTGTAATCGTACTGACCCGAAGAATAAAACTGATTTATCAATTTTACCAAATGCGGAACGGTATAAACGCCTCCCTCAAAAGAAATTCATGAATAGCTGGTTTTTGGTCATTCTGCCTCACAAAAATCGGAATAAAAAGTGATCAAAAAATGTAACGTGCCCGAAAATGTTACCAATAAAAACGTCAACTCGTCCCGCAAAAAACAAGACCTCACATGACTCTGTGAATCAAAATATGGAAAAATTATAGCTCTCAAAATGTGGTAACGCAAAAAATATTTTTTGCAATAAAAAGCGTCTTTCAGTGTGTGACGGCTGCCAATCATAAAAATCCACTAAAAAACCCGCTATAAAAGTAAATCAAACCCCCCTTCATCACCCCCTTAGTTAGGGAAAAATTAAAACAATGTATTTATTTCTATTTTTCCATTAGGGTTAGGGCTAGGGTTAGGGCTAGGGTTAGGGTTAGGGCTAGGGTTAGGGCTAGGGCTAGGGTTAGGGCTAGGGTTAGGGCTAGGGTTAGGGCTAGGGTTAAGGCTACAGTTAGGGTTGGGGCTAAAGTTACGATTAGGGTTTAGATTACATTTACAGTTGGGAATAGGGTTGGGATTAGGGTTAGGGGTGTGTCAGGGTTAGAGGTGTGGTTAGGGTTACTGTTGGGATTAGGGTTAGGGGTGTGTTTGGATTAGGGTTTCAGTTATAATTGGGGGGTTTCCACTGTTTAGGCACATCGGGGCTCTCCAAATGCGACATGGCGTCCGATCTCAATTCCAGCCAATTCTGCGTTGAAAAAGTAAAACAGTGCTTCTTCCCTTCCGAGCTCTCCCGTGTGCCCAAACAGGGGTTTACCCCAACATATGGGGTATCAGTGTACTCAGGACAAATAGGACAACTTTTGGCGTCCAATTTCTCCTGTTACCCTTGGGAAAATACAAAACTGGGGGCTAAAAAATAATTTTTGTGGGAAAAAATAGATTTTTTATTTTCACGGCTCTGCGTTACAAACTGTAGTGAAACACTTGGGGGTTCAAAGCTCTCACAACACATCTAGATGAGTTCCTTAGGGGGTCTAGTTTCCAAAATGGTGTCACTTGTGAGGGGTTTCTACTGTTTCTGTACATTAGAGGCTCTGCAAATGCAATGTGACACCTGCAGACCATTCCATCTAAGTCTGCATTCCAAATGGAGCTCCTTCCCTTCCGAGCCCTCCCATGCGCCCAAACAGTGGTTCCCCCCCACATATGGGGTATCAACGCACTCAGGACAAATTGGACAACAAATTTTGGGGTCCACTTTCTCCTGTTACCCTCGGGAAAATACAAAACTGGGGGCTAAAAAAATAATTTTTATGGGAAAAAATTTTTGTTTTATTTTTACGGCTCTCCATTATAAACTTCTGTGAAGCCCTTGGTGGGTCAAAGTGCTCACGACACATGTAGATAAGTTCCTTAGGGGGTCTACTTTCCAAAATGGTGTCACTTGTGGGGTTTTCTACTGTTTAGGTACATTAGGAGCTCTGCAAACGCAATGTGACACCTGCAGTCCATTCCATCTAAGTCTGCATTCAAATGGCACTCCTTCACTTCCGAACCCTCCCATGCGCCCAAACAGTGGTTCCCCCCACATATGGTGTATCACCGCACTCAGGACAAATTGTGCAACAAATTTTGGGGTCCACTTTCTCCTGTTACCCTCGGGAAAATACAAAACGGGGGGCTAAAAAAATAATTTTTGTGGGAAAAATTTTTTGTTTTATTTTTACGGCTCTGCATTATAAACTTCTGTGAAGCACTTGGTGGGTCAAAGTGCTCACCACACCTCTAGATAAGTTCCTTAGGGGGTCTACTTTCCAAAATGGTGTCACTTGTGGGGGGTTTCAATGTTTAGGCACATCAGGCGCTCTCCAAACGCAACATGGCGTCCCATCTCAATTCCTGTCAATTTTGCATTGAAAAATCAAACGGCGCTCCTTCCCTTCCGAGCTCTCCTATCCACCCAAACAGTGGTTTACCCCCACATATGGGGTATCAGCGTACTCAGTACAAATTGTATAACAACTTTTGGGGTCCAATTTCTTCTCTTACCCTTGGGAAAATAAAAAATTGGGGGCGGAAAGTTAATTTTTGTGAAAAAATATAATTTTTTATTTTTACGGTTCTACATTATAAACTTCTGTGAAGCACTTGGTGGGTCAAAGTGCTCACCACACCTCTAGATAAGTTCCTTAGGGGGTCTTCTTTCCAAAATGGTGTCACTTG